>NC_133770.1:152487713-152647426 GCF_003597395.2 Chelonoidis abingdonii
TGGCACAGGGGGTGGGGGCTCGGGGAGAAGGGGTGGCGTGATGGCAGGTGTTTGGGGGGCAGCATGGGGGTGGAGTCATGGTTTGGGTGCCTATGCCCCCCTCCACACTTTTAGGGTGCTCCTGCCCTAGACTGTTCCACTGTCTTTAACTTGTGTGAAAACTACCCATTGCCGTGTCTTCACTAGGGATTACCACTGTTGTGCGGTAACTCAAGTTAAGAATGCACTATCTCTTAAGACATGTCTACACTGCCACTTATGTTGGCAAAACTTTTGTCGCTTGGGGGGTGTGTGTGTGTGTGTGTGTGTGTGTGAAATAAACACCCCCCTGAGCGACATAAATTTCACCAGCGTAAGTGGTAGTGAACACAGCGCAGTGCCAGCTCGTTAGGGGTGGTTTAATTCTGTTGGCAGGAGAGCTCTCTCCCACCGGCATAGAGTGGCTACAGGAGAGGCCTTACAGCAGTGTGTAGTCATAACCTAAGTAAAGACTCACTCAAAGAGAAAAATCTGGAGCCTTCTAGTATTTGAAACATATTGGAGTGAACAGGGTGCGCATTTGCCATGGAATATCTTTACCTTGGCCACCTGAGGCACATGTCCCGTAATGGGCTAGGTCACCGATTATCACCCGGGACGAGGCCAAACCAAAACTTGGGGCATTGCTGAGTTCTGCTGAAGACCCAGGCAGCTGGCGTCTTTGGCTTAACTCCTCTTTCAGAGCTTGTCTCTCCAGGTAATCAGCCAAACGGGCACTTACGCTGTGTGTAATTGTGCTGGCAGTATCATAACCAGCTTGGGAGGGACAAAAGAAAGATCTGATTGGAGACCCAACGACTGTCTATGTCAGTGGCTCTGGGGGAGTCAGCAGAGACCTCCTCCGTCATAGCAGAATATTATGCCCGGAAACGCCAATATCCGATAATCCCTCTCCCGAGCAGATCTCGTGACCAGAGTGTGTGCAGGCTCTCCAGAAACAACCAATGCCAGTAGCGCGGCACAGTTGGAATGGGAACAAAGACTGTAGGTCTCATTGTGAATGGGCTAGTGTCGCTGTATCTAGCTGAGAGTTGGTGGGAATCAGCTCCCCTGGCGCAAGCCACGAAATCCAGCATGTGGGGTTAGAAACGTTTGCCAGGCTCCGGATTGTCTTGGGAGGGAACACGGCAGGGCCAGGGTAGGTGCTGTCCCTGCCTGAGGGTTTTGGCTGGGTTCAGCCGACCGATTTGCCTCATTTCCGCCCACTCCAGGAACAACGGTGGCTGAAGTTTTAATCCCTGGGGCACAAGCGTACGTCTCCGCTGCATTGGACATATGAGTGCGGCGAGCGTTCGGCTGGCTAGCGTGGGTATCAGAGCAGCAAACCATGCAAGGCTGGCTTCAGCGTGGTCCAGCCGCGCAGGTACATAGCTCACCTGGCACCTCGGGTGGCACAGCCCATGCTGCTGCAGCTTCACTGCTGCTGATACCTGGGCTAGCTAGACCAAAATTAGTTCAGGTCCATCTAGGCGTGTGGCAGCCACCCCTGTGACTGCAGTGTAGCGACAGGTGTGTTACCCACTGCTGCCCCTGTCCAGGAAGAGAGCACTGCGGCCTCCCTCCTGCTGCCCCCTCACCCTCCTCTGACCCACAGAGCGCGTTGCCCCCATACCCTGCCCCGTGCTATGAGGGACAATAAGGAACCCTCCAGGCCTGGGACTCACCTCGCTCCAACAGAAGGTGCCATGGGTAGCCGTAAATCATAGAATGTCAGAGTTGGAAGGGACCTCAGGAGGTCATCTAGTCCAACTCCCTGCTCAAAGCAGGACCAACACCAACTAAATCATCCCAGCCAAGGGCTTTGTTAAACCTGGCCTTAAAAACCTCTAAGGAAGGAGATTCCACCACCTCCCTACGGAACCCGTTCCAGTGCTTCACCACCCTCCTAGTGAAATAGTGTTTCCTAATATCCAACCTAAACTTACTTAGAGGAGTTAACCTTGAGCCCTGCGACTGCTCAGCTTCTGCAGGGCGCCTCTGCCATTCCCTTTGATGCCCTTGTGTGCACAGTGAAACATCTCGGCAGCATTTGCCTCCTGCCCTGTGCGCCTGTGCAGAGTGCAGGTGCTGTGCAGGGTGTTGGGGCAGTGTCGTTTGGGGATGGTGCGTGCATGCCAGCTGTGTGGGAGGGCAGGTGCGTGCAGACCCTGGCAGGGGGAGGAGGGGCAGATGTGGCAGGTGCAAGCAGGAGGGGGATGTGTGTGTGCGGGAGGAACTTGCTCTCGAGCGATTTCGCAGGAGCCCATTAAAGCTAATTAAAGTGGGCGGTGGAGACTGGCTCCCCCGTCTCTTCTCGTCCCTAGCCCCAACCCCTTGCTCTGCCCCCTTTCAACTACACAGCAGCCCTAGAGCACAGCCTGGCGATTCTCTCTCCAGGGATTTCTGTTCATCCACCTCCTCTGGGTCTGGGCTAACAGCAGCCTCTGCTCTCCCTGTGCATGCGTGAGACGTGTGTGGAGCCCCTCTTACCTCTGCCCCTCCACCCAGAATGGAGCGCCCCGCTGCATTATGCTCCCCCAGTATCTCTCCTACATATCAGATCTGCTTGTGGGTCTCTGTTAGCCCCTCGACCAACGCCTGGGCCTGCCGAAACACCGGTGGCAGGGAATTGTGCTGGGATTTGCATTCTGGCGGAGTTAGAAATAGTTGCTTTCCTGTCACTTCCCCCTCCGCCCCCCAGTCCAGGCGAACGCTCCCCGCTTTGGCTCTGCTGCTGTGCTAATAAGGGTCCTGGATGGCATGATGGGATTAGCATACAGCTGGGTTAATAGAGGACAACTGAGCCACTGCATTGCAGGTAGAACAGAGCATGCTCAGTCACACAGCGCCAGCCCAGCTCCTGCTCCTCGGATTGACAGCCCGTGAGCCCTGGGAGGATTGCTCGGGTCTGGTCTGACTTTAGCAGGCATGAGGCTGTGGGCTGTGCCTGCCAGGCCAGCTCCTGGCTGGCCCCTTCATGCATGAGCCACTGGGGGTCAGAGTCACTCTGCCTGGTGAGATGGGTGCAGGGCTCCTGGGTCGGCCCCCTCCAGGCTCTGTGCTGCCTGGATTTGTTCTGCCGTGGCTGGTGGAGCAGGGAGGACAGTCCTGAGAGCGAAAGGTCTGTTCAGAATCCCTCAGCTCTGTGCAAGCCCTGCAGCCCCTCCCTCTGGTGCAGAGCTGCCAGCTCCCAGATGTTCATGGGCCCAGCCTGAGAGGCTTACGGACACCCCGCTTCCCTGCGACAGCCGACTGGGTGGGTGTCCGTGTGCAGCGGGGAGCATGGACTGCTGGAGCTGCGCTGTCCAGGGGGTGTGTCTGGGCTGTCCAGGTTGCCTGTGCTTCTCCCCAGTGCTACAGGGCAACTGCCGGGGCTCCCCAAAAGCAAACGGAAAGGAGAATCACCCACCTCAAAATGTCATTGGTGCAGGCGTGATGTGCCCGGTGCCGCCTAGGGAGAGCAGCTGGACGTATACCTCACAACCAGCAGCAGCCCTGGAACAGCACAGCTGGCTCACAGCTGGTCAAAGCTACCTTGGCTTTTATCCTGGCCCAGGAAAAGTTTCTTGTTGTCATGTTGGTAACTCCCTAGGGGCGCTCTCCCCTCTGGTCTGTGCTGATCTCAGGGCCCCAGCAGGATTCTAGGGGTGCTCTCCTACTGGGGAGGGGAGAGGGGGACTGTCCTTCTTTGTATGTACTCAGGCAGGCGTGGCCGACCTGAGCCTGAGAAGGAGCCAGAATTTACCAGTGTACACAGGGGTGGCTCCAGGCCCCAGCACGCCAAGCGCGTGCTTGGGGCGGCAAGCCGCGGGGGGCGCTCTGCCGGCGCCGCGAGGGTGGCAGGCAGGCTGCCTTCAGCGGCTTGCCTGTGGAGGGTCCGCTGGTCCTGCGGCTTTGGGAGACCTCCCGCAGGCCTGCCTGCCCTGCTTGGAGCGGCAAAATGCCTAGAGCTGCCCCTGAGTGTACATTGCCAAAGAGCCACAGTAATATGTCAGCAGCCCCCCAGCAGCCTCCCACACCCTGCTCCCAGCTCCTCCTGCCCACAGGCAGCCCTGCTGATCAGTGCCTCCCCCCCACACGCCTCCCGATCAGTTGTTTCGTGGTGTGCAGGAGGCTCTGGGTGGGAGGGGGAGGAGCGAGGGCATGGCAGGATCAGGGGAGGGCATGGGAAGGTGTGGAGTGGGTGCAAGGCCCATGGCAGAGCCAGGAGTTGAGCAGTGAGCACTCCCCGGCACATTGGAAAGTTGTGGCCTGTAGCTCCAGCCACGGAGTCAGTGCCTAGACAAGGAGCCTCATGTTAACTTCTGAAGAGCTGCATGTGGATCCAAAACGACAGGTTGGCCATCCCTGTACTATGGACCGTAGTCTCCCGCTAGCAGGATGTGCCCCGTTCACTCCCCTGGGCCCCCTGTCCAGCGCTCTACCATTTAACAGTGCTTTAATTGATTTGGTGTAAACAGTTAATCCATAGCAGGGGCTGATTGGCTCCACTGATGGTATTAGCAGTTCTTGACCTAGCCCCTGGCACATTCACTGTCCCCCCACGTGCATGGCAGCACTGGGTCGGGGCATCATTATAGCCCAGGCATTATATTGTGCAGAGGTAGTCTGACTGGAAAACACACCCAGCCTGCATGGGTAAACAGAGAGGTGGAGTGATGTAGACAAGGCCACATCAATTCAGTGGCAGGGCTAGGAACAGAACCCAGGAGTCCTGGCTCCCAGACCCATGCTCAGCTTACTAGACCCTAATTACAGATGGCACTGATAGTGGCAGCTCCAGTTGGGGCTGCCTGACACTTCCCACTCCAAGACCCTGTTTTCAGTTGCTTATAACATTGGCAAACTGGAACCGTTCGGGCTGAAATTGTCCGTGCTGGGAGTCTGCTTCAAGCTGAATTGTTGGGGAAAGTTTAGCAAAAACGGTACTACAGTTTCTGAGAATGAGATTTTTTTTTTGCCCGTGTTTTAAAAATAATCGTAAAGCTGTTTAGTACAGAATCTCTAGCGCCCTCTTGCTTTGGAGCAGGGACTTAAAATTTGGCAGAGAGGGCTCACCCTGGCATACGGGATATTAGGATGCACGTCTCATTCCCTCTCTTGTGTTATCTACATAGAGGATGACAACCTACTATTGCTATCAGTTATGCAGTTAGGTCAAGCAACAGAGGTTGTGGGGTAGATCTCCAGGTGCCAACCCTGCTGATGAATCATGTGAGCGTCAATATGATGCCACACAATGAAATGTCTGGTGGGGGGGGTTTCAGCTTACTTTTTTAAAAACCTAGGAAATTACCTGTGTGCGCACAAACTACCTCTTTAAAAGAACACTGGTGCGACCGCCGCTGGAATCGTGTGCCCAGTTCTGGTGCCCACAGGGCAAGGAGGATGTTGATAAATTGGAGAGGGGTCAGAGAAGAGTCATGGGAATGATTAAAGGACTGGAAAACCTGCCTTGTAGTGATCGATTTAGCTTAACAAAGAGAAGGTTAAGGGATGACTTGATCAGTCTTTATGTACCTATACAGGGAACAAATATTTAATCATGGGCTCTTCAGGTTAGCAGAGGAAGGTCTAACACAACCCAATCACTGGAAGTTGGAGTTAGACAAATTCAGGCTGGAAATAAGGTGTAAATACTTAACTGGAGGAGTAATTAACCATTGGAACAATTTACCAAGGGCCATCGTGGTTTCTCCATCACTGACCATTTTTAAACCAAGGCTGGATGTTTTTCTAAAAGCTCTGCTCTAGGAAGGTCTCTGGCCGGTGTTACACAGGGGGCCAGACTAGATGATCACAATGGTCCTTCCTGGCCTTGGAATCTAGGAATCTATAAGGTTGCAAAATCAGCTCAAAAGTTAGGAAAGGCCAGAGTGAAGGTTCATCCCCCGTGTGCGTGTGCGTTACGATACGCTCTCTAATGATGTGGCATGATTACTCCTCACTGGGTGTGTGGGGCATGCAGCTAGGCTGATTTTAATGGTGTCATTTGTTTCTGACCTGTGCTGGGAGCCCAGATGTCATGTTGCCAATGTGAAATAAAATAAACCCAGCGTGAACGTGAATGGAGGCCATAGGATAGGCTGGAGGCCTCTCACCAGGCTCCGTGGCTGCAGTGGTTGGGCTAGGTTCTAAGGCTGGGCTCTTGGGCTCAGCCGTCAGCTCCCACATTCTCCCCTCCTCTCTGGCTCTGTCCAGGAGCTAGAACCCATGGCACGGAGTCCCAAAGCTCAGGTCAGTAGACTTGGGCTCGGGTAGTGGGACGAAAAATTGTGTAAACATCTGGGCTGGAACCCAGGCTCTGAGACGGGGTCGTCAAACTTTCAGAAGTGCTGTGCCGAGTCTTCATTTAATCACTCTAATTTAAGGTTGCGCGTGCCAGTAATACATTTTAATGTTTTTAGAAGGTCTCTTTCTATAAGTCTATAATATAGAACTAAACTATTGTTGTATGTAAAGTAAATAAGGGTTTTAATTTTAAATGACGGTTCTTAAATATTTTAAATTAAAATGCAGAGCCCCTCGGACTGGTGGCCAGGACCCAGGCAGTGTGAGTGCCACTGAAAATCAGCTCGTGTGCTGCCTTTGGCACGTGTGCCATAGGTTGCCTATCCCTGCTTTGAGACCTTGTGGAGGTGGGGGGGGTCTCTGGTACTCTGTGAGGCTGTGTAGCGGGGTGGTCACCCACTCCTGCCCTGTGGGGTTTAAAGACAGCCCTGGGAAAGGGCTCTGGCAGGGGAAAAAGCTGCTAGGCTGATTGGGGTGTGGCCCAGCCAGGGCCGGCGCTATCATTTAGGCAGCCTAGGCAATCGCCTAGGGCGCCAAGATTATTTGGGGGGCGGCATTTTGCCGGGGGGGGGCGGGAGGCGGCTCCGGTTGACCTGCCACAGGCATGCCAGCGGAGGGTCCTTTGGTCTGCAGCTCCGGTGGAGCTGCCGCAGTGATGCCGGTAGACAGTCGGCTGCTCGCGCTGCTTCGGTCGATCTCCCGCAGGCATGCCTGCGGCAGCTCCACCAGAGTCGCGGACCAACGGACCCTCCGCACAAATGACGATGGCAGCTCCACCGGAGCCGCGGATCAACGGACCCTCCGCAGGCATGACTGCGGCAGCTCCACCGGAGCCGCGGGATCAGTGCGGGGGACAGCGAAATGGCCGTGCGCCTAGGGCGCGAGAAACCCTAGCGCCGGTCCTGGGCCCAGCTGTCCTGTATAAAAAGGCTGTGAGCTAGGAGCTCAATGTCTCTCTCTGTTTGTAGAGGGAGATGGGCCTGGCTGCAGGGAGCTAGAGACAGGGTACCTGAGTGGAGCAGGGCTGGGGAAAGGCTGAGGAGTTGGGGAGCTCCAGCCTGGAAAGCCCCAGGCTGTGGCCTAGCAGAAGGCAAATAGGTACTGGGAGTTGGAGAGGGCAGCCCAGGGGTAGGCCAAGGCTAGGGTGACCAGATGTCCCAATTTTATAGGGACAGTCCCGATTTTGGGGTCTTTTTCTTATATAGGCTCCTATTAGCCCCCACCCCCTGTCCCAGGGGCAGGCAAACATTTTGGCCTGAGAGCCACATCGGGTTTCCAAAATTGTATGGAGGGCTGCTTAGGGGCAGCTGTGCGTCCTCAAACAGCCAGGCGTGGCCCACCCACCCCTCAATCCGCCCCCTCCCCCTGCTTCTTACCCCGTGATGGTCTCCCTGGGACTCCTACGCCATCCAGCCCCCACTGTTCCCTGTCCCCTGACAGCCCCCTCAGGACTCCTGCCCCATCCACCACCTCCTGTCCCCTGACCGCTTCCAGACCCTCTGTTCCTGACTGCCCCCGGGACCCCTGCGCGCATTCAACCCCCTGTTCCCTGCCCTCTGACTGCCCTGACCCCTACCCACACCTCTTCACCCTGAACTCTCCTGCCCTCTATCCAACCCCCTCCCCCCACTCCCCGCCTTCTTGCTGCACTGCCTGGAGTGCCGGTGGCCGGCGGCACTACAGCTGCGCCACCCAGAGCACCAGGACAGGCTTGGTGGCCAGGCAGTGCAAGTGCAGAGCCAAGAGCATTGTGTTGGCGGCATGGCGTGCTGAGGCTGTGGGGGAGGGGGAGCAGCTGGAGGTGAGCCTTCCCAGGCCAGGACCTCAGGGGCTGGGCAGAAGGGTCCCGCGGGCCGGATGTGGCCCATGGGCCGTAGTTTGCCCACCCCTGTCCTAGGGCCACCCTCGGAAAAGAGGAGTTTTTTCCTTCTTAATGGCCTGGCTGGGTTTAACCTCACTTCCCAAATCCAGACACGCCTCATTTTCCAGCCTGGCGAAGGTGCCCTGTAGTCAGTGAGCAAAATGCTCTCTGGTCCCGTATCATTGGGTGCTGGAAACGCCAAGGGAAAAGCCCTGTGGAATGTAATGGGGACAAAACCCCGGCTGTGCAGAAATTGCCCTAGAAAGTTATAGGACCCTGATTCCTCCCCTGCCAGGTAGCTTGTAAAACTTTCCTCTTCTGGGTTGACCCACTTTGCCTGTATCAGTGACGATGGCATGAGAATCAGTCTCCAAGCCTCTGCTCCAGAATTCTGCTAGCTGCTCGAAAGGTTTTGATGGCACTTCTGCCCCTGGAAAGTGGGATGCTAGAGCTCTCCCCTGCAGGGATCTCCACAGCCCTCCCTTTATTGCACCACTGATGCATTTGTTCTACTTTTAAATGAGCAGTGTAGACTTGGAGGGTTCTTCCTGGGGGCAGTGCAACCTAGTAGCTAAAGCTCTGGGCTGGGACTTGGGAGACCTGGATCCTGTTCCCGCCATTGGCCTGCTGCGTGGGTGACTTTGGGCAAGTGATGTCACGGCTGTGTGCCTCAGTTTTCCCATTGGATTGCCTTTGCCAAGCTGTCACGGAGTCCCCGGGGCGATGCTCTGGATCTGTTCCCTATGAAGCCAGTCAGGATTCTGGTGACGTCTCCTCCCTGAGATCACACTGTCTTCAGGGCAAGCAGCTCACACGGCTTCACCTTCCTGGGTCTGACCTTGGAGCATTCAGCATCCTCTGCCCCTCCGTGCGCTTCCCACAGCGAGTCTGCCCAGGCAGGGTCCTGGGGAAGCCAGAGGGTCCTGCACCCCCACTTCGCAGTCAGATGTGACTCTTAGCCAGCCAGTAAAACAGAGGTTTATTAGATGACAGGAATATGGTCTAAACCAGAGCTTCTAGGTACAGAGAACAGGACCCCTCAGTCAGGTCCATCCTGGGGGGCCAGCAAGCCAGACACCCATGTTTGCACTCACTCCTCATCCCCAGTTAGCCCCAAACTGAAAAACTCCTCCAGCCCCTCCTTTCTAGCCTCTGTCTCTTTCCCAGGCCACGAGGTCACCTGATCTCTTTGTTCACCTTTAGCTATTCCCTTGCAGGGGGAAGGGCCCCTGCCATTTGTTGCCAGGATACAGAGTGTCAGCCATTTATGCACACTGGAGACTTAAGAAATGCATAGGGGAAACTGAGGCACCCACACGGTAATCAGAGGAAACATTAAGAACAGTCCCACCTTGTCACACAAGTGCCTTGAGATCTATGGATGAAAAGTGCTAGGTAAGAGCCAGGGATCATTCTGATGCGATCCCATCCTAGACTGGGGCTGGTTAAGCTCCTACTGTGCCTTGGATGTTTGCTGTGGAACCCTACAACTTCCTGCCTCTGGCTTGGAGCCAGCTGTCAGCCGGGATTGGTGTTGAAATGGGCTGGAACTAATGCTGGGCTTGCCACGGGCCGTGACCACGCCTGCCGATGGGACTGGAGGAATCAGAAAGGGGCTAGGCTGGTCCAGATAGGAGCTACACAAGTCAGACGTCTCTCCTGTCCAGGGAGATGTGCAGTCACGGCGCTCCAGTTGCTCTGGCTGCTAATATTTGGTTTAAGCTCTTCCTTTTCCTGCTCCGGGCCATTGCTGCTCCTTCTGCCATCAACTGAGTTGGCGTAATTCCCTCCTTTCATTTCCATTGCTGCCTTGGAGGTATTTACAGACAGAGACTCTGTCCCCCGCGCCTCCTCTCTTTAAACTATAGAAATGCAGCTCCCTCCTCTGCCCCAGCAGGGTTTAGCTTATGTTCCTTGTACCAAGTTTTTAAACGCCTTTAAAATGGGTTTGGATGTTAAAGGGCCCAGCAAGTGGCTGGGTGTTTGGATGAGCAGAAGTGCACAGTTGCCCTGCTCAAGGCAGCCTGAATGTGCCGGTCATCGCTCAGATGGCTCCAGATGTGACCCACGTACTTCGATCCGACGTCACTAGCTGCAGGGGGCAGGCGGAGAGCGCTCCCGTGATCACAGAAATACAGTGGGGAGATAACTGTGGCTTTCCCCGGAGTCAGGGCAAGAATCTGCCCTACAGCTCATGTTCTGTTTTGTCCAGCTGAGGTCACATTCTCCAGCTTTTCCCTCTAGGACTCAATCCCACAACCCCAAGCAGGACTGTCCCAGCTGTTCAGCTGTTTCTAATGTCACCCCATTGTTCCACATTATGCACTTTGGTGCTGCCCATCTGCCCCATTTCTGCTAACACCCTCCGCATGTAATGTCCCCTGATGGAACTGCCCAGCAGATGAAACCTAAGGAAGCTGCTAGTAAAAGTTGCCCAAGGTGACAGTGAGCAAGGCCCTTTCCATAGGGCATTTGTATTCAGGGATGTAATTTTCTATTGAATCCTATAAAATGGTCTGAAACCCTATAGACAATGTTCCATTCTATGGGACGGGTTCTGCAGGTTCTGTATATAGAACTCCTTGAATGATATCTCATAAGTCAGTCCCTGCATCCCCCTGGATGGACAGACTGTTTGTCTGTCACACTTATATACTCCCCAGTAAAGCAGTATGGTAAGGTTTGTCCACGCGCCCAGGAGAGCGAGACTCCTAGCCCAGGTTGGTAAACATGGGCTAATGGGGCCCGCGTTAACACCCTAAAAAACAGTGTGTAGACGGCCTTTTGGAGTTGTGGTTCGAGCTGTGAGGCCTAAGGAGAGGGGTGGATTTCTGATCCTGCAATGCCAACAATCAATACCAATGTCAGGAGATGCTGGATTGGACCGTTGCAATCTAATCTGACCCCCTGGATAGAGCACAGGCCAGAGAACGGCCCACAATAATTCCTAGCACAGATCTGTTAGAAAAAGAGCCGGATGTGAGTTATAAATGGCCAGGGATGGAGAATCTCCCACGACCTGGATATATTGTTCTAATAGTGGATTACCCTAAGAGTTAAGAATTTCACTTTATTTCTCTGAATGAAGAGAGCAAAATTCTGTCAGTTCCATTTATTTCTGCACACAGCAGCTTTCCTTCCTGTGGGGCCCTTACAGCTGGGCCTGAGGGGGTGAGGGACATGTTCTGGGGGGGGCAGGGCCATTACAGCTGGGGCTGGGGGGGTGAGAGACATGCACTGGGGAGGAGGGTCATTACAGCTGGGGCTGAGGGGGTGAGAGACATGCACTGGGGGGGAGGGTCATTACAGCTGGGGCTGAGGGGGGTGAGGGACATGCACTGGGGGGGCGAGGGCAGGGCAGGGGCAGCTCTAGCTTTTTTGCCACCCCAAGCACGGCAGGCAGGCTGCCTTTGGGAGATCCGCTGATCCCATGGCTTCAATGTACCCACTGCCGAATTGCTGCCAAATCCGTGGGACCGGCAGACCTCCTGCAGGCAAGCCATCAAAGGCTGTCTCACTGCTGCCCTTGCAGGGACCAGCAGGATGCCCTCCACGGCTTGCCGCCCAAGGCATGTGCTTGGAGCGCTGGTGCCTGGAGCCGCTGCTGGGCAGGGCTTGGGGGCTGGATGATGGGCAGGATACAGGGAGAGCTCTACCACAACCACTCAAGCGTATTTGGCATTGAAGCTGGGTTGCTTTGGAGCTGTTAGAGATTTCCTGTCCCTGTGGGTCTCCCGTAATCCTGCCTGCAGCTGCCTTAGAGCACGTGCCAATCAGGGGATCCCCTCCGTGTCCCCAAGGCTAGAAAGGGGCCGTTGTTCAGGGTGGTGCACATGGGCAGGTGTCTCTTCTTGCCTCAGGGAGCGCTCTCCCCCTGAGTAACTGGTGGAGGGGGGCAGGTGGGGGATCCCCAAGCAGCAGAGATCCAATTTCCCTGCAAGTGTTGCTGATGACAAGCCGCAGCAGCTGGGGCAGGGAAGGCAGGCAGCAGCTCGGGCTCTGCATTGGCAGGAAGGCTTCTGCAGTGATTCCATGGCCTCTCTGACAGACACGCGCCTGGTTGGATGGCAGAGCCTTCCTGGGTACACACCATGCCCCTGCCAGGCAGTGGAGGGGCGAGGACTGCCCAGCGTGACACATTAGAACATGAACTGGTGAGCACTCTGGGCCTGGTGCCCTGTCAGCCATGCTGCCACAGCAGAAGCCAGAAGCCCTCCCTGGGGCCACGGAAGAAGGCCAGAAGCACCAACTGCAGGACCCTTGCAGTGCTCTAAAGTCGGATTTTTAATTCTGCTGCGTCCCCTCTGTGCAGCGTTGCTGCGAGCTGCTGTGTTCCACTCCAGAGGTGATTCCATCTCAGCCGGGCGAAGTGCTTTGGGCTCCTTGGAAGTGTGATAGGAGTGTTTATAAACCCATCCACTGCATGAGCCAGCCCATGATGTTTGCAGCCTTCTGTGACCTTTAGGGCAGAGGTTCTCAAACTGTGGTCCACAGGCCACCAATGGTCCGCAAGCTCCATTCAGGTGGTCTGTGGATAGTTCCCTCTAAGGTACGTGCCTGGGCAGCTGCACACAAGAGAATGAAGGACCACTCACCTAATTAGTGGAGTCACACAGGCGTGGCTCCACTAATTAGGTGCCTGGACCCTCGAGAAGATGCACATGTAAGGTGAGGTAGTGGCCTTGGGGGTGATAGGGAATTGGGGGGGGGGCAGTGGGGTGAGAAGAGGCAGTAGGGGGAATTTGGGACGTGCAGGGCTGCAGCAGCCAGAGAAAGAGGCGATTCCCCAGTTCCAGGGCTGCAGCTGCCGGGGAGAGACCTGCCTCCTTCCCAGCCTCCGCTCGGGGGTTGCTGTGGTGGGTAAGAGAGAGCACGTCCATCACATTAGAACAGTAAGACTATTGATATTAAAATATGAGTTATGTGCTTTTATTTGTAGCACAAAAAAAATGTTAATTATTGAGTTTTTTTTAATATAGTGGTTTTCTCCAAAGCGCTTTACAATAGTTAGCTAACGGTACAAACAACATTTGGAAAGATCATTAAGTGGTCCACCGAGACCCTCAGCAATTTTCAAGTAGTCCATGAGAAAAAATGTTTGAGAACCACTGCTTTAGGGCATCACAAGTGGCCAGGCCACCAGGAGTGACCTGAAGATGGTGAGGGTCCTGCTCCTTCTCTTCTTGGAGCCAGCAGGGTTCACAATGGGGACCCGGTGTCTTTACCCAAGGGGCTTCCAGAGACAGAGAGAGCCATACCTCCTCCAGACCCCCTGCTCGGTGTGGTGCAGCTAGGCAAGGGGAGTGGGCCATGGCTGAAAGACGTGGAAGCAGGAGTGGTGCCAGGGTTTCTGACACCCTAGGCGGACGGCCATTTTGCCGCCCCCCGCGGCTCCAGTGGACCTACCGCAGTGATGCCGGCGGACGGTCCGCTGCTGAAAAGGCTTCAGTGGAGCTGTCGCAGTGATGCCGGCGGGTGGTCTGCTGGTCTAAAGGCTCTGTGGACCTGCCGCAGGGAGGCTTTAGACCACCCTACCGTCCGCCGAAATGACTGCGGCAGCTCCACTGGAGCCTTTCCAGCAGCGGACCGTCCGCCGGAATGACTGCGGTAGGTCCACCGGACCCGTGGGCCACCACCACACCCCCTGGCAAAATAGTGCCCCTCAAAAATTCTGGCGCCCTAGGCCATTGCCTCGGTTGCCTAAATGGTAGTGCTGGCCCTGCGTAGAGGCATGACAGTGCGTGAAGGAGGGAGGCTGCTGGGTCTGAGTGTATCAGTGCAGGTGCCCAAGTGCTGAGCTGCTTTCTCCTACTCCGTCTCTCTGATCTCTCCCACCCACCCCTCTTCGCTCTCCTAGAGGGGGACGTGGCACAGCTGCTATCTGCCCTCGTGGCTGCTGCTGGGGTGGCAGAGCAGCTGGTGCAGGAGGAGGAGAGTGATAGCAGCGGGATCTGTCTGACCATGCAATCCCGGCACTAGGTTTTCCAGCCAACCCCAGAGACAGAGGGGAAGTGCCTTGGGTGCATGCAGCTGCAGCTGCGCTGCATGATGGGGGGCGGGGGGCCCTGAGGGAGTGGGCTGTTGCTTGCTGGGCAGTGAGCAGGAGGTCAGGGGGCAGCCCTGGCAGAGGTGAAAAAAACCTCTTGTCTTTGCCATATGTGCCATGGTATGTAATTGGCAAATCTCTATGGGGCTCAGACTATCAACAGTGCTGTGGGTCAGCAATAGAGAGGGACAGTGCTGAGCTGCCAAAATATTAACAACGGGTTCCCTCCTCCTCACCCCATGAGGGGGTTATGCCCCCCCGGATTCCTGCAACACCCAACCCCCCACGTTCCTTGACAGCCGCCCCCCGCCCCATCCACCCCCCTTCCCTGTCCCCTCCTGCCGACCCATCCAACCCTTGCTTCCTCCTAACTGCCCCCCCTGGACCGTTTCCCCCATTCGATCCACCTGTTCCCTGCCCTCTGACTGCCTCGACACTAATCCACCCCCCCCCAACTCCCCTCCCCTCTATCTAACACCCTCTCCATGCTCCCTGCTCCCTTACCGCGCTGCCTGGGGATGGGGGCCTGGGGATGGGGGCCGGGCTGGGCCGGCATTGGGACCGGAGCCGGGGCGCCCAGCTGGCCACAGCCAGGCCGGAGCCACGCCGCCCAGGGATGGGGTCGGGGGCCAGGCTGGAGCCATGGGGCACCTGGAGTCCTCCTCGCCCCCCTGCCGCAGCTTCCTTCTCAGCTCTCCCAGGCTTCCCCCACGAACAGCTGATCCGCAGGAAGCCGGGGAGGGGAGGAGGCAGAGGCGGACTGAGGTGAGCTGGGGCGGGGGGGAAGGGCAGACAGCTGCTGGGGTTTTTGTTAAATTTAAAAGCCCTTTTCCAACCAGTTGTCCCTCGCAGGACAACCGGTTCTAAAATGGCTTCTAAATTTAACAACTGGTTTTTGCGAACTGGTGGGAACCGGCTCCAGCTCACCACTGGAGAGGGACCATGCCTTGGTCCTGCCCCACAGCTCCACTGGTGCCCCCTTTATCCCTGCTATCCTGGACTCCGCCCCTATCCACCCCCCTCCTGATGCTCCTCAGTGCCAGCCCTGGGAAGGGGCTGCCGTCTGAAGCAAGCCCTCCTGCTGATCCTGCATTGCCGTAGCAATGAGAGCCATGAGATGCAGCCACCTCTGGAGTGGAGCGCAACAACTGGTTAACACCACGCTGCCAGTGAGCGGAGGCTGTGCAAAGTCTCATCTCCAGCTAAAGCAACGGGGACATTTAAGGAGGCAGAATTGACTTCCATGAGATGGGGACGGAGCACTGTGCTTCACACCCCACTTCTTGCAAAAGGTGTCAGGAGAAGCGGTGGTCAGGCCCTCGGGTGTGCATTGTCTGGGAAAGGCAGTGCAGCGGGCCGGTTCCCAAGCCCCGTGTTGCTGGCACTGTTTCCGCCAGGGCCTGGGAGTTCCCTGGTGGGCTCCCCCCTCAGGTCTGACTCGGCCCTGCTCTGCGCTATGCCGTCCGGCACAATTTGGCTTGTGCCCAGTGCACAATAGGGGGTGATAAATGTGCTCTGTAGTGGCTCCATCCAGCACCACCTGGGCTGTGGGAGGCCCTCCCTGTGCTCTGCAGCTCTCCAGCGTGGGTCCATGTCCCTTCCTCTGCTCTAGCATGAGTTCCTGTGCTCTAGGGGTGGGCTGTCTCCCTCTCCCCTGGGGGCAGAGAGCAGCAGGGCACCCTCTAACTGCAGCCTGGCGGAGGCATGGCAGGAGATGCCTCTACCCAGTGCCCTGTCAGCTGGTGCCCTGGCTGGGTGGCTGGCTCCTCTCCACCCCCAGGGCTTTGAGCCCTGGCCCCAGGCTGCTCCAAGGTCCTGGCCCAAGCCACAGCTCCTTCCCTGAAAGAACCCAGCCCTGCGTCGGGTAACGGGGCACCTGCTGAGACGGATCTCATTCCCACCAGCCTCTGCCCCAAGGGAGGGTGTGCAGCAGGTGGCCCCGTCATGTCGGTGGCTCCATTAGTCTGGAAGGAGCCCACTCTCCCCTGTGCAGCACAGGGGAATTATGAGGGTCTTTCACCACCTTCTGGACCATCCAGGTGTAGGCCTCTGATCTCCCCAACCCCCAAACTGGAGCAGACCGAAAGTGCATCTAGCCCAGTGTCCTGTCTCTGAGTGTGGCAGTACCAGATGCTGCAAAGGAAGATGCAAAAACTCACAATTGCAGATGTGGGGTAATCTCTCTCTGCCCCCCTACTCCCACATTAGGTTTCCTCCTGACCCCTAATAGTTAGAGACTAGGTTAAGCCCTAAAGCATGAGTGTTAATATCCTTTCTAAAGCCTTTTTGTTACCAGTAATGATTCTAGCTCTAGATATTGTTACCCTATCCCTCTTTGAATCTTTGCCCCAGTGATATCTTGTGGGAGAGAGTTCCACAGTCCACTATGCATTATGCAAAAAAGCATTTCCTTGCAACAGTTTTGAGTTTGCCACCTATTAATGTCGTTGACTGTCCCTTTGTCCTTGCATTCTGAGACAGGGAGAACAGATGCCCCGATCTCCCTTCTCTAGACCAGCCATTACTTTATATGCTTCTATTCTGGCTCCTCTTATTCGCCTCCTCTAGCTTTCCAACCTGTCTTCAGAGGAGAGCTTTTCCAGCCCTTGAGCATACTCATTACACTGTCCCATCCTGCACATGGGAGGCCGCCCCGTGGATTTCTAACCCTGCTTGCCCAGACACAGCCTGGTGCACCTTCAGGGACACTGTCTGCTGAGATAAACACTGCGGCCCGTATTGCATTGATTCTGCATTGAACTCAAGTGGTTCAGGGAGCCCTGCGTCCCCACATCACATGGGGGACGAGATTCCCCCAGCACGCTTCCCTCTCTGTCTTTGTTTGTCAGCCACATGCTGCACAAACCTCCATCCGTCTGAGTTTCCATGGATACCATGGGTCAGGGGATCCTGATGTTTCCCTTTGCAAGCCCCTTTCCCAACCCCTTGTTGGTCCCTCACCCCGAGGCAGCTTTTCCAGCCCACGCTTTGTTCTTGTGTTTCTGCACTGGACCCTTTCCAGTTCTCAGAATCCATTTGGAAGAGTGGAGCCTGGAGCTGGAGACCGCGTTCCAGCAATAGTCTTACTGATGCGATGCACGGTGGTAGTTCAACTCCTACGCGTTAGTCCCCTGTTTCTACAGTTAACGAAAGCATGAAGCTCTTAGCAACAGCACTGCCCTGGGAGCTCATGTTTAGTTGTTTGTCTACCCTGACCCCCAAGACCTAGACGCAGCTTTCTAGGACACAGCCCCCGATCCAGCAAGCATGACCTGCATTCTTTGTTCCTAGGTGGATGGCCCTGCATTACAATGGACGTTGGTTGAGTCAGGCTTTCTAAGCTCTGTGGAACTGATTTTCCCTCTCATTGCCGGTATCAAGTGGAGTGCCCCAGGAGTCAGTCCTGGGGCCAGTTTTGTTCAACATCTTCATTAATGATCTGGATGATGGGCTGGATTGCACCCTCAGCAAGTTCGCAGATGAGACTAAACTGGGGGGAGAGGTAGATACATTGGAGGGTAGGAATAGGATACAGAGGGACCTAGACAAATTAGAGGACTGGGCCAAAAGAAATCTGATGAGGTTCAACAAGGACAAGTGCAGAGTCTTGCACTTAGGATGGAAGAATCCCATGTACTGCTACAGACTAGGGACTGACTGGCTAAGCAGCAGTTCTGCAGAAAAGGACCTGGGGATTACAGTGGATGAGAAGATGGATATGAGTCAGCAGTGTGCCCTTATTGCCAAGAAGGGTAGCGGCATATTGGGCTATATTAATAGGAGAGTTGCCAGCAGATCGAGGAAAATGATTATTCCCTTCTATTCGGCATTGGTGAGGCCACATCTGGAGTATTGTTTCCAGTTTTGGGCCCCCCACTACAGAAGGGATGTGTACAAACTGGAGAGAGTCCAGCAGGGGGTAACAAAAATAATTAGGGGGCTGGGGCACATGACTTACAAGATGGATGTGTGTTACCTGTAAGTCTTCCTGTATACTTGTGTGCTGGCAAGTGGGTAATGAAGTCTTGCAGTGACATGTGATCATGTCACCTCAACTGGAATCCATCTTTAACCTGGTGCTTTTCCATTGAGAAGGAGTGGGTGGGAACCCAGAGAGGGACAAAGGATTCCCACCTTATGCAACAGATATATAAAGGGATGGAACAGAACAAAAGGGAGGAGCCATCATAAAGAATCCCCTAGCTACCACCTGAGCTGGAACAAGAGCTGTACCAGGGGAAAGAATTGTGTCCAGGCCTGGATGGTGTCCAGTCTGAGGAAAAAACTTACTGAAGCATCTCTGAGGGTGAGATTATCTGTATGCAGTTTGATTAGACATAGATTTGCGTGTTTTATTTTATTTTCCTTGGTGACTTTGTTCTGTCTGTTACGTCTTGGAACCACTTAAATCCTACTTTCTGTGTTTAATAAAATCACTTTTTACTTATTAATTAATTCAGAGTATGCGTTAATACCTGGGTGGGCAAACAGCCATGCATCTCTCTCTAGAGGGCGAACAATTTATGAGTTTACCCTATTTAAGCTTTATGCAGGGTAAAATGGACTTATTTGGGTTTAGACCCCATTGGAAGTTGGGCATCTGAGTGCTAAAGACAGGAACACTTCTGTTAGCTGCTTTCAGGTAAACCTGCAACTTTGGGGCAAGTAATTCAGACCCTGGGTCTTTGTTGGAGCAGACAGGTGTGTCTGGCTCAGCAACACAGGGTGCTGGGGTCCCGAGCTGGCAGGGAAAGCAGGAGCACAGGAAGTCTTGGCATATAGAGTGGCAGATCCCAAGGGAGGTTCTGTGATCCAACCCATCACAGAGGGCATTAACTGTTAAGGTGCTAGTTCACACACAAGATGACGACAAAACCCTAATGCTAGCCCATAGAGGTGGCAATAAGAACATCACAGTACCTAGCTTTCATTTAGAAATGGTGCCATTTTCTCTGGGTCCACCACAATTTCGCACCTGGACTCCTAGTCAGACAGCTCCACATGACCCTTGCCGTGTGTCAGCACTAATACAGGGAGCAGCTGCTACTGGTTTACAGGGATCACGCTACTGCCTTGTTTCCAGCTGCCCGGATGCAATTAACAAGGCCAACGTTGCATTGGGCAATTTGCTTCCTGCACTTGAAGCCACCCTCCCTCCCTCCCAACAGAGTGATCCTGCGGGGGCAGAGTGAAGGCCTGCTGGCCAGGCTGGGGGAAACCTCCCTTGGGTATCAGGTTGGGGGAGGCTTTTCCAGGATACTGGGGAGATGCGGGAAGGCTTGAACTGACTGAGAATTTTGGGGTTGTCTATGGGTGAGTCTGGGGTGATGTGGCCCAGCGTCTTGGTGCTGTAGGGGGCCCGGCTGAGTGGCAGAGGCCTGATAGATCAGGTGTAAGGGAATCAAAGAGAAGAGGTGACTTGATCACTGTCTGTAGGGACCTTTCCAATGTTTGGGACATGTTAGCTGAACAGACACACTCCAATGGCTGTATGCTGATGTTAGGAAAATTCAAACTGGAAATAGACACAGCTTCTGAAGTGGGGAGACGAGTAGGCACCACAACCGATTCTCCAAGGGCGGGATGGGGTGGACTCTCCACCGTGCAGGCTCTTTGCAGCAAGAGCGGATGTCTTTCTAAACACCATGTGCTTGCGAGATGCCCCCGGCAGGGGAGAAGAAATCACAATACCGCAGGACTCACTGGCGGAGGTTCTCTGGCTTGTGTGATGCAGGAGGGCAAACTTGATGGTCATGATAGGCCCTCTGGCCTTAAAATCCACCCGTCCACAATCCTGGGTGTGCCTGAGAGCCCTCTCCCACAAGAGATCCCTGGTGGCCTTGGGCCTTCAGTCCCCAGCCCTGTGTGCGTTGGAGAGCCAAGTGTCTGCTCCTGGAAGGAGGAGAAGAGGGGGCTTCTGCAGCCTGGATTGCTGATGTAGCTTGGCTTCTGATACCCTCTCCTCCAACCCCAATCTGTCTGCTGTATTAAAGCCCATGCTCTTTGGCCCAGTCCCGCTCTCAGGACAGGAGACTTGGCTCTGGTGGGGGTGCTTGGTGGCGCTTCATGCTAGTGCCAGCCCATGATAAGTGGGATAGGTGATGAGTGCCCTTCTTTGCCCCTAGCCCGCCAGGGCTTGCTGAACATGTGGCATTGCTGCATCAGGTGATACTATTAACGGGGCTTGTTCTCTTTTCCATCTCCAGATCATCAGAAGTTGGAGCGCGAAGCCCGGATTTGCCGTCTCCTGAAGCATTCCAACATCGGTGAGTGCTTGCTGCGGGGCGGGGGAGGGTGACAACTCCCCCAGGAGGGCCAGAGGAGGGGGTGGAGGAAGGATGCCTCTCCTTGGGATTTTGGTTGACCCAAAACGACCTGAATTTGACCCAAATTTGCTCATAGTATTGGCACCCTCCCAAAATGCATGTTCCGGTGAATGTATGGTTCACCCCAAAAACTTCATCCAGCTGTAGCTAGATGGGGTAGAAGTAGTCGGCAGTGCAGACATGTCCTTGGGAAGCCTGGGTTTTAGAGCTTCAGCAGAGGTGGAGGAGGCGGCACATGCTGCTGGCAGATTTCATACCTCAGCAAGGGCGTCTCTGGCTATGTCCTCGGTCCCCCGGTGCAGGCAACTGCTACCCATGCGTGCAGGTAGCTGGTCTGGTGGAGCGCATTGAGACCGGAGGAAAAATGCGGGAGCCATCCGGCGCGAGGAGAAAGAATTTGCAGGCCACACCAGTGCTTGTTGCATGCCGGTCTCTTGCTCATTTAAAGACAACGGCTCAAATGCAGGGAAACTGCTGACGGGGATAAATGCTGGCAAGCCGGGCTGATCCTGACCAGCCAGGCTGCCTCCTGCAGCACAGTGTCTCCATGCCCAGGCTCTGCCCTGCACGGAGTGTGATACAAGCCCCCCAGGGAACCATTGCAGCATGAGGGTGCAGATCCAGGCCGCAGCGCAGCGCTGCATTGCTAATGGCAAAGTTAACAGCCCTATGGAAGAAGGCCACAAGCCCACGCCTGCCCTCAGCAGCTGCTGGCAAGGGGGTGATTAAAACAGGAGGTTTTAATCAGCAGAGCATTGGGCAGGTCTTTCCTTCCAAGCAAGTGGCCAATTAAAACTTCACGCCCCCCCCCCACCCCCCAGCACCAGCGCTCTCTGGTTATGCCACTTATTTGCGTCAGTTCTTGTTTTTTGTTTTTTTTGTTGTTCTTAGTTTTCCTCTGCGTCCCCCCTCTCCCCAGTACATCAGTTGCTATGGAAACTGTGTCGTCACAGCCACCCTCTAGGTGAAGATGGCCACAAGTGCAGGAGAAAGTCAGTTTATATAATGGGCTGAAACTGATACTGGGAGACGTGGGAAGGTGAATGGTGGGCTGTGTGTGTGTGTGTGACAGCCACACACAAGCTCAGCGAGGGGCAAACCACAAATGTTTGTGTCCTGGAACAAGTGTTTGGGGAGCATCTGGACTGGCCTTCACACACAGACTTCAAGGCCAGAAGGGACCATCGCGATCCTCCAGTCTGACCACCTGCACGTCGCAGGCCACAGAACCTCACCTGCTCACCCCTGTAACAGACCCCGAACATCTAGCTGAGTCACTGATGTTCTCAACTCCGGATTTCAAGTTACAGAGAATCCACCACTTCCACTAGTTTAAACCTGCAAGTGACCCATGCCCCATGCTGCAGAGAAAGGTGATTTCCCCCTAGGCTCTCTCTGCCAGTCTGAGCTGGGGGGAAATTCCTTCCCGACCCCAAATCTGGCGATCAGTTCGACCCTGAGCATGGGGGCAGGACCCACCAGCTAGACACCTGGGGAAGAATTCTCTGTAGTAACTCAGAGCCCGCTCCAGCCAGTGTCCCAGCTCCAGCCATGGTGTTAATCGTCCAGAGTTAGCTTTCTATCTCAAGTCAGTTGAAAACGTCAGTGTGGACAAGCACCTCAGGGCAAAGAGACGGTATAATAGGGTCCCTGGCTCCTTATGAAGCCCTCAACACCAGGCCTCCGTGAGTGTACAGTATACCCATTCAGGGCTGCTGGTGTCTTACACTCTCTTTTGCACTAATAGCCACGTGAGGGCCTAGGAACTTAGGTCATCCCCTGTCACGGAGTCCCTGGGTGATGCTCTGGAACTGCTCCCCACAAAGCCAGTCAGGACTTTGGGGAGCCTCCTCTCCCATGGAGCAGACTGTCTTCAGGGCAAGAAGCTCACACGGCTTCACCTTCTGGGCTCTCCTAGGAGTATTCAGCGTATGCCCCTCCGTGCGCTTCCCACAGTGAGTCCGCACAGGGGGGGTCCTGGGGAAGCCATGGGGTCCTGCACCCCCACTTCGCAGTCAGACGTGACTCTCAGCCAGCCAGTAAAACAGAAGTTTATTTAGATGACAGGAACACAGTCCAAAACAGGTCTTGTCGGTACAGACAACAGGGCCCCCTTTAGTTAGGTCCATCTGGGGCTCCCAGGGAGGCCACAGCCCCACTGGGAAGCCCACGCCCTGTTGGGGAGCCCCTCTCCATTTCCCAGCCAACTCCAAAACTGCAAAACCCTCCAGCCTCTCACTCAGCCTCCCCCCAGCTCCTCCCCCAGCCTTTGTCTAGGTTCCTGGGCAGAGGTGTTCCCTGGCCTCCAACCCCCCTCCTGAGTTCTCAGGTTACATGCTCAGGTATGCTCCCTTCCCCAAGGCAGGCGGTCCCAGCACAACTCCCCTGCAACCTTGCCAGGTCAATACTCCCCACTCAGCATTCACATAACACAGCACGAACATTCCCATTTCATCACATCCCCACATCTGCCTTTCTCACTGGAGACCCTTTCTACTCGTCAGCAGAACCTTTGCCGTGTTGTAATTATTGCAAAAAACATTCCCACCCTACCCAAGCTTAAATTAACCACATTCTAACATGAACTAGCCCTGAGGCTGGACAAGCTGAAAATACAAGAAAGGGCTCCAAGTAGCCAAAACATCTTCCCTCAAGCCGGAGTCGCTTCCCTTCCTTCCAGAGGAGTCGGATTTCTTTTGTTTGGCAGTGGAACAGTCCCGAGCTCTTTGTCACATCCCTTCTGGTCTGATGGCGTCACGAAGGGGCTGGGGAAAGTGGCCCCATTGAAGTCACTGATCAGGAAAGCTGATTTCGGGGAGAGCTCCAGTCTCTGCAGGGAGGATCAGCCAGAACTGCCCCCGCCAAGTATCTGAGCTCCCCTTTGTCGTGGAGTGTGGGGGAGTCCAGCCCTGCACTCCTCTTCCAGGGACTCACAGTGACTCTCAGCCAGCCAGTAAAACAGAAGGTTTATTGGACAACAGGAATGCAGGCTACAGCAGAGCTTGTAGTACAGCCAGGACCCCTCAATCGAGTCCCTCTGGGGGTTCAGGAAGCTTAGTCCCCAGCTTGGGATTCCCTGAATTCCAACCACCCAGCCCAAAACCGAAACTGAACTTACTCCCTCCAGCCGGCCCCTTCCTTTTCCAGCTTCGCGGGCAAAGGTGCTGACACACCTCCCCCCTGCCTAACTCAGGTTACAGGCTTAGGTCCTGTCCCTCCCCTAAAGTCCTCCCTGGCTCTCCCATCCCCCGCACAGACAGTCCCTACTCCATCACACCCTTCAGCCAACTCTGGGGAGCCCCTGCAGTGCCAGTTACGGGCTCTCACTACTGCCAAGTCCATGTGTCAGCGCATTAGCTTTGAGACGCATATGCTGGCTTTAGAACGCGCTTCTTATGTTTCTAACCAGACACTTCTCTCATTTGTTCTTTTCCCTGGTTTCTCCTGGTCCCGTCTCTCCTGGATCTCATCGAGAGTCTGATTCTGGGCTTTAGACTTTTAGGCGCTGAATCTAACTGGGATCTGAATTGCACAGATCCAGGGCCTGGGGTTCCAATGGCAGGTGTCACGGAGTCCCCGGGCAATGCTCTGGAACTGCTCCCCACCAAACCAGGCAGGATTTTGGGGAGCCTCCTCTCCCTTGGAGCAGACTTGTTCAGGGCAAGAAGCTCACATGGCTTCACCTCCTGGGTCTCTCCTTGGAGCATTCAGCATCCTCTGCCCCTCCGTGCGCTTCCCACAGCGGGTCCACCGAGGCGGGGTCCTGGGGAAGCCACAGGGTCCTGCACTCGCACTTCGCAGTCAGATGTGACTCTCAGCCAGCCAGTAAAACAGACGTTTATTCAATGACGAACAGGGTCTAAAACAGAGCTTTTAGATACAGTGAACCAGACCCCTCGGCCGGGTCCATTCTAGGGGGCAGTGAGCCAGACCCCCACGTCTGCCCTCACTCCTCGTCCCCAGCCAGCTCCAGACTCACAAAACCCCTCCAGCCCCTCCTCCCTGCTCAGTTCCTTCCCCAGACCAGGAGGTCACCTGATCTCTTTGTCTCCAACACCTTCAGTTGGCACCTTTGCAGAGAAGGGGCCCAGGCCATCAGTTGCTAGGAGACAGAGTGCCAGGCATTTAGGTGCACTGGCCCTTTGCTCTGTAGCAACCACACACCCTTATCCCAACACCTAGATACTTAAGAACTGCATAGGGGATACTGAGGCACCAACACAGTATTCAGAGAAAACATTAAGAACATTCCCAGTTCGTCACAGCAGGAAAAGTGGTTTGCAAAGCAACCGACAAGTTGCCAATGGAAGTGGATTGTCTGGAATGAGCCTCTCCCTGGGTGTCTGTACTCCGGGGCCAGCTGCATCTGTTCTGTTCCTTTTCTCCGGCCCCCTTTTTGCCATCGCTGCACCAATCCCCCACTCAGCCTCTCTTCCTGAGCTTGTCCTGCTCCTGTGGTAGTTAGTTGTGGTTCTCAGCCCAGTTCCTAAGGAGATGGGCGTCCACCTCTCCAAACCACGCCAGCAATGGGGCACTAGCCTGTATCCCACCTTTTGGAAGTGTGGCTGCCTGCACCCCGTCCATCCTGCAGCCCTGCCTGCGGAGATGAGCTCCGCAAGGCTGTGTGGTGGAACCTTAAGGAAGCTGCAGCTAGTGCAATATGGTGGCCGCTTTGCTTCTTGAGTGGGTTGCGGGCAGAGAGTGTAGAAGACCCCTGTGCTCTGAGATGGACACTGGCTGCTGCTTAATTTCTGGGGGGAGCAGACAGAGTCTCTGGTGGGGCATCTGTCTGGGGAATGTCTCTGGAGTGCCACTGTAAGTAGGATCAGTGGTGGTGCTGGATGCTGGGGAAGGACCTCACTCCACCAGCGCCTGGATTTGCTAAGTTTTCGGGCCCATGGCAAAGCTCATCTTCTCTTGGGCTGGGTGGATGGAGCTGCTACCGAGGGTGGTGATCCACCTAGGCTGCATGCCCCTAGCAGATAGATCCTTTGTCCTCTACGTACCATAACGCACCACATGCCCTAGCGCTGAGATCTGCCATTGATTCTGAATGACCAGCCTTGGGGCCCTGGGTCTTGGTAACTCCCGGATCTGGCAGGGGGCATCACTCTCTGAGCTGAGCTCCAGGCTTGGGACTGTCCCTCCAACCCCATGCCCCAGAACTAAGATTCCCAGGCAGGCTTAAGCACAAGTGCTGGTGCCTGTAGCGCCCAAGTGTCACCACGGGTTCCTGGGCCCAGCTGCTAGTGCCCAATTCCAGAGGGGAGTCCTAGCAGCTCTGTAAGCCTCTGGAAACACGTATTGTGAGAGGCATCGTCCTGCGAACTAGTGAGGGGCCAGTCCTCAGGGCTCCATCTGGGCACCTGTTCCCAGAGCAAGGCAACAGCTGACGCTTGTGCTCCTTTGCAGTTCGTCTCCATGACAGCATATCCGAGGAGGGCTTCCACTACCTCATCTTTGATTTGTAAGTAGCTAAAGAGCTGCGGTGGGGGGTTCTGGGGCATGCGGCTCTTAATTCACCATCAAAACCAGCCATAGCAGAGTTCGTTTGCTGTAACAGGGAATTCAGGACAGCCGTGTCTGGCTGTGCTTTTCCAAAAGTTTGAATTCAGTTCTAGCCCGGGTGCCCTGAAGCAGCTGTCAGGAAGGGGATTTGTGTGAGGGTGAGATGGGGCGGGTGCTATGGCATAGGCTGGAAGGGGCTTGGGAGCTTTTCCCCCTCTGGGCGAGAAGGAGAATCTCATCTCTCCCCCCTTGGAGATTTGTCTTTCTCTCTGCTTCTCCTCCTGGGCTGGAGAGGCAGGTTACCATTCCGATTTACATTGCTGGAGCTCCTGCACCAGGACCCCATCGGGGTAGACTTGGTCTTAGAATCTGCTGTGCCCAGGGGCCCCATTCTTCCCCCTGCTGTCTGTCCGGAGCAAGATGCTTGACTCTCTCTGTTGTGCTAGACGCAGAGCAGAGAGCCAGTCCTTGCCCCTAGGAGCTTCCAATCGAAGTCTAAGACCAGGGACAGCTGGTGGATACAGGCAGATGGGGGAGTACGTGGAAGCGATAAGGAAGGGTATGATTTTGTCATGGAGGTTATGGAAGTCACAGAATCCGTAACTTCCAAAGACCTTTGTGACTTCAGCCCTGGCAGCTGGGAGCTCCAGAGTCCCGCTGCCTTCTGCAGTGGGAGGGAGCTGTGAGGTACCCTCGCTGCTTGAGGCAGTGGGCCCCCAAGATCCCAGCCACCATGGGCAGCAGGGGTACCCCACAGCTCCCAGCTATCTCAGGCGGGAGGTACACCACAGCTTCCGGCCTCTGTGGGGGACCCCGGCAGCTTTCGGGCCACCGCTGTGGGACGGGGGACCCTGGTAGCTTCCGGGCCACAGCCGTGGGACAGGGGGACCTCGGCAGCTCCCGATGCTCCAGGAGGGGAGAGGGCAGGGGGATCCCCCCAGGCTGCCACGGGCAGCAGAGAAATCCCCGCAGCTCCCCACTGCGGTGGTGATAGGGGGATTCCCACAGCTCCCCACCGCTGTGGAGGGGACGGGGACCCTGCAGCTCCCCTTTGCCACTGGGGGCAGGGGACCCTGAAGCTCTGAGTCCCCACAGATGGTGGGGACCCTAGATCTCCCAGCCACCCCGCAGCTGCCAGTCCCTTCCCGTTTTATCATGGATATTTTTAGTAAATATCAGGGACAGATCGCAGGCTTCCATGAATTTTCCCTGACCTGCCGATGACTTTTATTAAAAATATCCATGACAGAACATTAGCCTTAGCGATGAGACAGTATTAGTCAGCCGGGGTCTCCCACACTGGTGACACGATTTCAGTAGAGCTCCTGGTGAATGAGTTTTAAGGAGGGATCGGCAGGTAGCTAAGGAGGTGGCTCTGGGGCTGTTTCAGGGGAGCGTCTCCCAGCTGGAGAGAAATGCATGTGTGAAATGTAACAAGGGGGCGGTGCTGGCAGACCAGAGGCAGAACCGGTGAATGATACAGGGTGGGCAGGCTGGGGATAGGCCGGGCAGGACCTTGAGTAGTTTGTCTGATGCACGGGAGAAAAGGCTCCTAGGACTGGCCCCCAGCAGGCTGTGGCCAGGGCAGGAAGGGCTAGTGGAACCTAGCTTGATGACCACGCTTGTTTGTATTGCAGTAGTGCTCACAGGAGCCAGTCAGGATCAGACCCAGCAGTCGCTATCCAAAGCGACTAGTTTGCTGAGGAGGCCAGGGCTGAGGGCAGGCGACCAGCATGAAGGTGTTAGGCGTGGTGCCTTGGCTTCGGAGAGCCCGGGAACCCAGTGCTTTGGGCTGGGCTGGCACGGCGCATCTGGGGGGCGGCGGAGACCCGGTGTGCTGTGCTCAGCCGCCTCTCGCCTCGTTCCAGATATAGCAGCTGGTGAGCTCATCGCTCGGTTATATTTAGCTCTCCTCTGAGTCACGGCAGCTCCAGGTTCCCTGTGCTGGAGTTGCACAGACCTTGGCATGTCCTCAGCCTGCAGCGGGAGGGGAATCAAGAGACACGGTTTGCCCTGGGCACTGAGCTCACCCCGCTCACCTGCTCCCCCCAGCACTGTAGGCCTGGGACATGAGCTCTTCGCTTCCATGGCCAGCCAGGGGTTGAAAGACAGTGAAATGGGAGGGCTGGGGTGGGCTTGCCCTGAGCAGAGGAGGAGGGGGACCGGCACTCCCCCGCCTCCACCCCGTTACTGTGTCCCCAGTCAGCACCGTGTCACAGCTCAGCAGGAACAGAGTTCACACCTCCTCCCAGCCTTGGCCAGGCCTGGGGTAGCCGGGAGCTCCCCCCACAGACAGCACCCTGCCCTGCCCCCCACAGCGCCCCCTGCTGGGAGAGGCTGTGGCTGGAGTAGCCGGGAGCTCCCCCCACAGCCAGCAGCACCTTGCCCCGCCTCCCACAGCACCCCCTGTTGGGAGAGGCCAGAACTGTCCCTCTGATCGCACTCGTGTGTTGATTTTTGCCATCCATTCAATTCAGGAGCGTCAGCTCAGCCCCTCCTGGCTTGCCATGGCTGTGGGCTGAATTTGCATTGGCTTCCTCGGGGGTTTGATTATCAAACAGACCAAAGTGCCCACAAGCCCAGCTGGCATCGCCGTCAGCTGGCAGGTGCCTGGCCTCCCCGGGAACCCAGCCTACAAGTTGCCCTGCCCCTGCTCCTGTCCACATGAGGCCAGTGGAAAGTCACACCACAAGAGGGAGAGGGAGACTCACCTGGGGGATGGTGAAGTGCAGATGAATGCCTGCCGTTCTGTGGTGCAGAGACGTGGGGATAGATGGCGGAGAAACATGGAGACATCTCCCTTGCTGCCACATGGGAGTCTAACTCCCTCATGCTGGGGCTGGCGATAAGCTGAGGGAGGCGGGCTGCCAGCTGCCATGTGGGCAGAGTGGAGACAGCCAGCATGGCCAGGCAGCAGCAGAGTGCCAGGAAAAGCAGGGCTTGGCGATCGGAGAGGAGCAAAGAGGGATAGGGGGAGTCCAGTGTCCCCCTTGAAGTGAGGGTGTCCTGGCACCGGGACCTCAGCCTGCCAGAGGGGAGGTGAGCCATGGCAGAGACTGGGGTGGCGTGGGGCTCCGTGGGCATCACCAGAGGGGACTTGACTGCTCTTATCAGCAAGGAGCTGGCTTTGATCAGTCTCCAACCCGATTGCCCAGCCCCTGCCTTGTGCCCCCCAAACCTGGCATGCCCATCGTCCAGGCTGATTATTCTCTCTATAAACGCCTCCCAGGGGGCAAACCCCCGAGAAGGGGGAGAGTTACTGGAGCTACAGGCCAATGGGACTGGACTCGGTGACCCAGGATTCCCTTGCTGCCTGACATCCTATGGCCGTGTCCCTCAGGGAAGGAGCAGGGCTGGCCTTGGTCCGCTGTCATTGACTGGCTGGGCTGGGCACAGGCTGGCAGCTGGCTTCCTGCGTAGGACGGACGAGGGAGGAGGCCCAGGCCCTGCCTGCTCTCCTCTGCCCATTGCTAGGGTGCGGGGCACAGAGGGGCAGGAAGTACCCCCCACTTGGCACCCGATACCCCTCACGTCCCAGGATAGGCATTGGGCTTCAGCTCGTCCATACCGAGGGGCTACCCAGTCGGCGTCAGGGGTGGGGAACATGCCAGCCGCTGAATCGCTTCTGTCTGGATGCTCGGTCTCTGGCACATGTGCCATGCAGTCTGCGCTCTTTGCCTTGGTCATGCAGGTGAACCAGGGGTGTGCTCTCTGGGGGAGCAGAGGGTGCAGCTCCCCCATGCCTAGGGGATGGACACCAGGGCCTGGCTGCTAGCTGGGGATGTAGCTGGGACCTGCTCTAGTTCTCCAGTGCCGGGCTGGCCCCAGCTCAGCAAGTGCCCCGCGAGAGGTTTGGGTGGGAGCCGGGCAGTGGGGGTTGGGCACTGGGAGGATGAACTCTGCCGCTCTGTGTTTCAGGGTCACTGGTGGGGAGCTCTTTGAAGACATCGTGGCCCGGGAATATTACAGCGAAGCCGATGCCAGGTGAGTGGCAACTCCCCACCCCCACTTTCCCCTCCACCCTTCTCCCCTTCCCTCTCCCGCTTCTTACTGTTCCCTGATCCCGTGCCAGCTGTACCCGTCAACATTAACCCATTCATGACCTTGGCAGAGTGGGGAGGGGACCCCAGAGGTATTGCCAGGTGATAGCCAAGTGCCTATGCCTTTGGCACCCACCGTGCCATGTGTCCTGCTGTCACATCCAGCACTGGGTCCCCCTGCTGTGGTTCAGTTCACAGGGCCCTTCAGCCGGCCTGGGCCTGAAAACAGGTGCCTACCCCATGCTCCCTGAGGATGAGGAGGAGAGTTGCGGTAACTCTCCCTCTGGGGCCCACTGGCTTCTGGGGCGCAGCCAGAGAGGCAGAGGGGTGGTGGGACCTGGGGCATTCATGCTTTCCCCTCTGGGGAGCTGTTCGTGGGGGGTTCAGATCATCAGTGGGATGAGTCTGGTCTTAGCCTAGTCCTTTAGGGAGCATTCACAAAGTCACCACGCAGCTGGGCGCGGTTGCCAGCCAGGCAGCAGGGGCCAGGGCTGCTGTAGGGTGGGACGGAGGTGCGTTGGCACAGCAGCAGGGGGAGGGGGCATTCTGGATCAGAACCGAGGGGTTTGGCTGGGGAAGAGGGCTCGGGACCAGCTGAACTACTGATGAGGCTCAAGAGGCTCTGGCAGAGCTGTGGGGCAGGGCCAGGTAGGATGTAGGGGCGCTCAGAGTGGACAAGGGAGCACTGAGCTGCAGTACTGGAGTAGGGGTCGGTCCCAGAGCGGGAAGGGTGCAGCGTCCCTCCCTCTGGCCCCAGCCTGGCTGTTGGGTCTGCATCCTGGCAACTGGGAGGCCACTGACCCTTCCACGAGCAGCTGGAGTCAGTGGGGCTTGTCTCAGCCATCAGGGAGCAGCGGACACAGAGCAGCAACCTGGTAGAAAGCACGGGGGACTGGGAACAAACTGTAGGGACAGGGCCTGTCTGAAGGCAGCAGCAGGGTTTGGGGGGCATTGCTGACAGGGGCCTGAGCGGTGGGTTCCCTGCAGGGCCAAAGGCACAGGTGTCCTGGTGACGGGTCATGCGTGGGCTTGTCTGATGACGTGCCCGTTCCTGGTCCCATCCAACTGGAGCGCGCTGGCCCCCTCCCACCATGTACTGGTCCCTAGAATCTCGCTGTTCACTGCTTGTCATCTCCCCAGCCCCCTTGTGAACAGGGAGCCCTGGGCCGGGCAGGCACTGGTTCCGTGCCAGAGGAGGTCAGATGTCCGTCACACTTCTCATGCTCAGACGGTTCCCAGCCGTAGGGACCTGGCCAAGCTGGGCTCTAGGTAATGACCTCACACGCCGCCCCATCTAGGCACTTCTGGGGAGACCCGGGCTCATGGCCCCTCCTCATTCAGCTTCATTGCCGTTCCAGGCGTCTGATGCTTTCCCCAGGAGGGGGATGTGGCCTAGGATAGTGGGCGGGCATCAGTTCAGGATTGAAGGGCTGTGGCAGAGCTATATGTGTGGGGAGCCCAGGGCTGGGATAGCAGGGGCTGTGGGTCAGGACTGAGGGGCCGCAGCAGAACTCTGTGTGGGGACAGCCCGGAGCTGGGCTAATGGGGTGGGGGCTGGTGACAGGTGCTAATCAGTTTCCCTCTCCATGCAACTCCCGCATCCCTGGGCTGTCTGTGGTGGGAGCCCCCTGCTAGGGGAGCCCATGTGGGGCAGCCCCATGGGTTAGATCTCTCCCATGGCATTCAGCTACTCAGGCCTGTCCCTGCTGGGTTTGCTCACAGCCAGGGGGCGGGGAAAGAACCCCAGGGGTTTCCAGCTCCCAAGTTCTACCCATTAGTCCATGTTGCCTCTATTAAGGCTCCTCATTGCCCCAGCATCCCAGGGGCCTGCTCTAGCCTTGTAGCCCAGCTTGCTTTGTGGGTGGCAGGGGAGGAGGCTCGGGGTTGATTTGTGACCTGGCAGGGCGGGGGAGGCTCCCCCCGAGAGGCCATTTCTGCAGATTCACTCCGCCGCCCATCGACCCCTGTTCACCAGAGAGCTTCCAACCCCATGCGAGGCCCTGCCCTGCGCTCCTGTGGCCTCTCCCTGCCTCAGGGGGGCTCTCAGACTGTATTCTGGCCCTCTGGGCACCCACCCAAACCCCTGCGGGTGGGGGTCTGCTCCAAGCATCAGGCTGCGGCAAAGGGAGGCAGAATCCAGGCAGGACATCCCAGTGGCCTCCACCCACTCCTGTTGCTCCCCTGAGACACGGTGAAGCTAGGCTGGGATGGAGCCATGGGACTCTCTCTCCCGGTGGGTCCACAGCTGGGGCCTTCCCCTTTCCGTGGCATAGCTCTGTGGAGCGGTGGCTTCCCGCGGCTGCGATCCGGAAAGCACCCCCAGATTCCACCCCCATGCATGCCAAGGGCTCCCCTCCTCTGCCATGGCCTCGGCGCAGCCCAGTGGAACAGACCGGGAGGCTCTTGGTTCATATCAAACCAGCCCGATGGGGCGCTATGGGCAGAGTCCACTCCTCAGAGGGCCAGGACTGGAATGGAGGGGCAAGGGCAGAGCTGACGCCAAGCTGCCCAGACTGGAATAGCTGGGAGAGCCACTGGGCCGGACTGAGGTGCATGAGCAGAGTGGTGTGGTACCAATTAGGAATAGCAGCTGGGGCTGCGGGTGGGGAGCACAGGGCTGTGGGTCAGTGAGGAGAGCTTGAACCTGGGGCTCGTTGTTGTTGGTTGAGAGCAGGAGCTGGGCCTAAGTGCTAGGGCCCCACACAGGACTTGTGGAGCTGGGATTCCTTTCCTCTTACTTAGCACTGGCATGGCTGGGGGGAGCCGAGGGCTGGGATAGCAGGGGCTGTGGGTTGGGAGTGAGGGGCACCGGTAGAGCTGGGCGGGGGAGCCGAGGGCTGGGATAGCAGGAGCTGTGGGTTGGGAGTGAGGGGCACCGGTAGAGCTGGGCGGGGGAGCCGAGGGCTGGTATAGCAAGCACTGTGGGTCTGGAGTGAGGGGCACTGGCAAAGCTAGGGGGAGCTGAGGGCTGGGATAGCAGGCACTGTGGGTCAGGAGTGAGGGGCACTGGTAGAGTTGGGGGGGGAGCTGAGGGCTGGGATAGCAGGAGCTGTGGGTCAGAGCAAGGGGTGCTGGCAGAACTGAGGGGAGCCAAGGGCTGGGCTAGCAGGGGCTGTGGGTCGGAGTGAGGGGCACTGGCCGAGCTGGGGACGGGGGGAGCTCAGGACTGGGCTAGCAGGGACTGTGGGTCGGAGTGAGGGGCACCGGCAGAGCTGTGGGGGGGGAACCCAAGGCTGGGCTAGCAGGGGCTGCGGGTCGGAGTGAGGGGCACCGGCAGAGCTGGGGGGGAAACCCAGGGCTGGGCTAGCAGAGGCTGTGGGTCGGAGTGAGGGGCACCGGTAGAGCTGTGGTGGGGAGCTGGGGCTGGGACAGGGGGGCCGCGGTGGGTCGGATCAAAAGGCATTGGTAGAGATGTTGGGGGTACTCAGGGCCATCCTAGCAGACCAGGCTGTAGGTCAGGTTTGAGGGGCATGGAAAGAGCTGCTATTTGCAGGGGGGGGTGCACAGCCCCAGCCCACATGACCCCTGACTAGATAGTGGGGTCACCCTTCCAGGTTATCAGTTCCCAGAGCCCCAAGACAGTGACCCTCCTCCCACAGCTCCTGCAGCCCTTTCCCTGCTCCACGCTCGTTCTGCGGCTGCTGAGCTGGACTCGGCCCTGCCAGCTGGGGGTTCTGCTCACCCGCTCTGCCCTCCGCACCTTGGGTCCCAACTGCCCCCTCCTTTCGGCCCTGGCAGCCTGCAGTTCCTGGTGCCATTAACAGCCATCCCTGCACACCTTGTGATAACCCCCTGTGGTCTCAGAGCTTTCACAACATTGTTTCTCTCTCTCCTTCTCTCGTCCCCCATCTCCACCCTGTCCCCCCTGTCCCTCTTCGTCTGTCCATCTGTCCCTCTGGACCCACCCACTTCCCTCTGCCTGCTTATCCTGCCTCTGGAACTCGTTCCCTTTCATGCATTATTTCGGTTTCCTTCTGTACATTTGATCGTCTCTCTCACGCCCTTCTTATCCCCTCCCTCGCCCCCTCTCCTCATTGGGACCCTGTCCTGCCCGTCTCCCGTGTCTTCCCCCTTCGCCGCTCTCCCCGTCCCCCTTTCCCGCCCCTCCCTGACCCACTTTCTCTCTCCCTTCCTCCCCGTTTTGTTTTGCAGTCACTGTATCCATCAGCTATTAGAAAGCGTAACTTACATGCACCACTATGCCATTGTGCACAGGGACTTGAAGGTCAGTATATGCCTTTCGCCCTCTCCTGGCGTCGGGCTTGGGGTGCTGGCACCGCCCCCACATCCCCTCCCCGCTAGCTGCTTTTGATTTTTGGGGGGTGGAGAGGGAGACGATATCCAGGGCTGGGGACGTTTTTTTTAGTTCGATTCTCAGCATGCCCGGCCGAGTCCTTCCTGGGCACTGCGCTGCGGCTGGGCAGGGCAGGCAGGTCTGAGGCCCTGGACAGGAGGCAGCGCCCGGATGCAGACGTCTTGCCCCAGTTCCAGCACACGTGGGACCAGACACCATCCCCCCCTCCCCACCCCTGACAATAATTTGAAATCTCAACCGGGCGGCTTGATTCAATTTGCATTTCACTGTCTCATCTCCCCCCGCCCCCTTCCTCTCTTTTTCTTTCTCTCTCTCCCCCCACCCCCGCCTCTTTCGCATCTCTTGTCTTGTTTGCCACCCCTCACGCCGCCCCCGCATGGCTGCCAGTTCTGTCTCCCAGACCCGAGCACCTAGCGGCTTGTCTCCCGGCCAGAGCTCGCCACACCCCATCGTGGCCAAGGGGACACATTCTTCCCTTCAGGCTCCTGCTCACTGCGGCCTCCCCAGGCCAGGGACTCCCTGAATGACCGGAGGAGAGCTTGAACCTGTGGCTTGTTGGTGTTGTTGGGTGCACAAGCTGGGCTTAAGGTCACTCCTCACCTACTGAGATGCTGTGCCCAGATCTGCCCACGTTGCTGGCTTATGCCAAAGTGCCCTCTCCAAAGTCCCCAGGCTGCAAGGGATTTCACAGGCACCTTCTGCTGGCCCCTTCCTCTCTGAGCTGGGCAGCGATCCCATCTCTCATTGCTCAGCCCCAGGCTCCAGCCCCTCTTCTCTTCTGTCCTGGGTGACCTCCTTGGTCCCTGTGCTGCGGTTTGGAAAAGCCCGCCGGTGCTGGGGTAGGCTGTCCCCTTCTGAGCTGGGGAACAAGGAGGCCTGAGCGAGGCCTTTTGCTGCCATGACGCAGATGCCTGCTCATATGCTGGCTGCCCACTGGTCTGACGCAACAGGGCTTGAACCAGTGACCTCCCGTGCTACATGCAGGAGCTGCTACTGTGTGGACCGAAGAGCCAGGGCTCTTTAATGGGCCAGTTCCAGAGCAGACCCAGGGGCAGGGTCTCTATAGCGCCCCTGGACCAGTGGGTTATGTCAACACAGCACCAGGGGATCCCCCGTGGGGTTCCGGAAGGGGCAGCCCCAGGCAGCGGTGCCCTGTCCCTGCATAGGGAAGAGTGGCCCATGCCGGGCCATACCTTGTCGGGCTTGCCTGCTGGAGAAGGATTGGAGGAGGTTCCTACGCTGGGACTCTGTGCATGGGGCAGGTGGGCAGCCCGGGGCCGTTAAGAGACCCTATCCTCAGGGACAGGCACCCATCGGCTCAATCCTGACCATGTGGCTCTAACATTCCAGGGGAGACAGCTCGGGGCCTCCTCCAATGCAGACATTTCTGGCAGTAAAGTCCCAACCTCTCCCTGGGGTAAAAACCCCACGGCAGCAGCTGTGCTGCCAATGGGAGAGACGGGCTGAGGGATCCCGGCCGTGCGAGTGGGCCCGGGTGGGAGACGCAGAGGTCCCGGCTGTGCAAATGGGCCCAGGGAGGGTTGTCAACTTTCTAATTGCACAAAACCGAACACCCTTGCCCCCCACTTCTGAGGCCCCACCCTACACTCACTCCAGGCCCCCTACCTCGGTTGCTCGCACTCCCCAACACTCACTCACTTTCACTGGGCTAGGGCAGGGAGTGGGTTGCAGAAGGTAAGGAGGGCTCCTGCTGAAGGTCTGCGCTTTGAGGTGGGGCTGGAGATGAGGGGGTTTGGGGTGCAAGAGGGGGCTCTGGGCTGGAGCCAAGGAGTTTGGAGTGTGGGAGCAGGCTCAGAACTAGGGCTAGGGCAGGGGGTTGAGGTGTGGGAGGGGGTGCAGGCTCTGGCTGGGGGTGCGGGCTCTGGGATGAGGGGTTTGGGGTGCAGGAAGGGACTCCATGCTGGGGAAGAGGGGTGCAGGCTCTGGGAGGTGGCTCAGGGCTGGGGTAGGGGGTTGGGGTTGTGGGCTCTGTGAGGGAGTTATGGGGCGCGAGGGGGTTCCGACCTGAGGCAGGGAGTTTGGGGTGCAGGCTCTGGCTGGGCAGCGCTTACCTTAGGTGGCTCCCGGTTGGTGGTGCAGCATGGCTAAGGCCTGCCCTGGCTCTGTGCTGCTCCCAGAAGCGACCGGATGTTTGGTCTCTAGGGGGAGGGGCAGACGGCTCCACACGCTGCCCACGCCTGCAGGTACTGCCCCTGCAGCTCCCATTGGCCATGGTTCCTGGCCAATAGGAGCTGCGGAGCCGGCGCTGAGGGCAGAGGCAGCATCCTCTGATGCTTCCCTGATCGCCCCTGCAACTAGGGGCTGGACGTGCCAGTCGCTTCCAGGGAGCTGCGCAGATCCAAGGCAAGCAGGGAGCCTGCCTTAGCCCCACTGTGCTGCCGACTGGACTTGCCACCAGGGTCCCTTTTCAACCGGGCGTTCCGGTCAAAAACCGCCATGCAAATGGGCCAGGGCGTGGGGCACAGGGATCCTGGCCGTGCGAGTGGGCCCGGGTGCAGGGCGCAGGAATCCCGGCCAAGCGAGTGGGCCTGGGTGGGAGGCGCAGGGGATCCCAGCCGTGCGAGTGGGCCCAGATGGAAGGCACGGGGATCCTGGCCGTGCGAGTGGGCCCGGGTGGGAGGCACAGGGAGCTCAGCCGTGCAAATGGCCTGTTGCAGTCCACAGTAAGCTTAAGGAGGGCAGCACAAAGCACCAAGCCAGTACGTGACTCAGTCTCTGCTGTCTTCTTGTCTTCTGCACCAACTCACTTACCAGCTCAGTGATCTGAATCCTAACAGAGGGAAGACCCAGGGCCATGCAGTGTCTGCCCCTCCCGACTCCTTGCCCCCTCCAGGGGAGAAGGACAGCCTGTCCATGTAAACAGGCAAGCATGTGAGATCGGACCATTTAACACTACTTCCCTGCAGAACCAGCAAGCACAGGACCTGCCTTCCCCTCCCTTGGGCACATGCTCCCTCCATGCTGAGGCTATGGGGTTCTGCCTATTTCCTGAGCTCCAAGTGCCCGGGGTCCTGCCCCAACCCTGCTGAGACCCCAGGGCCCTGCCCTCCCCTGCTGAGACCCAAGTGCCTGACCCCCTGAATCTCCCCTGGCCTGTTCCTTCCACAGCAAATTCGCTCTCCAAAAGGAAAAATCAAGGGGGGGAAATCTAGTCCCAGAGCAGGCACCTCTCCAGCCAATCTGCTCCGAGCAGCTAGAATAACTTAGCAACCAAGTGGAGAGCCTGGCAACCGGAGCAGCTGCACCAGGAAACCTTCAAAATACTACTGAGCTGGGCCAGAACCCTCTGCAGCAGTGTGATCGCCTGCCCTGGGGAAGCTGACTGGCCATGCAGCGACAGAAGCCGGGCAGAGCCTGGCCATGCACTCAGGCCAGCATGCAGTGGGCTGATGGGCAAATCGTGACCCCCAGAAGGGCAAGGACAGTGCCAGAGACGCTCAATTAGCCCTTCAGAGAGCAGGGCTCTCCCCGTGGAAGGAAGCACCCAGTAAACACTAGCAAGTGTCACCAGCCGCAATGTGAGACTGCTCTAAGCTCCACTCTCCGATCGGGCACATGAGAAGGACCCGGGGCTAGCGGAGCGATAGTTGCAGCTCCTTCTGGACCCCTGAATCCCCAGAGCCGGGCATGGCAGATCTCCGCGAACTTACAGTGTGTTTTCCACCAAGCAGCAGAAAGCTGAGGGCAGCCTAGGAGGAAACCCATTCTCCCCCACTCATTTTGAATGCAGAGGCATCACACAGCTGAGACCTTTCATCCATTCTAAGCACAGGGGCTGACACTTCGCAAACTGGGCCCTGTGTCTCTGATGCCGTCTCCAAGAAAGGGGGAGGAGCATATCTCTGCCAGCGTGTCAGATTTCCCCCACATGCTGCTTTGAGGAAATGCCCTCCTAGAAGCAGAACAATTGAGCGAAGATGCAAGCTCATCTAGTCGCCCCTTGTCCAGGGCAGAGCTGGTTTCATGCAGATACATAGATTCCAAGGCCACAAGGGACCACTGTGATCATTGCAGATGATGCTATGCTGGGGGGAGAGGTAGATACGCTGGAGGGTAGGGATAGAGTCCAGAGTGACCTAAACAGATTGCAGGATTGGGCCTAAATAAATCTGATGGGATTCAACAAGGACAAGTGCAGAGTCTTGCACTTTGGATGGAAGAATCCCATGCACTGCTACAGACTAGGGACCCAATGGCTAGGCAGCAGTTCTGCAGAAAAGGACCTGGGGATTACAGTGGATGAGAAGCTGGATATGAGTCAGCAGTATTGGGCTGCAATTAGTGAGGCGCATTGCCAGCAGTATCGAGGAATGTGATTATTCCCCTCTATTCGGCATTGGTGAGGCCGCATCTGGAGTATTGCTCCATTTTTGGGCCCCCCACTACAGAAGGGATGTGGACAATTGGAGAGAGTCCAGCGGAGAGCAATGAAAATGATCAGGGGGCTGGGGCACATGACTTATGAGGAGAAGGCTGAGGGAACTGTGCTTATTTAGTCTGCAGAAGAGAAGAGTGAGGGGGGATTTGATAGCAGCCTTCAACTTCCTGAAAGGGGGTTCCAAAGAGGATGGAGCTCGGCTCTTCTCAGTGGTGGCAGATGACAGAACAAGGAGCAATGGTGTCAAGTGCAGTGCGGAGGTTGGATATTAGGAAAAACTATTTCACTAGGAGAGTGGTGAAGCACTGGAATGGATTACCTAGGGAGGTGGTGGAATATCCATCCTTAGAGGTTTGTAAGGTCAGGCTTGACAAAGCCCTGGCTGGGATGATTTAGTTGGTGTTGGTCCTGCTTTGAGCAGGGAGTTGGACTAGATACCTCCTGAGGTCCCTTCCAACCCTGATATTCTGTGATCATCTGGTCTCAGCTGCTGTACGACATGGGCCCTGGCACTTCCCCCATAAAAATTTCTAGATCAGGTCTTTTAAAGGAACAGCCAGCCTTGGTTTTAAAATTGTCAGTGATGGAGAATCCACCACGACTCATGGGAAGTTGTCCAAACAGTTAATTACTCTGACTGTTAAAAATATACGTCTTCTTTCCAGTCTGAATTTGTCGCGCTTCAACTTCCAGCCATTGGATCATGTTAGACCTTCCTCTGCTAGACTGAAGAGCCTATTATCAAATACTGGTTCCCCATGTAGGCACTGACGGACTGGGATCAAGTCACCTCTTGACCCTCTCTTTGTTAAGCTAAATAGATGGATCTTTTTGCGTCTCTCACTGGAAGGCAGGTTTTCCAAACCTTTAATCATTCTCATGGCTCTTCTCTGCTCTCTTTCCAATTGATCCACATCCTCCTTGAATTGTGAGCACCAGAACTGGGCACCAGATCCCAGCAGCGGTCGCACCAGCGCCAAACACAGAGGTGAAATAGTTGCCCCTTGTCTCTGCTCCTACTTGAGATTCCCCTTGTTTATGCTTCCCAGGCTTGCATTAGCGGTTTTGGCCACAGCATCACATGGGGCGCTCATGTTCTGCTGATTATCCACCAGGCCCCCAAATCTTTTTCAGAGTCACTGCTTCCCAGGATAGAGTCCCCCATCCCGTATAGCCTATACAGTATTCTTTGTTCCTACCTATGTACATTTACTCACACTGTTTCCTTGCACCCAGTTTACCACGCAATCCTGATCTCTCTGTCGGAGATTTGTCCTCTTCATTATTTACCACTCCTCCAAATTTTATATCATCTGCAAACTTTATCAGTGATGGTTTTGTTTTTTTCCCACATCATTGAGTTAAAAATGTAAAATAATAGTCCCTGCAGGACTGTGCTAGAAACACACCCGCTTGATGACAATTGTCCGTTTACAGTTACATTTTGTGCCTTATCAGATGGCCAGTTTTGAATCCATTTCATGTGTACCATGTTAATTTTAGACTTCTAGTTTTGTAATCAAACTGTTGTGCAGTGCCAGGTCAATCGCCTTACAGTGTCCAAGTATATTACATCAATGTTACTACCCTCGTCAAAAAGAGATATCAAGTTAGTTTGATAAGATATTTTTCCATAAACCTGTGTTGATTTGCATTAATTACATTATAATCCTTTAATTCTTTATGAATCGAGTCCTGTATCAGCCACTCCATTACCTTGCCCGGGATCAATGTCAGGCTGACAGGCCTATAATTGCCTAGTTTGTCCCGTTCACCATTGTTAAAAATTGGCACAACATTAAGCTTTTTTTCTAGTCTTCTGGAAATTTCCCAGCGCTCCAAAACCTATTGAAAGTGAACATTAATGGGCCAGCAAGCTCCTCAGCCAGCTCTTTTAAAACTCTTGGATGCAAGTTTTCTGAATTTGCTGATTTAAAAATGTCCAACTTCAGTAGCTGCTGTTTAATGTCTTCCTGAGATACCAGTGGAATGGAAAGCCTCTTATTATCATCACTATATGATGAGACTACATCAGCTATTTTTTCCTCCAAATACAGAGCAGAAATATTTATTGAACACTTCTGCCTTTTCTGCATTATTAATGATAATTCTATCATTTCCATCTAGCAATGCACCAATTCCATTGTCAGGATTCTTTTTGTTCCTAATATATTTTTTAAAACCTTTTTCTTGTTGTCCTTAACTCTGCTGGCCATAGGTTTCGCCTTGTGTCCCTTGGCTTCCCTTATCAATTTTCTACAATTCCTAACTTCCAATTAATATTTATTACTGTCAACTTCCCCTTTTTTCCATTTGTTATGTTCCTACAATTGATTCTCCTAGGCTTTGTCCAGTCTGGTCTTAAGATGTCCCAAGTGAGGGGGCTCCCAACCCTTCCCAGGGAAGGCCTTCTGTTCCAGGAAACATTTTCTTATTTTCAGTCAAAGCTCATCCCCATATACCTAATTCAAGTCCCTGGCCATCCCTGGACAGTTCCTCCCCCTCCTTGCCATGTGCATCCTTTTGTGGGTGTAAATGGCACACCGTCCCCTGGGTCATCTCTTAACCAGTCAGGACATTTTTCATGCTTTCACTCCAAGTCAGTCACCGCAGGTCTGGAGGCCTTTGAGTTTGTGACTCAGTTCAAGGCCCTGACTGAGCCCTGTGGATGGTGGGTCCGTTCCACTCAATGTTCAATGTTTGCACTCAGTGTGCTCTGCATCTTTCCACTTGCAGAGGGACACTCTTGGCTTAGCTTGGAAGAGGAGGCTGTGTGAGAGCAGGGTGATTGTTCAGTCCCCTCTAGCCCTCAACTTATTTTCCACCATCCACACTCCCCTGCAAGCAGACGCCTGAGAAGACAGAACAGGCCTGTTCTGCGGTCAGAAGTCCAGTGGGCTCCAGTTTGCAAAGCGCAGAGAAGAGGACCCCCGGATGAGATTCCCCTGCACCCAGATGTTCCCAGGGAGGGGCTCCTCTTTCCAATGCCATGGGAGAAGAGCCTTTTCTCCAAGAACAGGAGCCCATGGCAACCAGCACTTCAAAGATCACTGGAAAGTGGTCCTGGAAGAGAACTGGAAACCAAGGCGGTCAGCAGAGCTCTAGGACAGCTTATGGGCCAGACATGAGTGCCTGCTCTGGGCTGGAAGGCACACGCAAAAAGGTCCCAGTGCCCCAAACTCACAAGCTCGAAAGGACAGTGTCTGCTCTGGGGTAGCGTGGTGGCAACATCACTGTTGGCTCCTGCGGTGCACCCAGACCGTGGGATCGGATGCTGAAGGGTGAGGCTTGTCGTGGCTGTTACAAAAAGGGTTGGCAAGCGGGGCCCTCACTCAGGGTGAAGTGGTTCTCATGGGGCAGGCTAGGGGGCCACAGATCAGAGACAGTGTTGCGGGGAGGTTTGCAGGGTCCTGTGCAGATTTCCTGGGGACTCTGAGAGCTCCCCACAAATGTGCTCTAGCATGAGGAAAGGCCTCAAGGTCGCACTGGACTCGGCCTCTTGGGGAGGAAGGCGGCTTGGCTGCTGGACTGGCTCGCAGGAAACCCAGGTTCAATTCCTGTCTCCTTCACGCCCTTCCTCTTTGAGCTCGGGCAAGGTCACCCCGTGCCTAGGTTTCCCCTCAGCACAACAGGGACAGCCCTGCTCTGCAGCACAAGAGTGTGTGAGTGTCTGAATCACCCCTAGGTGTGAGTGCTCAGGGGATGGTACCTGGCTGAGAAGGTTAAGGACCAAATGGTTCCAATGCAGGATGCCCTCCTGGGTGGGACAGGGGGAGGTCCTATGAAAACATGGCTCCCTGGGGCGGAAGACAAGTCATTCCTGGCATTTCTATAGGGCCTATACAAAATATGCTCCTGCACTCCCTTCCTGCTGTCCCCGTAGCCGTGAGCTGAGCCCCAGCTCCTAAGGGACCGGGAGGCAAAGGCCATGTATTAAAATCTCCTTACCCCAGTGTCTCCCAGCCTGAGGGCTATGGCCTGGACTCTCCTCAGTCACTCATGGGAATACTACATGTCAGGGCAGTGCTCGGCCCAGAGCTGAATGCTCCCATCTCTGCGCTGGGCAGGGAGCGGTCCACGCCAGAATCGGGAGGAGACTTTGGAGCTGAGGCTGGCCGGGGGGGGCAGTGGGTGATGATCGCTGGTTATTTGGCTTGAGCTGGTCCCTTGCAGAGCCCCAGTCGTGATCCAGGCTGATCAGATCAGTGACCCTCTGTGCGTTGGGTGGTTTGAACAGACCTGGTGGCTGGTGGGCTCAGCCCAGCTGGGGTAGGAGAGGAGCAGGGGAAGTGGGTGGGCAGAAATCCAACAGGCCCAAGGTCTTGGTTCTGCTGTAGTTACCAAGGTGCGTCTGGGCCGGGCAGTGGGGGCAAGAGGTATAGACAGCCAGGCCAGGGCACAGAGGTGCCAGCTGTATCCCTGCTGCTGTCCATCCTCTTTCAAGAGGGCATGGTGGTGTGGGTCTCCAGTGGGTGGCCTTGTGCCACACCTGGTACTGCTTCATCCCTGATGGAATGGGGCTGAAGGGACTGAGATAGCAGGATTTTTGGGGGCAGGGGGGATTTGGGGGTTCCCGGGATGACACCTCACATCCCCTGCCTGCAGGTCCTCCCTGCAAGCCCAGAGCAGGGGGAACGGCAATGCCGGAAACCGGCGGATGGCGGACCCCCTCCATCACCGCCTGACCCTAATGCTCCGGTGGCCTGTGTGTCTTCCCTCCTGGGCCCCTTTCTCTGGCCCAGGGCTGCTCCCCCATCACTGGGCATTTCTTTCCTCTCCCCACCCCCGCCTCCAGGTCCATAATTTGGGGCAGCTCCTTTGCAATTAGAGACTGAGATTGAGAGGGAGTCCAACTCCATTATCTCCATTCTCCTCTTCCTCCTCCACTTCCACTTCTTCTCCCGTCCCCCATCATCCCCCTTCTCACCTCCTGCCCCACACCAGCCTGCCTGGTTGTTACCACTCACCATGAACTAACGCGCCCCCTGGTGTTTGCATGCAGTCATTGCATCCAGCAGATCCTGGAGGCTGTTCTCCATTGCCACCAAATGGGGGTCGTCCACAGAGACCTCAAGGTGAGTTTTCTACCCCGCTGCTCTGTCCGTCTGTCCGTCCGTCCGTCTTTGTACCTTGTGCATGTTTCTGAGCGAGAACTAGAGTGGTTCAGCCCCATGCCACTGCAGGGGCCTGTGGGAAAGGGGCCGGCACAGGGGGCCCAATCAGAAATCGGCTCGGCTCAGCCATGGGGACGCGCCGGACAGACCCTGCCCAGTAGCGGGGGACAGAGCACCCAGTTGGCACTTCCAGGCAATTGGAGAAGCTGGGCAGGGGTTGGGGTTTGTCACCACCCAGAGGCGAAAGCGGGAGCTGCTCCTTTCTAGCCACCGCCCACGTAGGACAACTGGAGAATTCCTGGGAGAGAAGATACTGTGCTGAGAGCATGATGCAGCAAGGGGGCCGGCTCTTTAGCAGGGGGATACAGCTGGCCTCTCGGCCACCTCCTGGAGCAGCAGAGGGCAGCGGGCCAAGATCAGGCTCTTTACCCCTCTCCCGGCACCCAACCCCTGCTTAGATCAGTGCAGTGGCTCACCCGCTGGGTGCCCCCTCGTCTTGCACTGCCCCTTGGTATTGGACAGGCGCCCAGCCCCTGTTGCTAGGAAGGATTCGTTCTGCGCGGCAAGGCCTGGCTAATCTGAGCTGATTCGTGTGGCTGCTGCCTAGCACGAGCTTATGCCTGGGACTGGGGGTTCAGGAAGCTAATGGACAATGAGATTGGTTCCCTAGCGACCTTTTCCTCTCTTTTTGCCCTCCCCTTTGCCTCGTCCAACATTTCTCCCCGCCCCCAGGCGGCACCTGCAGGCGGGCGGGACTCCTGCCAAGGAAGGCTCTCGCCAGCTGTCTGCATGCCCTGTGTCTAGTTGAACTGTGTTGCCTGTTCTCTGTGACTCCCGCCGTGGGTTGCTTGTCTTTTGTTTGCCCCCCATAAAGCCCCCTGGGCGTCGCAAATCGTGCTGGGCCTCCAAGCGTGAAGAGCAGGGACGTGGTCTCGTGTGGCTGAGTGGGGCTAGGATAAAGGGGTGCGTGTGTGTCTCTGAGAGACCCAGAAACAGTGCTGTGAAATTAACAAGGGGGTTCCTATGCCAGACCTGGTGTAGACCCTGGGCTTCTCCCTCCTCTGCTGCTGCCCACCTTTTCCTTACAGCTTTGGAGACAGGAACTGTTCATCAGTTCCTTGCCCCTTCAGTGACACACCAAGCTTTTCCAGGGGACTTCTGCCCCCTGTGAGCTGGGGGAGGCCACAGAACCACTCTGGGGCATCCCTCCAGAATGTCCCCTGCAAACCCAGGAAATGGTACAGGGCAAAGATGCCATTCCCCAGGAGCTTGTGGCTGTCTGTGTCCTACCTGGGGAGTGGGACAGGGCAGGACATTTCCATGGCTGCGCTGTGGTGCATAGGGTCATGCTGTAATGGGATGATGGAGCTGGGCTCTGGTTGTGCCACAAGGTGGTAGCTGAGCCAGGGTCTGGTGCGTGGAGTCATGCTGGAACGGGATTATGTAGTTGGACCTTCACTTGTAGGGTTATTCTGTAATAAGGCGATGGAGCTGGGCTCTCACCTGTGGGGTTGTGCCGTACTGGGGTGATGGAGCTCGGTTCTGGCTCCTGGAGATATGCCATAAGAGGGTGATGGAGCTGGGCAGTCACATGAGGCATTGGGCTCTAACGGGGCGATGGAGCTGGGCTCTCAAAGGTGGAGTCATGTTGTCATGAGGTGATGGAGCTGGGCTCTTGGGCATTGAATTGTGCTGCATCAGGATGATGGGGCTTGATTCTGGCACATGGAGTCCATGCTACAGGTAGCTAGAATGGGGCTCTCAAACATGAAGTCAAACCATAGCAAATTGATGCAGCTGGATGCTGGTGCCTTGAGCCATGCCACAGTGGGATGATGGAGCTGGTCTCTGGCGCATAGAATGGCTCTAACAGCCTGATGGGGATGGGCTGTTGCATGTGGCGTCCTGCCCTAATGGGATTGTGCATCTAGGTGCTTTCACCTGGAGTCCTGCTGAAACAAGGTGAGGGAACTGGAGCTGGCACCTCGAGTCCTGCTGTAATAAGTGATGGAGCTGGGCTGTGGCTCGTGCCATCCTGCTGTCACAGGGTGATGAAGCTGGGCTCTTGTGCATGGAGCTGGGCTGCAGTGGGACAATGGAGCACACTGCATGGTGCTGGGCTGTGTGCTGGAGAGCTGGAACCTGGTGCATGGGATCATCATGAAGCGGGGTGATGCAGCGGAGTCGGGCTGCAGCAAGGTGGAGGAGCTGGGCTCGAGCAAATGGAATTGTGTTCTGGGAGTTGGAGTGGCGCCCAGGGCCGCAGTAGTGGGCACTGCGCACATGCTAGAGTGGCGCCTGAGGCTGGGGGAGCAGGCACTGGCATGTTATGGAGTGATGTAACGATACTAGCTTTGGTGGGACCCAACTGAGAGTACCAATTCAGGACAAATTGCTTAAAACAGGGCAGTTACAGCCCAAGGCTGGGATCCTTTTCACACCAAGGCAAACCAAACCAGCCAGCCAGAGAAGACTTTGGTTTCACCCCACTGGCTAACCAGAAATCACACAAGCAATTCCCTTAGACACTACAGTTTCCCAGTATCACCACCAGTGCCACTCATCATGGGGATGAATGGTTATGAAAACCAACACTCCAGTAAAAGAAAAAAGGTTCTCTCAATCCCAGAGTACCAAGCCCCAGACCCAGGTCAATATGTTTATTAGAGAATATTTAAATAAGGATGATACACAGAGTTTGGCATGTCAGTCATTAGTCATCGGGGGCAACACACAGAGTATGGGGGGACGCTGGTATTTGGTTATGGGTTAGCATATAGTACATACATATACAAATCAGATCTTACCCACAAATCACGCTGTTGCCAGTCCTTTAGAATCTAAAATCTAAAGTTTATTCATAAAAGGAAAAAGATACAGATGAGAGCTAGAATTGATGAAATGGAATCAATTCCATACAGTGATGACCAAGTTCTTGGTTCAGGCTTGTAGCAGTGATGGAATAAACTGCAGGTTCAAACCAAGTCTCTGGAACACCCCAGCTGGGATGGGTCATTCAGTCCTTTGTTCAAAGCTTCAGTTTGTAGCAAAGTCCCTCCAGAGGTAAGAAGCAGGACTGAAGACAGGATGGAGGAGCTGCAGCAGCCTTTTATAGTCTCTTGCCATGTGGTCTCTGCTTTCTTTGTCCCAAAGACAAGCTATCCAGCATGTGGCATGGAAAAACCTTAGAGTTCTGTCCATAGGCAGGTCCCTGCATACCTTGCTGAGTCACAAGGTGTATCTGCCTTCTCTGGGTGGGTCAGTTGTGTAGCTGATGGTCCTTAATGGGCCATCAAGCAAGCTAGGCAGTGCTGACGCCACATTGTCTGAGGTGTCACCCAGAAGCATAGAGCAAGTTTGAACTACAGACAGGTTAGAGCCAATACTTATAACTTTAAATATCAAAATGATACATGCACACAGACAGCAAAATCATAACCAGCAAACCAGAACCTCCTCACTGACCCCCTTTATACAAGATTTGGTGTCACTACAGGACCTTGGTTGCACCAATGAACTATACGGTCTCAGTTCATGTTAATAACGTCACAAGTATCACTCAGAGTCGTGGGAGCAGGCACTGGCCTTTGCTGGAGTGGTGCTCGGGGCCAGGGTAGCGGGTGCTGGCATGAGCTGGAGCAGCACTTAGGGTCGGGGAGTAGGCATTTGCATGTGCTGGCGTGGCACATGGGGTCAGGAGAGCGGGCATTGGCATGTGCTGGAGCAACGCCCGAGGCTAGTGGAGCAGGCACTGACACATGCTGGAGTGGCACGCGGGGGAGCTGGTTTCTTGCCCTTTGTGTCATGGTGCACTGGCGAGTCAGGGGGCTGTGTTGTACATGGTGGCATGGTGCCAGTGGTCACTCAGCTCTGAGGTGCAGCCAGTGTCATCGTATGCAGGGGCTGGGCTGAGAAGGAGACGGGGAATGGCACCACCCTCCTTCATAGAACAAGGAGCCTAATCAGCCCTCAAGTGTCTGGTTCCATGAGGAGTGGCTGTTGGCCTCTACGGGTCTCCCTTGCAGTCTGGCCCAAGGGCAGGGGGGCCGGCTGGCACGAGGGGCAGGGAATGGACAACAGGGTCTTTCCCCGCCTGGGGGCACTGGCTCAGGTCACCTCCGGGTTGAGGGGCCTGGCAGGTGCAGGTGGGGCCTTTCACCTCTAGGGGGCATCGGCTCCGATCCATCCCCAGGGCGGGGTGTCTGGCTGGTGCGGGACTGAGGTCTGGGGGCCCGAGACTCTCATCTCTGTGTGGCTGGAGCTTATTCCTGTCTGCTGGCTGCTGTGTGACCTGATCTCAGGCCACGGCATCTGGACAATGGGAAGTTTTGAGCCTCCCGTCCCGTCCCTGCCCCGTCAGGCAGCTGGTCCCGGCAGGGCATGGGCGGGGCTTATTGGCACAGTCATGCGTGGTCGCCCCCGTGGCTAGCGCTCTTTGTCAGGGAAGGTGGAACAGTGGACCGATGTGTACAATCCAGCTGTTTTCCTCTATCTCAGAGCCAGCGCTTCTGGCTCCTTGTGTAACATTTCCAGAGCTTCCTAGGCGACGTTCTGATTTCTCTAGCTCTGCTGAGCTCCGACAGATTGATGTGGGGGGTTAGGGGCACCAGGGGATAGCCAGGCCAGCCAACCTGGGCGGGGGGGGCACCTGCTGCCGGAGCATGAATGCCTGGGAGGTGACAGAGAGGGGAGGCCCTTTCTGTGTATGTTTAGTAGAGAGAAGTGTTGGGTTTTATATTGTGCGAATGGACATACTGGGGGCTGGGAAGCCCTGGGAAGTAGGGGCTGGGAAGCCATTGGAGGAGGTGCTGCTTCAGTCCCCCAAATTGCAGCCAAAAGTGGTGGTGGTTTCCTGGCTCTCAGAGCCTGTTTCATGCCACCTACTTCTCTTGTTAGGCCAGGTGCCTTGGCAGGCCATACTGAAGGCTTTGGGACGTGACACCAATCCCAGAGGGGGGAAAATGGCCTCCCAGCCTGGTGGCAGAGCACCACCAGGGAAAGTGGGCAGGCAGGGTCTCTGCTTGTTGTCCTCCCCGCCCAAGCCCAGAGCAGCGTGGGGCTTTGGGCGGCTGGAATGTGCCCACAGGCCATGCCAGATGGTCACAGCAACAAGGCCAGGACTTGCCCATGGGTCAGGAAGCGGAGGCTGTGCTGGCTGGAATAATCCCAAAGACAGAGCTGGGTTTCTGCCCCCCTGTAAACGACAGTGGGTGCAGGGGAGGGGAGCTAGGAGGGAAGGGTGTCAGTCTGGATCCTAGCACATCGGCCGAGAGAGCACAGGGGCTGGAAGGTGCCAGCCGAGCCAGTCAGGCTGTGTGGATGCACTGATAGCCCCATCCCGCCCGGGGTGTGACCCTCAGGCCTTCACTCGGTTCTCTCCGCTCGTCAGCCTTGCACGTCTCTCACCTGCTTCTGCAAACCGTCTGTTGTTGTTCTTTTGTTTTGTTTTCTCCTCTCTCCCCTTCTCTGCCCATCTCCGACTACGTGTCTGGTCCCACGGCGCCCTGTGCCCAACGCTCGGCACGACAGCCGGAGAACCTGCTCCTGGCCAGCAAGTGCAAAGGCGCGGCGGTGAAGCTGGCGGATTTTGGCCTGGCCATCGAGGTGCAGGGGGATCAGCAGGCTTGGTTTGGTGAGTGGCAGAGCCCCCTCCCCACCCCCATCCTGCCCTGCTGCCCAGGACAGTCCTGGCAACCCGGTCTGTGCTCTGTGTTTTCTCCCCAGGCTTAGCCGGCACCCCCGGTTACCTCTCGCCTGAAGTGCTGCGCAAAGAAGCGTACGGCAAACCCGTGGATATCTGGGCATGTGGTAAGGACAGCACTGCAAGTCCTAAATTCATAGACGGGAAGGCCAGTGGGAACCACTGTGACCATCTAGCCTGGTGTCCTGTATAGATCTGGCTTTTAGGAATCCCAGTTTGAACTAGGCCAGATCTGCTAGAAAAACATCCAGTCTTGATTTCAAAATTTGTCAGTGATGGAGAATCCACCACGATCCTTGGGACATTGTCCCCTGGTTAATTACCTTCCGTGTTAAACATTGACACCTTATTTCTAGCTTCACCTTCCAGCCACTGGGTTGTGTTAGACCTTCCTCTGCTCTCATGTAGGCACTGGCAGACTGGGATCACGTCCCCCCTTCACCTTCTCTGTATTAAGCTAAATAGATTGAGCACCATGAGTCTCTCACTGGAAGGCAGGTTTTCTAATCAGTTAATCATTCTTATGGCAATTCTCTGCCCCCTCTCCAGCTAATCAACGGCTCAGTGTCAGGGATCTGCCAAGTATTCTTCTCCCTGCCTCTGGGTTGAGCCACCCACCTGTGCCTTCAGTTCTTTGTGATGGTCGGTGCTCATGGATTGGTGGTGAGCTTGCCTAGTGGTTAGGGGGCTGGCTTGGGAGACATGGATTCAAGTCTCACCATTGCCAATGTCTCTCTGGGCAAATCACTTAAGGCCAGATTGCCCAAGGGGTTTAGGCACCCAAAGATGCAGAAAAGGCACCTAGTGGGTGTAATGATGCTGCCTTTGGTGGGACACTACTGAGAGTATCAATTCAGGACGAATTGCTTAGAGCAGGGCAATCACAGCCCCAGGCTGGGGTCCTTTGAGCACCAAGGCACCCAACCAGCCAGCTAGAGAGGACTTTGGTCTCATCCCACTGGCTAACCACAAGTCACACAAGCAATTCCCTTAGACACTCGTTTCCCAGTATCACCCCCAGTGCCACTCGTTATGGGGATGACTGGATATGAAAACCAACACCCCAATAAAAGAAAAAGGTTCTCTTGATCCCAAAGAATCAAGCCCCAGACCCAGGTCAATATACAAATCAGATTTTACTCACAAATCACGCTGTTGCCAATCCGTTAGAATCTAGAATCTAAAGATTTATTCATAAAAGGAAAAAGATACAGATGAGAGCTAGAATTGGTGAAATGGAATCAATTCCATACAGTGATGACCAAGTTCTTGGTTCAGGCTTGTAGCAGAGACAGAATAAACTGCAGGTTCAAATCAAGTGTCTGGAACATCCCCAACTGGGATGGGTCAATCAGTCCTTTGTTCAAAGCTTCAGTTTGTAGCAAAGTCCCTCCAGGAGTCAGAAGCAGGATTGAAGACAGGATGGAGGAGCTGCAGCAGCCTTTTATAGTCTCTTGCCATGTGGTTTCTGCTTTCTTTGTCCCAAAGACAAGCTATCCAGCACGTGGCATGGAAAAACCTTAGAGTTCTGTCCATAGGCAGGTCCCTGAATACCTTGCTGAGTCACAAAGTGTATCTGCCTTCTCTCAATGGGTCGGTTGTAGCTGATGGTCCTTAATGGGCCATCAAGCAGGCCAGGCAGTGCTGACGCCACATTGTCTGAGGTGTCACCCAGAAGCACCGCGCAAGTTTGAACTACAGACAGGATAGCGCCAATACTTATAACTTTAAATACCAAAATGATACATGCACACAGCATAATCATAACCAGCAAACCAGAACTTCCTCACAGACACCCTATTTGACCCCTTTATACAAGATTTGGTGTCACTACAGGACCTTGGTTGCACCAATGATCTATACGGTCCCAGTTCATATTAATAACGTCACAGTCGGTTTTACAGCAGTGCCTAAGCAGGTTAAGTGCCTAACCCCCATTGGCTTTCCATTCCCACCTGCATGGAGCCCAGAGTGTTGCTGTTTATTGAACTCTGTGTCTGAGATGCTGCATGAAGCCAGCCAGCCCCAAAACCCCCTGTGGGCAGTTTGAATCCTAGTCCCTATCCATGCCTGATAATGGACGCTAAAAGTCCGCTGCCCCATAGCTCATCCTCTCCCTGGAGCCTTTGCTAGTCCCAGAGACCCCTCCCTATCCTACAGGGAGAGGAGGCCTAGAGGCATAGACAGATGTCAGCAGGTGGTGCTAGAGGCATAGATAGCAGTCGGGCACTGTCAGGTCTAAACCCCTTGGTGCAGGCTCTCGCTCCCATCCCATGGTGGCCCCTGGGCATCCAGGCACCTGCTCATTGCTCCTTCCCTGCCGGCTGCGGGGTGTGGATGGGGGCAGTTAACCAGCAGCAGGTCAGTGCTGGAAATGTAAAGTCAAGTTGCATTAAAGCAGGAAAGAGCTAGCAGGACCTGGTAGAGACAGGGTTCCCCAGGAGATGCCTGCTGGCAGCAGGCTGAACAGAAATCCCCATATCCCTGCATCAGTCCAGGCCTGGTCCCCCAGGAGCCAGCGGGCACTGACTCTTTGCTCTCCCACCCCTCTCCCCAGGTGTGATCCTTTACATCCTGCTAGTCGGTTACCCTCCCTTCTGGGATGAGGACCAGCACAAACTGTACCAACAGATCAAGGCTGGTGCCTACGACGTGAGTACCTCCCTGCCCCTGCCCCCAGTCCCAGAGCACCGCGACGGGGACTTGCTGCCGTGGGCCAGGAGTCCTGTACGCCACTGGCTTCGTCTCCAGCCTGCCCCTCCAGCTTCTCATTTACCTCACCTGCTCTAGGACCTGGAATTGCTGGTGTCTCCCCAGCCGAAGGCCTGTGCCCAGCCCTTCCAGGGTAGGATACGTCCTTCCTACTCCTTGGGGGGCCGACAGGGCTGTGTCTGGCCAGCCTCCACCCACAGTCCATGCAACCCCCCATGGCTTGCCCCGTCACGGTGCAGTTGCCTGGGCCCCGTCCACAGTGCATATAGAGCCACTCCCCCACCATGTAGACAGCATCCCAGAGAGCTTTGGAGGTGGACATGGTGCTAATGCAGGTTAACAGACACTGGACCTGCCCAGCCTGCGGAGATGGATGTCTTTGAAACCATGTTGACTAGCAGGACTCCAGCAGGACTTGTTCCCAGTGTAGATGGGGTCAGATGGGTTTGGGATCAGGCCCCGTGGCCGTTCCGTTACTGTCGGGCCTGGGAGGCTGGTTGAAGCTGCTTTCCATTACACCCAGAGACCAAGCGGGGGGGGGGGGGGTGTGTCTCCGTTCTTTGCCTGGGAGGGGCTGTGGCCCACCAGCCACGCTGCAGGGTTGCATGTGGTGTGGATCCTGTGCTTCCTTGAGCCTGGATGCTGCCACGCAGGGGCCACAGGAATCACCACCCCACACACCCACGTCCCGTTCGTAGAGCTCCATCCTGTCCCCACCCCAAGGCCGTCCTGCCCTCGGTCCAAGGCTCAGGGAGCCGGTCGCAGCCCAGCAGAAGCCTGGCTGTCTGCACAATCCCCGTAGCAGGCCCAGCACCTGCCATGGGGTGTGCTGACAAGTGTGGTAACCTGCCCCCCTGGCTCCCTTGCAGACGCTGGGCAGGGCAGCGGCACAGGGACCTGGCCAAGATTCCTGCCTTGGCACAACTCTTTCTCCATGCACGTGGCAGCACGGAGGGACCGGGGAGCATCCGGACGCCCCATGCAAGCCGCGTTCCTGTGACTTCCCAGAGCGCAGGTCCAGTGGGTATCTCTCCGCTCCCAATAGCTCGGTGGAATTCAGCAGCCTCTCCACTCCCTGTCTTCCCCCCTTTGCTGGCGCTTTCCTCACCCTGTACGCTTGGCCTCTTCTGCACGCACTTGGGGTCTGCTGGCGGAGACAGAATGACCGGGACTCTGGAAAACGGTCTCTGCTCGTTTTTCACCCTGCTCCGGGGCGCTTCCTCTCCCCTCTTGCTTGTACGGAATACGAGCAGGGTCCTCCAGATTGTGCAGCGTCTGAACCAGCTGCAGGCTCCCCCTGTCGCTCCCAAACCCCGACTTTAAACTGATATCCCTTCCAAAGCCTGGGGCTTGCGGGGGAACCCTCCAGAGTGCAGCCTGAGTGGAACGGTGCAGAGACAACCTCTAACAAGAGGTGTGAACAGCCCCCATTACGCTCAGTCTGTCTGTCAACTCTGAAACCTAATGATACATGTCCATACAGTTCACTGGCCACCTGCCAGCGGCAACATCCGGGCAACGTGCTTATCACACAATCCCCCACACTCTACAGGGGCAGAAGCCCCTGCTGCCCCCTCTCCATCATCCAGCACCTCCAGCTTCCCCACACCCACAAAGTCTGCAGACCAGTCACATGTGGCCAGCACCAGCATCTGTCAGACGATGAAAACACAGGGAAAGAGGCATTTAACCGGAATTAGCTTTCAAGGCAAAGGGGCAGCACAAGGGTGGGAAGAACAGGTTCAAGTCAGGAGATCAAGTCCGGTTTTGCCCTGGATCGTCCACGGAGCTTCCCGCCAGCTGCTGTGCCAGGGCAGACTGCAGGTACCACTCACCTTGGAGCAGATGTGATAAGGCTGCAGGCAGCATCGGGCGGGCAGCGGGATCTGGGCAGACTCTGGCACTGGCTTTGGGCTGCCCTTGGGTTCCTTCGGAGTCATGGCTGCCTTGGCTACGAGCAGCCAGCTGCCCGCCCCGACAGCCGCGATCCCCTGCATTTAACCTTCCTGGCCCTTGTTTCTTGTCTGCAGTTCCCTTCTCCCGAGTGGGACACGGTCACCCCCGAAGCCAAAAACCTCATCAACCAGATGTTAACCATCAACCCGGCCAAAAGAATCACAGCCCACGAAGCCCTGAAACACCCATGGGTCTGCGTAAGTGTCGCTGCTGCCCCGGACACTGCCAGGGAATGGAGCTGCTGGGTTCTCCCTCACTTTGCCTCTTCTCTGGAGCCACGCCGCTCAAGCTCGGCATTGTGGGGATGGCAAAAGGGGCTGGCCAGGCCACACTGATGGCACCAACTCCAGTTAGTCCATAGTGCAGGAGTTTTGGGACCAGCATCGTCCCCAGGGAACAGTAGCTGTCAATGGGCTGATCAGAACCTGGGCCAGTTCATCTCAGCCACCTGCAAGAATGCCCAGCCCATTGTTTCCCCATCACCGAGTGAGCAGATGTTCCCCCGGCAGCGTGCTGCGCTCTGGGGCCAGCTTGCTCAATAAGGGTATGTCTCTGCTGCAATGGAAGACTCTGGCCTGGCCGCGGCTGGCCCGGCTCAGCAGATTGGGGACGTGGGGCTCGGGCTGTGGGGCTATAACATTGCAGTGTAGACATTTGGGCTCGGGCAGATCCCACAATGGGAGCGTGACGGGTTCAGTCACAGAGACCCCCTTGGGCTGTCACCTGTTGTGCTGGGACTACCTCTGAACCTGTTTTCTCTGCCAGCTTGGGCCTCCAGAACCCTGCCTTGTTGAGCCAGACACACTAGCCTGCTACAACACAGACCCAGGGTCTGAACCACATCCCCAAAGCTGCAGACTAACTGAAAACAGCTCAGCAAGTCACCTGTCTCCAGCACCCAAATACCCAGCTCCCACTGGGATTCAGGCCCCAAATAAATCCGTTTTACTCTGTATAAAGCTTATACAGGATGAACTCATAAATTGTCTGCCCTCTATAACGCTGATAGAGAGATATGCACAGCTGTTTGCTCCCTCACGTATTAGTCACTTACTCTGGGTTAATTAATAAATAAACCTGAGTTTATTAAGTATAAAAAGTAGAATTTAAGTGGTTCCAAGTAATAACAGACAGAACAAAGTAAGTGGCCAAGCAAAATAAAACAAAACACACAAGTCTAACCCTAATACATTAAGAACTTGTTTACATCTAAAATCTCACCCTCAGAGATGTTCCAATAAGCTTGTGTCACAGACTAGACTCCTTCCTACTCTGAGCCCAATCCTTTCCCCTGGTGCAGTCCTTGTTAGTTCCAGCTCAGGTGGTAACTCGGGGATTTCTCATGACTCGCAGCCCCTTTTGTTCTGTTCAACCCCCTTTTATATCTTTGGCACAAGGGGGAATCTGGGGCTCCTTCTAAATGGAAAAGCACCAGGTTAAAAATGGATTCCAGTATCATGTGACATGTTCACATGTCCCTGTAAGACTTCATTACCCAGGGGCTTGCCTGCACCTACTCAGGAAGGCCTACAAGTAAACAGAGCCATTTACAGGTGATTGATTCTGAAGCACCCTTAATGGCTTCCACTTAATATGCTTACACCTGTAATACAAGTTTATATCTTATTCTCCTAACTCCAGGCATAGGAATAATACATGTATACAAATAGGATGACCACACTCAGTAGGTTGTAACCTTTGTAAATTACAAGAGACCTTTTGCATAAAGCATATTCCAGTTACATCATATTCACGTTTATAAACATATTTTCATAAAACATGGAGTGCAACGTCACAGGGTGGGGCCCAAAATGTCCACACTGCGATTTTATAACCTGGCAGCCCGTTCCCTGTGAGCCTGAGGTGGCCGACCCGGCTCTGAGACTCCTTGCCGTGGGGTTTTATCACCACATAGATGTCCCCCAAGGGTCTGTCTGTCTGTGCTGCATTGTAAACCTGGGTCTGTGAAACCTGGACTTGTGTTTCCAGCCTGTGCCAGAGCGGCCACCCTGCAACATAAAGCTGGGCTCACAGTTGCTGGGCTTGGGTCTCACAGTCGTGCTAAGGCAGCCGTGCTGCGCTACGCCGCCCTTCTGACTCGGGGCCATGGCTTGAGCTGTGTCCACACTGCCAAATGACAGAGAGTAGGACTTGGTCGTAGGATCCCGGCCCTGAGTGCTTGCTGGCCCAAGTCAGGCTGATTTGTGGGTGGACGAAAGGCAGGATTCAGCTCAAACCTGAGTCCCACTCGGGCTTAGTGTGCCATGTAGATAGATCCTTGGAGTTTTGGTGCTAATCTGGTGGGACAGGATCCAGGGGTGCCCAGTGCTGGTGGCCTGCCATATCTGCAGTGTTATGTCACCTGTGGTCCCAAGCCAGGATCATGCCTATGGGAGCACTAGGGGCTTATCTGGGTAGGGCAGGACTCTGCTGGCTGAGCCGTTTCTCTAGCGCCCCTATCCCGTTCTCTTCCCTGACCACACTCATTTTCTGGTGCCATGGCAGAAGCAACTGATTTCTCTCCCCCGCCTTCTCTCCTCCAGCAACGTTCCACCGTGGCCTCCATGATGCACAGGCAGGAGACCGTAGAGTGTCTGAAAAAGTTCAACGCCAGGAGGAAGCTCAAGGTAAATGTCCCTGCCTCCCTGTTTGCCTCCCGAGAGCCACGGCAAACAGACACGGCGGGGTCAATGTGGGGCTGAGGGCCCCCCTGCCCCGGGGACCCCACGATCTCTGCTGCTCAGCCAACCGCCCCAGAAAGGAGCAGAGGCAGCTTGCCTTGTTAGCATGGCACATCCAGGGCCAATAGGTTCTCCTGGCCGCACCACGGAGCTCAGAGCCCTGGAGGTCCTCTCCAGGTGCTAGCAGCTGAGACTGGAGCTGGAGAATTGATCCCCCAGCTCCTAGCCCTTCCCCAGGGGGTGGCATGTGCCTGCCCCTGCCAGGGGAGCAGAATGGCCCCATCTGCCTTGCACATAGTTCGTTGAACACATAGGAGCTACAAAGTGTTGGCCACTGGGCGTCTCTGCAATGGCAGAGTAAGTCCATTGCCCCTGGAGAGTCCAGCGTCTGGCAGGGGGGTTCAGCTCCCACTGTTTGTGTAGCCCACCACACCTGTACAGGTGGATGAGCCTGCTTAACAGAAGTGGGACTGTTCGCTCAGGCTGGACTGGCTCATGCTTTAAGGTGCAAAGGTGCCAGGTTTGGTGCCCCCTTGCAGGCGGCTAGAGGGGGCAGGGTGGTAGCTGGCGAGGGCTGTTTCTCTAGGGGGTATAATGCCCAGGGGGACTCGTGGCCTAGCTTTGTGAGCAGAAGGATACACAAGAGAGTCCTAGGACCATGGGCCGTTCTGTGAAGTAGCCAAGTGGGAGGAAGGGCTGGGAAAAGACCTGACAACCGTCGTGCGGCAGGACCTGTGGGAACTGTGCCGCTGCCCCTCCTGTGTCCCACGCCTCCCCCCCCCCCCCAGCTCCTGCTGCTAAGTGAGAAAATCCCTATGGGGCCAGAGGGCCCAGATTTCACCAGGGTCTCCAGACCTCACCTGTCCCTTAGAGGCCTGTGCCACTCATCAGAACCTCAGGGGTTATGGAGCGTCAGCCCACAGAGGAGAGAGGGAAGAGTCAGGGGAGAATCCGAGGGGAGCAAAGCGCCACGTCCGGCTGTGCTCTCAACGAAGGGGGGCCCGTGCTGCAGCCAGTGGAGTTCCATGGGCGGACGTGCAACAGATTCCGGTCGGCGTCTGTAGCTCTCTTTGGGGCAGTGCATTGGCAGGGAGTTACCCTCAGCCTCGGCTCACCCCTTGGGTCTGGCACGGGTTCCCATCATCCCAGGCTCTGCCCTTCCTGCCCCAATGGGGGGGACGGGGGGCTGGGGCATCAGCCCCGTGTCGTAGGTGGGAAGCCGGGGTTCAAGGAGCTCACGGGACTTGCCCGTGGTAGGCCACAGTGGAGCAGGCCAACAAACCCAGCATCCCGTGCACTAGGTACACCTTCCCCACTTGGCCACACCCTCCTCGTGTGTCCAGGGGGCAGCACCCAGGTGGTCGGCGGCCTGGCCCTGCTCGGTCCGGCTGCCTGTTGCGCCATGGTCTCCAGCACTGTGCTGTACCAACCCCGGCACTTTTCTTCCAGGGGGCGATTCTCACCACCATGCTGGCCACAAGGAACTTTTCAGGTAAGCTCTCAGCTTGGCTTCGCATTGCAAAGAGACACGCGTCCTGGTGCTTGCCCCTGGGGACCGAGGCCACGTTCGCAGGAGGCACACTCCGCTGGGATTTCAGACCCAAAAAGTGCTCCTCGTATGGACACTACTAGAGCGGCAGAGCCACTGTACTAGTTCAGCAAACCGCTCTGTCACAGTGTCCCCTGTGTCCCTCCTTCCATGAGGGTCCTGGCAGGTCTCGGACATCACCTGTGTCTGAGCCGGGACCCTGGTGAGCAGGGGTTTTAAGGCTCCCCTGGCCCTCGCCTTCCACTGTGATGTCCGACCAAGACAGCCTGCCTACCAGCCAGCCTTGTTCTCTCCGAGGGCTATGAACAGGGTGTGGCCAGCCATTACATGTGACCGCCCCACACTTTCTAAGCAAACCCCTTTGTTCTTAAGGCAAAAGCATCACCGAGAGAACCTATGAGAACAATACGCAGATTCAACCACACACGACACGTCCCCAATTGGGCAGGGGTGGGCACATCTTTCCCACTCTCCTGCAAGGATTGGGCCCTCCCTTGGACAGAAGGTCCAATCCATTTGCTGCATCAGAAAGGCAGCCCTGTTAGTTTAAAGGCAGCCTTTTTATTCCCAAAGCCCTTTTTTTGTTGGTCTCTGGAAAACCCAGTCTGTGCCAGCCTCCCCAGTGATGGCACCTCTCTGGAGATGTTTACAACCTGGTTGTCCTTAATCACACACTGTTTTTGGTTCCTGGAGAAGCCATGGTAACCTCCCTCCCTGGAATTGCCTACAATCCCTCTCCCACAGTGCTACATAAACTCGCTATAGTGTGGTCCCCGAAGATACTGCATGGGGTTGCTGCGCGCCCCAGTGAAACAAGCGATGCTGGTAAAAGCTCAGCTTTGCCGATGCCACTGCATCTGCACCAGAGGCTTTGCCAGCCCGGCTCCACTGGTCAGAGAATCTCTGCCCTTCACACCCTGGCCGACAGAGCTGTGAAATCTGTAGTGTCGACCTGTCCTGAGGAGTTCTTAGCGCTGCCTAGAGCCAGATGCAGGCCAGACCGCTGCTGTTCCTCTGCCTTAGAGGCAACCTCTTATCCTGAGTTGTGCTGACTTGATGATGTGGGGAATTGGGTATTGAGCTGAGAACTACAGAGCTCATCTCACCTGTGCCTGGCCAGCCTCAGTGCACAGACATCTTGTGCAGAAACCCGTTGTGGCCCAGACAGCTCTGCTCTAAAGAAGTCCCTCTAGACCCCACTGTTAACATTTGCAAGGAGCTGCCTTGCACACCAAGCGCTGGAGGGGTCTGATTGTGATGCCTCCGGGCGCCTGTAGAAATGCAGACATGCCCGGGTATGTGTCTCTTTTAGCCATTGCAATCCCGTTTTTGTCAATTTCACAGCATGGCTGAGTCTCACCTCCCAAATATCCTGCTAGCAGAGCGCTCCAGGGGAGGGGGCTGGTGGGGAAGGGGCATGCCCCTGCCAGCTGGATGTCCCTGGGAATGCTGCTCTAAAGCATACCCTTCTTTTCTGGCCTTCCCCTCCTCAGCTGGCACCCAGTGTCAGCTGAAACTGATCGCCTCGGGCCCCTGCTACTGCCCATGTCTAGAGGAGTGAGGAGAAACATCTAAGGGAACAAGGCATGGGGCAGCTGGGTAGATCCCTCAAGCAGAGCTTAGCACCCAGGCCTGGAATTCAGCTTTCCAGGGTCATGGTCACTTAGCAAGTGGTGCAAGAAAGACTAAGAGATAAGCAGCTATTGACTGTGTCACAGGGATTCAAAGCCCCCACTGGGCTAGGGGACAACCTCTGGGCATGGGGCTCCAGTGCCCTGCCCTGTGCATCCATCAGGATCTCAGAGCTGGCATTTTGGGTGAGAATCCCTTCTCCCGTCCGTTCCACATGGCACGGGGTTGCAGCTCCTTGGCTGGGACGTCCCCTGATGTCTCAGCGACACTAGCAGGGCCTGGCGGGGTGGAGGGCTGCCGCTGTGTGGAGGACCCTCTATACCACCTCCAGGAGTAGCTTCCCCGCTGGGCACAGAGGGTATGTCTCTGTTGCAGTTAAACGCCAGCAGCTGGCCTGTGTCAGCTGCTGGGCTTGCGGACAATAATATTGCAGTGTAGCTGTTCGGGCTCGGAAATCTGGTGAGGGGGGAGGTTGAAAGTTAGCTCAAGTGTCTCCACGCAGCCCCCACCCCCAGCATTGCGGTGTGGACGTGCCCCCAGCTGTGGCTCTAGGCCAGTCGCCCCGTGGGGCATGTGGAACCGGGGCTCAGCTACCAGCAATCTCGCCTCTCCATCTAAACTTTAACTCGAATCTTTTTTTCTGCTTCCTTTGTCTCGTTTCTCTCTCCCGCCCTCTGTCTGTCTCGCTCCCTCTCTCTGTCTTTCTCTGTCTCTCTTCCCCCCTGCCCCTGACCGCTCTCCTTGTCCCTCCGTTTCCTACCCTGGTGCTGACAGTCGGCAGACAGACCACCGCTCCCGCCACAATGTCTGCAGCCGCCTCCGGTGCCACCATGGGGTTGGTGGAACAAGGTAGACGTGTCCTGAAGGGACCCTCCCTGTTTCCCCTCTCTTCCCTCCCCCTCCAGAAATCTGAGCGCATGCAACTTCATCCATCATTAACATCTCATCCCCAACCAGCGCCCAGAACCAGGAGCAAACGCAGCCAGGTCTGCTCTGAGGAAGGGCACCAGGCACTGAAGAAAGTTCCAGTTTATTCCAGCAGAGATTTTAAAAGGTCCTGGGGAAAAAGAGGATTAAAAGTAGAATTGGAAAATGCTTAGGGGTCTGGAATGGCTTCTGTACGAGAAGAGAGTTAAAAAACTGAGACTGCTCAGCTTAGGAAAGAGATGTCTGCAGGGGGCTGTGATCGAGGTCTATACAATCCTGAATGTTGGAGAAAGTGAATGATGTGTTATTTACTCCTTTCCATACCACCAGAACCAGAGGTCACCCAATGACATTAATAGGCAGCAGGTTTAAAACAAACTGAAGGAAGTACTTCATCACACAGCGCACAGTCAACCTGTGGGACTCATCGCCAGGGGATGTTGTCAAGGCCAAAAGTGTAACTGGGTTCAAAAAAGAATTAGAGAAGTTCCTGGAGGACAGGTCCATCAGTGGCTATAAGCCACGATGGGCTGGGACACGACCCCTTGCTCTGGGCTAAATCTCTGACTGCCAGAAACTGGGCCTGGAAGACAGGGGTTAGATCACTTGGTAAATTTCCCTGTTCTGTTCATTCCCTCTGGGGCACCTGGCACTGGCCGCTGTCGGCAGACAGGACACTGGGCTGGATGGACCTTTGGTCCAACCCAGTATGGCTGTTCTCTTGTTCCTATTTAAATTCCATGTTACTGAAATTGGGTCTCTCGTCCCTGGGAACTCAGAACCTGGATCATAATCTCGGATGGCAACCAGGATTGATGGGGAGAAGCCTGGCGGCCTGGCCACACTTTAAAAGCCAGCCTCCAGTTTGGTGCCCGCCCCCTTGTATGTGCGGGTTGTCAGGGCACACGGTTCGTTCATCGCCCCCAGGGCTTGGGGGAAATGCTAGTTTTGAACCTGCTGCCTTGACGAAAGCCCTGAAATGTGTACGTACAAGGCAGGACTCCTGGTGGTCAGAGTCAGGCACTGTACGTCAGGAGTGGCACAACTCCACTTCAGAAGTGCCTAGTTCACTTAGCAGCATCTGAGTAAAATCTTCAACTGGGCCTAAGTGATTTAGGAGCCATTTCACAGACATGACTTAGGCACTGAGAGAAGGCTACCTTTCATTGAAATCCATTGGGGCTTACGCTCCTAAGTGACTCAGGGCCAGATTTGCAAAGGTTCTTAGGCCCCTAGAAATGCAGAGAGGTGCCTAAGTCCCTTTCACAATCTGGCCCTTTTGAAAATTTTACCCGTCGCTTCTCCTCGTGACATTAGGCAACCTCTCTCTGTTCCTCAGTTTCGCTATTAGTAAAATGAGCACCCAAACACTCCCCGCCCTCTGGCATGTGGGTTCCTGGCTGTAGTCCAAGAGCCAGCTCCTAGTGATGAATTCATTCATTAAAGCCAGCAATGTGGCGGTGATGCCCTCCTCCATTTCTCTGTCAAGCCGTGCTCAGCGCAGGACTCTGTTCCCTTTGGCAGCAGTTGAAGCCCGTTCCTCTCGCACACAGGGAAGGGAGCAGCTGCTGGTGAACTTGTCAGGGGGCGTGAAAATCTGAACTCAGGGCTGGGCAGGGGACGGAAGATGGAGATGGGCTGCAGACTCTGTATTTTAAATGCCACCCTTGGTAGTCCTGGCTGATTCGTTTGGGAGCATAATCAGCATTGGATGTGCTGTGCCGCTCCCCTTTGAAACAAGCCAGTCCCTCGGCTGTTTTCCTGCCCTACACAGAGCCCTGGGCATGATTGTACTGGGGTGGCTACACTGGCTTTTTTTAGCTCCATTAAAGCCAGCTTGGGGATGCCTACCCATGCTGCTGTCCACCTCCTGACTGCAGTGGGGACATCCCCGGCCCCTTTCGGCGCTTGGGATCGGTCCCTAGAGCAGGAGAAGGCAAGGGCCATGCATGCCAGCTGCAACCAGTGTCAGGCAGGGGGTCCTGCCTGCTTGCGGACCCTCTTGCATCGTCCAGGCTGTTGGCCTGATATCCTGCACTGGTGGCTTCTCAGGGCAGCGAAGGTCCAGTTGGCTTTCCCGGCGTATCCAGAGATTCTATTCCTGACTTGAGATTGGAGTTCCCATCCTCAAGCTTCCTCGGTCAGTTTGCCGTGGCTGCCGCATTGGGATTCCTCCCCCAGCGAGGGATTTCCACGGTCAGGGGCCAAAACGGGAAGCAATGAAATGACCCAAAGACCGGGGAGCAGGCAGGCAGATCGCCCACTGTATAGGGCATGAACACCGCCCCCCGGCATAGCAACAAAGTTGCCCATCACACTTTGGTGTGCGACGGTGTGGTTCCAGAGAGCGGACAGCAGAGAGGTGCTGGGTGTGCTTAAGGTCTGACATTCACTCTGTGCAGAGGGGCAGCCTGAGACGCCCGCCAGAAGCACCCCCGATAGTTGGAAGATGTCAGCAGGGCGGAAACCCACAGTGGCCCTCGCATGGGGCGAGAGTCACTGGGGGGTGGCATTTCAGGGAGTGAGGGGGGAGAGCAGAGACCACTCGTTTGCTTTGTGGCACTGTATTAAAATGTAAAGACTGGAGCTGAGGAAAGTTCCTTTCCGAGATCTCCCTTGTGCCAGGGTCTGGGGGCACCCCCTGCCTGGCAGTCGGGGGGTAAGTTCCCAGAGGGCCTATGGCACAGGGAATGTCTCCAATGTGGCTATGCATGTCTGATGCACCGCACCGCCCCCCAGTCATGGCTAAGCAGAGCCTCTGGGTAACCTCTACAAAGGCTCCTAAGTCACTTAGGGTCCAGATCCTCCAAGCTATATAGGTGCCTGTCTCTCACTGATTGCAGTGGGTGTTAGGCTTTGAGATTCTGGACTGCGGAAGCCTGAAGCCCACTGTCTTTCTGTGGGACTTGGCACTTCTGAAAATGGGCTTAGATGAAACTGACCAAAGCACCCAAGTGATTTAGGAGCCTATCTCATTTTCAAAAGCCCCGCAGGCGCCTGGGAGTCCTTATCACTGCCAGTCAGTGGGGTTTGGCTCTGAAGTCGTTTGGAGGCATTTGAAAATTTCCCCTTTATCCATTTCCAAATGTGGTTTGCAAGGGGCTTGGTGCACATGGGCCCTGGACACGGGATCTGACCTGGGCCCATTTGCCTTTCTGCCTGAAGCTCGCCTGTGTCCGGAGCACGATGTGAACGTCCAACCTAGGTGTGGCTGTCACGCTGCGTTGGCAAGATTCCCAGAGCTTTGTGCACAGAGCAGCTGCCAATTGGCACGGCCATCGTCTGCAGTCCCCTAGCCACGCAGGCAGGCGTTCCCGTATTGCCCCCAGAGCTCGGTTAACTCTGCTCTTCTGGCATCTCTATCCCCCCTCTCCACACTGATCCGGCATGTCAGTGCAGAGACCTTTCCCTATCCAGCGCCCGCCTCCTCTTCCTGGTGCGGTGAAGTCACTGGCCGGCTGAGTGCAGGGTGGGTGGATATTGACAGCTCCCGCACGGAGCAGGAATGCACCGGGAGAAGAGGTGGCTTTGGCAGCAGTGTCTGATACGGGCCGCCTGTTAGGTGCGCACCTGTATGAGGATGCCCAAGCTGTCTCCTGATGAAGGTGAAAGGGACTCGGTTACTGCCCTGGGTGCTGCTGTTGCACTGATCTCTGCAATGCACTGGCAGATGACCGGGGGGAGGCTCGACAAACAGTTGGGGGCCAGTCCCTGGCTTTGGTGGGTGATGGAGAAGTGGCTTTTTCTGTCTTTCCCATTGTGGTCTTCCATGGTCTGGGAGCACAAGAGTCACTGGAAGCGGAAGCCTGGCAGGAGGCATCTGTCAATCACAGGTGCCTTGGGGCTCAGCAGTGCTGCGGAAGGGAAAACAGAGCCCGAGTTAAAGGAAGTGTTGGGGAAACACACCTGAGCATGCCAGGGGCTGTCCGGAAGTGGCTGGGCTGACTGGCTAGTCTAGTGAAAGGAGATAGCTGGAGATAAGGGAGAGCTTACCCATATGGAGGGTCTGTGGGCATTCAGACAGGCTCCCCCCCTCCTATGCCACCTCCATCCCAAAGGGTCTTCCCTGTGAATGCTGGCTGTCTGCTTGCCACTGCTTCCTGCCCGCTTCTCCCCCTGGCCTGGCCTGGAGGTTGAACTTGGTGAATGATGCATGAGGTTGTGTGACCCAAGTGCATGGTCCAGAGCCTTGTCCGGTTTTATCTGTCCACCCAACCCAGAGGTGGGGCTCTTTGTTTTGTGTCCGCTGGTGCCAGCCCTGCATGCAGGAGACTGATCTGCATGGCAGTGACAGAAACACATCCACCCGAGCTTGTACTAATGTCCGTGCAAAACTCCGGCCGGGATCCAACCAACACTTCCAGTGGAGGGAGCAGTGATTGACCCACGTGTCGCACTGTGTCTGGCACTGGTTATAAGCCCATCCCCTCAGAGCAGACTGGTGCCAGCATTTCCTGCATCTGCTTTAAGAGGAGGCACCTGAATCTCTATGCAAACTTCAGTCTATAGGCATTCACAGTGTACTTGGGGCTGGAAGCTTGCAAGGAGAGAGACACTGTCTCGGGTGGCTATGGCAGGGCTCAGAGGGGCACATGGGAACAGCCTATGATTATCTGAAAAGCAGAGGCCGGTGAGAGGGGGTAATTTAGGGTGACACCCAGGGGTATATATTAAGGGGCTGTAATTAAATTGATTTAAATTGATCCGGTTACACCCATGAGACCCCCTGAATGAAGACGCACCTAGATTGCTGTCACTTGCCCGTAAACAGATTTTGCTTGATGTGGAAAGTTGCTGTCACTCTCCTGACCCCGGGAACTGCCCTGCCAGCTCTGACAACCTGTGTTTGAAAAGAGAAATGCCCCGATGGTTCAATGGCTGACACTGGAGCAGCTTCCAAACTCTCTTGCCCTGGCTGTGCCGTCTCTGGATCCGCTTCCCCTCTGTCTGCAAGACGTTGTGTTAAAGTCACATTCCAGACCCTTGTGGAGTCGGCAGCAGGTGGCTAGAGCGGAGCAGAGCATGTCAGGGCTTTTCATCCAGCAGCACGGAGGACAAGTGAGTGAGTCACGCAAGTTTCTCCACTGGGGGAAACAATCAGTGTTGTGCAGTGGAGAGGAGTTTGGAAAGGAACGGTAGCTTCAGCAGAAATAGAGCTGCCACACCAAGAAGGGAGCGGTGGGGTTTCTGGCCTCGGCCTGGAGTGGGACTGGTGCTGCTTAGCTTGGCATGGCAGAATAATAGATCTCTGGTCTTCACAAGAACACGGGCCAGTCAGATGGTGGATATTGGCTATAGAGTCACTGGCCAAGGATGACAAGTGAACTACAAGCAAGAGCGACGCCCACCCAGCAGAGCAATTGAAAGAGATACAAACAGGCCCTGAACTAGCCACAGCAGAGAGCCCCTGTGGAGAACCTCCTGGGCTGCCTTTTCTGGCCACTGGACAGTATTGGACTGATTGCCAAAAGATGACCCGGAGCCACCCATGACCAGTGGTGTTGAACGGACAGCTCCAGCCTTGAAATGAGTTTGGGGACGCTAACAGCTTCAGGATCCTAGATTGGGCCTTGATAGGAAGCAGTTGGTGCCGAATGCACTGCTCCCCTCTTCTCCAGGGGGATCCACAGCCTGTGGCCCCTCCATTGCTGTCCCATCTGGTGCCACTTCCCCAGAAGAAGCTCTGGCTGTGGCGCATCAGCTCGTCGTAGGTGTGGCTGGCAGTTGCTCTGATGGCTTAGGCAAAGGGTTGGTCCAAAAGGTCCCTTTGCTCCTCATCTTATACACCGTCCTCCAGGACATGGAGAGCGGCTGCAGGTGGCTTCTGACCCCTCCATGCATGAGGTTCATAGAATCATAGAATATCAGGGTTGGAAGGGACCTCAGGAGGTATCTAGTCTTCAAGCAGGACCAATCCCCAACTAAATCATCTCTACCCCACTCCCTGCTTTGTCCCCTTCCATCCCCTCTGTCTCCAGACAAGCCTCGCCCACGGTGCACAAGGCTTCTTGTCATTGATGTTCAGATCTCCCCTGTCCTCTGGGCAAGAGATCTCTGCCAGAACACCCGCCTTGCTGGCAGCTTCCTCGGCCGTAGACAAAGGGCCTGGCTTTGTCTCGCCACTTCCTGCACCCAATCCCGTCGCGCCAGGGTTATAGCCCTCCAGAGTCTTCCCATTGTCTCTAATAACGAATAAGCCCAGAGTGTTGGGTTCTCCCTGGTGGCATTAAGTTGTGAAGTCCTCTCTGGTTCTGCACCCTCCTCCTTTGGGGAACGAATGCATCACCTCCCCAGAACTGTATAGTCTGCCAGTCCAGAGATTCGGGAAACCAAGCTCCAGTACCTCACTTTACACTCAGTTGGGCTTCCTGCCGGTCCAGGAGCCCACCATAGCAAAGTGACATGCTGTCACGGAGTCCCCGGGCGATGCTCTGGAACAGCTTCCCACAAAGCCAGGCAGGACTTTGGGGAGCCTCCTCTCCCTTTGAGCAGACTTGTTCAGGGCAAGAAGCTCACACATCTTCACCTCCTGGGTCTCTCCATGGAGAATTCAGCATCCTCTGCCCCTCCATGCGCTTCCTACAGCGAGCCCACCCAGGCGGTGTCCTGGGGAAGCCGCAGGGTCCTGCACCCGCACTTCACAGTCAGACGTGACTCTCAGCCAGCCAGTAAAACAGAGGTTTATTCGATGACAAGAACAGAGTCTAAAACAGAGCTTGTAGGTACAGTGAACCGGACCCCTTGGCCGGGTCCATTCGGGGGGTCAGTGAGCCAGACCCCCAGGTCTGCACTTCACTCCTCATCCCCAGCCAGCTCCAGACTAACAACCCCCTCCAGCCCCTCCTCCTCTGCTCAGTTCCTTTCCCGGGCCAGGTCACCTGACCTCTTTGTCTCCAACACCTTCAATTGGCACCTTTGTAGAGAAGGGGCCCAGGCCATCAGTTGCTAGGAGACAGAGTACCAGGCATTTAGGTGCACTGGCCCTTTGCTCTGCCAGATACTTAAGAACTGCCATGGGGACACTGAGGGTATGGCTACACTTGAAATTTCAAAGCGCTGCCGCGGCAGTGCTGCTGCAGCACTGCCGCAGCAGCACTTTGAAGTGTGTGTGTGGTCAGTGCTCTCCCAGCGCTGCACATAAACCACATCCTCTACGGGTGTAGCTTGCAGCACTGGGAGCTGAGGATTTACAGCGCTGTATCTTGCAGCACTCAGGAGGGCGTTTTTTCACACCCCTGAGCGCGAAAGTTGCAGCGCTGTAAAGTGCCAGTGTAGCCATACCCTCAGGCACCAACACAGTATTCAGAGAAAACATTAAGAACATTCCTAGTTCATCACACATGCCCAGGGGGCCATGAGCGATCTCAGTCTGCTAGCATCCATCTCCCCTCCCCTTGCCATGGCTACTGGGGATAAGCCCCCCAGACGGTCACTGTGGCATCTGGGCCAGTCTTGTAGGTTGGTCATGCTGTGCCAGGCAATATGAGTTCACCTGATGAGACCATGTCCCTCACCCTGCACATGCTGCGCAGGGCGTCCAGCAGCTTGAACCTTGTGGACGGGCATTTCTGCTGGCAGCGGCCCACTGGCCAAAGCGTGACCTTGGGAGTTAGGTTTGGAGAGCCCAGGGTCAGGCTGGGCTTTGGAGACCTCGTCCCCTGCTTTCTGGCTGGGTTACCAGTCAGAAGAGCTTTGAGGGTCCGAGCGTGACCCCTTTGCACGGCCAACTTCCTTCTCCGTGGGGATGGGAGCCCACTGCCAGTAGCATGTAGATGGTCTCTGAGGTTGGGTTCCCTCCCAGCGCACGCCATGCTCTCGTTTCCCAGCCAGGCGGCTGTCCCCTGCAGGAGGACACTAGGACTGCCAGACGTTACTGGTACCGTCTGTCTGGGTGCTCCCCACAGAGGGATCTGCTGAAATGGATGAAGGCAGCTCCCCTTCCCAATTTGCAAGGTTCTGTGTGGTGAAGCTCCCTGGGGACGGGCCAGCCCTGGAAGAGCTGCTCTTGTGGAAGAGTGACAGTTTAGAGGCAGGCACGGTTTACGTGCTTGGTGGTTTTGCTCTAGGGAGGAAGGGTGGCCTAGGGGATGGGCCGCTCCACTGGGGGCCAGGACTCCTGGGTTCTGTTCCCAGCTCTGGCGTTGACTTGCTGGGTGGGTGCCCCTCTTCCTCCCTCGGCAAGGGATATTGACCCTCCTTAATAGCACAGCTGGAAAGTGCAAAGCTTACTGGGTTGTCAGGCCCAGTCAAGGGGGCTGGCTTGCAGTAGAACTGACCATTTCACTCTCCAAATGAGAGGAATGCTCTGCCAAAGCCCAGGCTCGGACCTCTGCTCCCACAGGCCATGCACAGACGTCTCAAGTCCACAAGACACTTTCTAATCTGGACCTTGCAAAGGGAATCAAAACCAATAGTAAAAGGTTCTACAGCCACATAAATAAGAAGAAGAAAAAGAAAGAAGAAGTGGGGCCGCTATACACTGAGGATGGAATGGAGGTTAAGGATAACCTAGGCATGGCCCAATATCTAAATAAGTACTTTGCCTCAGTCTTTAATAAGACTAGTGAGGTTTGGTGATGGGGGATGTAAACGGGAATGAGGATAGGGTGGATATTACATGCATCGGATTGTAGAGGCCAAACTTGAACACGGCTATGGACAAAAGTCGGAGGGCCCCGACATGCTCCAATCAGAGGATATTAAGAACTGCGCGCAATGAATTGCCGAGCCGGTTAGCTGAGCATCTTTTAAGCGCTCGGTAAATCGGGGTTCCTGCGACCTGGGAAAAATGCTAGCGGCGTAGTTCCTATTTTTAAGGAAAGGGGAACAAACGATGATCTGGGTAACCTATACCTTGTTGTTGACGGTCTGTAGTATGTAAGGTCTTGGAAAAATTAAGGGAGAACTAGCTTAAGGAGGATAGACGGTCAATGGTAATGTGGCGAATTGCAAACATGGATATTGAAGTGATGCTGCGAAACCACTCGATCTCCTCTTTGAGAAGGTGACAGGTATTAGACCAGGAAATGCCAGGTAGATCTAATTACCTCCGATGTCAGTAAGGTGTTTTGACACGGATGTCCGCATGGGGAACTGTTAGTTTAAATTGGAAAAGGGGGATGGATGTGAAGTTGTTAAGGTGGATAAGGAACGTGGTTTTAACGGGGAGACCAGCGGTCTTATACTGAAGGGTACGTTGAACTGTCACGGTGGAGGAAGTACTAGTGGGGTCCCTCCAAGGATCAGGTTTGCCGAATCTGATTACCTTTTAAATACGGACCTTGGCACAAAGAGCGGGAATGTGCTAATGAAAGTGTTGGTGGATACCAAGCTGGGGGTATTGCTACACGAGAAGGACCAGGATACATACCAGGAAGGATGGGACCCACCTTGTAAACTGGTCAGTAATTAGTAATAGGAATGAAATATAATAGCTGAAAGTGCAAGGTCATTGGGGCACCACTTTAGGGATTAATAATAAGAATTTAGATACTACTTCGGGAACAGCCTAGCCAGTTGGAAGCAACGGCAGGAGGAGAAGAGACCTTGGCCTGGTAATATAGGATGTCTATGGCCGCCTGCACTACATGCCTTAAGAAGCAAATGCGGTTTTGGGTGCATCAGGCGAGGTATTTCCAGCAAGGCGAGTACGGACGTGTTAGTACCGTGATATAAGCCTAGGGGTCGAACCCCACTGAGACTCTACTGTTGTGCAGTTCTGGTGTCCCATGTTTGAAGAGATCGCTTCAAACTGGAAACAGTTCAGAACACGGCTCTAGATGAGCGACGAATGGGAAAACCTGCCTTATAAGGAGACTAAGCGAAGCTGGTTGCTTCTAGCTGGCCAACATAAGAAGGACTCCGGGGGGATTATGTTGACTCTAATAAAACCAGGGGATTAACGTTAGGAGGCAGAGAGGCACATTATTGGAAGTTTTAGTACTAATGGACGCACAAGGCAAGTTTGGGTACACACGGATATTAGAAGTTTTAGACTTGAAAATTAGACAAGGTATTCTAACCATTAAAGGAGAGTGAATTGGAACGCCCTTCCGAGGAAGTATGGGGGCAAAAGACTTATGGGCCATTTGAAGACTAAGCTTGTAACGTATATGGAGGGATGATATGATGAGATAGTTTTAATTTGGGTTCAATGATTCTTGGATTATACAGCAGCTAATTCTGCCTCAAATGGTCTGTGGGGGATGTTGATGGATGGGAATAGTTACTGCCAGAGAATTCTTCTTGTGGTCTGTGTTGATCTTCCCCACCGTGCTCAGGGGCTTAGCTGATCGTCCATATTGGGTGGGAAGGAATTTTCCTCCAGGCGATTAGCAGGGCCTGGGAGTTCTTTGCTTCCTCTGCCGCGTGGGGCGATGGTCGCGTTGCTGGAGAGATTCTCTCGTTGCAGACTTGAGGTCCTTCAAACCACATCTTTTGAGACTTCAATTAACTCAGTCATGGGTTAGGGGTTGTAACAAAACAGATAAAGCTGACGACGGCGCAGACAGAATGTCCACGGCATCACCCAAAAAGTCAAATCAAGAAAAAAAAACTAAACAACAAAAAAAAAAAAAAAAACGCGACATAACAACCATAAACAAACACACAAATACAAGAAGAACAAGTAAGCGAAACTGAAAACCCAAAACACACCAAGCGCAAGCGATTAAGTACGCCAGCGAACAACTAGGATGTCCTGCAAGGATCAAAAGAAAAACAAAACAGAAAAGAAAACCACCCAAACCGAAAATAGGTGTATCGCACGGCTAGGGGTTTTCTAGGGCGCCTGCTCTTGCAGTTAGGAGATCGCTTCGATAGATGATCATGTTGGTCCCTTCTGACCTATGAGTCTATGAGTAATCCTGGAGTAACTTGTCCTCCAATCTTGGGGCGACTCCAGCTAGACCATCGCATAGAGCATGACTACGGGCCAAGCCTGTAGCCTTTTCAGCACAGCATAGGTACTCGCGTGGTGCATTTTATTAAAGGCACCCAAACAGCTCCCGTCTGAGTCACAGCTGGCCACATTTGCTGGCTGGGTGCCCTCCATGGCTGTGTGCAGCCCAGTGACGACGCTGTCGGCCACCGGATCCGTGCTGCAGAGCCAAGGAAGCCATTCTGTTTCCCAGGAAAGCTACCATCTACCTTTTGATCACAGCCTCTATTGCCAGGGCCGAAGGAGCTCCACATGGTTGAGGCCAGAAAGGACCATGACGATTATCCAGGCTGATCTGCACGGCACAGGCCAGTGAATGTCACCCTGCGTTTATCCCGGTACCTCCTGGCTGCACCATGGCAGATCTTTCACAGGGAGTTGTCCTGTCCCTAAAGACTCTAAGCGCCGGAGCGTCGGTCCCGTCCCTTGGAAAGCCCCCCAGTAACCCACATTGTTACAAATGCGCCAGTGGTGGGAACAGCTGTAATAGTTACGGCCACACTTACCGGTAATGCTTTCCCGTGGACCAGTCAGCAGCCCCCTCCCATGTACCCTGGGCTCAGCAGAGTGACAGGAAGCCACGGCAGACTAGATCTGTTGGGGGCATGCGCCCACTGGTTTGAAATTGGCTGCATGAGACAAAGCCAAATTGAACACCAGACGCTAGCAAGGATCACTTCGAACCCCAGAACGGGGTAGGCGGCAATGTTAGGGGGCACTGCGGGGGGAATATAGCCAATGTGCTTGAATGACAAAGAATTTGGCTCCGGTGACACTGAGAGACACGATCCAGGGAGCGGAGAGCTGCCTTGTTCTGCACTGCTGTGGCATTTTAAAAGGCTACTGTCTGCCCCAACCCTCATCCCCTGCGCCCCCACCCCCACCCCCCGCACCTCCATCAGTGTGATTGTGCTCAGGCCAGCTGTGAGTGGTAACTTCCCCGGAAACATTGCACTCTGCCGGAATCAACACCTCTTTTTGTTCTCTTCTCTCCTCTGCCCTCCACTCCCACCTTCTCCTCTCACCTGCCTGTCTCTCTCGCTTTCCTCTTCTGTACATTTCTGTCAGGTAAGCAAACCTTTCCCTGGGTTCTCTCCTCAGAGCTGGTTGGGGGACGGGAGGCAGAGGTGGCCATAGGGCAGTGGGCCGGGTGGCGGCGCTCCCTGCGTTCCATCTAGTCCCCGGGCCTTAGGGTGAGCACCGATGCTCGAGTAGCATTCAGAGAGGGTTTCTGTCTGCGAATGAGCGACAAATGGCACCGGTTAAAAGCTGGCAGATAGAGGCAGGCGATGTGCAATCTGTCCCCACACACCGCTCTGCCAGTGCACCTCAGTCTTGACTGGCATCCCACCTCTTTCAGTCCTAGGCTCACCACAAGCAGCTCTGCTGGTGCCCCTCACTCCCGACCCGCAGCCCGTGCTAGCCCAGTCCTGCCCCCCACCCCTGGTTCTGCCGGTGTCCCTCGATCCCCAGCCCTGGGCTCCCCCCAGCCTTGCCAGTGCCCCTCAATCCCAACTCACAGCCTCCTTTTATCCTAATCCTATCCTCCATCCCTGGCTCTGCCGGTGCCTTCAATCCTGACTCCATCCTCCTGCTATCCCAGCACTGGGTTCTCCCCTGCTAGTGCCTCTTGATCCTGACTCTCAACCCCGGCATATCCAGCCCTGGGTTCCCACATCTCTGCCAATGCCTGTCATTCCGGACCGGCAGCTCCTCTGCTCTCTCAGCCAGGGTTGCAGCATTGCTGACACGGGACAGTTGTTGGCTATTCTGAATGCAGCTTCGGACCCAAGGAGTAAGGAAAACACAGAAAGCAAAAAGGAGTGTGCGCGAAAGAGCAGGTGGCCAGGCCCAGAGGGGACAGCAGGGAAGCAGGCAGCACAGCCTAACATGCTGGAGACCCCAGAGCAGGAGGGCTGGGCAGGGCAGTGAAGACGGGACCCAGAGCACAGCGGGGGCTGCGGGTTCCAGGGGTTGCTCCCTGGCAAGTGAAGCTTCTGCAGTTTGGACCCCAGCTGGGGAGGGCCATGGATGCCAAGGCTGTGACACTCAGGGGGCTGGAAGCCCAGGTAGTGCGGGGTAGCTGTTAGAGCAGGGGTTGGCATCATCCCTGAGTTCTAGTCCCAGTGCAGGTTTGGGGAATTACCTTAATCCCTGTGTCTCCACATGCCCCTCTAGGAGCGCAGGCTGAATCCCCTTGGCCTGCCTGGTGGGCGCATGGTGAGATTGGTGGGGATAAGTGCTCTCAAGTGAAATGGGATTGTGCCTCAGTGCCACGCTGCCCAGTGGTGTGTGGCTGGGCAGCTCCCAGCCGGAGGGGCAGTAGGTGGCTGGGGCTGGCTCTTGGAGGGCGTGATCCTGCGTGGGAAGGGTTGGGGCAGAGGAAGGATCGCTCAGCTATCAGCTCACTGGCTGTGAGGTGGCGAAGAGCTGAGCCTGGCTGGTGTGAGGGCAGGGGAGAAGGCCCTGGGGACAGAGGTGAGGGTAGATCACACTGGTGCAGAGGGCGAACAGCGTGAGATCACACGGAGGCAGCTGGCGCCCTCTGCCCAGAGCCTGCGTTTAGGAACCAGGCAAGGAGCTAGTGAAAGGTTCAGCTGGGCAGAGACATTCTGAGTCAGTGGGTTTCTAGCGGAGCCTGCTGGCCGACGCTCACGGCAGGTTCTGGGGGAAGAGAGCAGAGACCCCAGGGCTGCCCCACTTAGGAAGGTTTGGAGGGTTTCTCTGAGTCGACATCATTGACAGCCGAGCGCTGTCCCTGGAAAGCCTGCCCCCGGCTCTGCTTGTGTGTGCTCTGGCCAAACTTAGGCCTACCTGGGGCAGCTCTGCTGAGCTGGGAAACCGAGGGCACGCTGCCCTCGCATGAAGGGAACAGCCACCAACTGGGCCGGCTGCCTCGGCCACTGTGACCTTTTCTGGGTCCCCATCTCGTATTCTGCTCGAGCCAGCGAAGGTGGGGGCTCCCCGGGTGCAGGAGGCTGCCCACCTGGGGGAAGGGGTGGTGCTCCCCTTCCGTGTTCAGACATAACCCATCAGGGTTTGGGTTTGAAGGGGCCTCTCTCCGCCCCTCAAGGGCAGGCGGCAGCACGGCGGGTGCTGGCAAGGGGGGAACCGCTACTAACCTTGTCCTTTCCCTCCCCATGCAGCAGCTAAGAGCTTACTGAACAAGAAGGTCGATGTTGGCAAGGTGAGCAGCGTGCTGGGGCTGCGGTGTGATCGATTTTAGATCCCGAGGCCGGTGGGAAATGATTCCGGTGGTGCAGGCTCCTGTCAGGCCAGTGCCATGGCAAGCAGGGGCCTGCCGCTCACAGCTTCTGACTGGCCTGGAGCCACGACTCGAATCTCTGGAGTCTCTCCCAGTCCTGGAGGGCTTTGCAAAGCTACCCATAGACAGTTCCCCAGTTCCACTGTGTCCCACCTACATCTGGGCCTTCTCTGGAGCCCTGGATGCACACTAGGCACTTGGCTTTTCTGCTCATGTCCGCCTCGGCCTGACCACATAATGCAGGGGATCCCTGCTTGCCCCATAGGGTTGGAAAGGTCTGGGGGTGTGGAGGGGAGCATGGGCCACCAGCATGGAGCGCGGGCTTTGGAAGTTCAGGCCTGCCTTTCAGGGTGCGTTTCTCCTATGCAGCCGCAGACGAACAGCAGCAAAGGCAGCGCAGGGGTCACCAGCCCGAAAGGAACCCTCCCTCCAGCTGCACTGGTATGGCTCTCTATCTGTTCTGCTGCCCCTCCGCTTTCCAAGCTGCCTGCGAGCCGGCCGGCTCAGGGGGATTGAGTGGTGCACCCTGCTCATGGGCCCCCTAAAGCCTCCTGCATTCCTGTGGCAATCCGGCCAGATTGGGAGGGCTGCATGTTCCTGCTCAAACAACAGAGGGGGCTTCCCGCCCCTCTGCATCACTAGCCTGGCCCATGACAGGTGCCAGGGCTTGCCCCACCCGGCTGGGCACCTGACGTGCTCCCTGCCTTTGGCCCCCGTCCCTGTGCTGCGAGTGCCAGCCCCAGAGCAGACCCTGTGGAGGACCAGAGTCACAGTCGAGAAGAGCTGGCCCAGAGTGCCTGGCCTTGGTAAGTGTGTGGAGCCCAGTACCGTGCCCAGCCCCAGGGATGGTAGGACAGGCCTGGGGAGAAGAGTTCCGGGCCTTGCCTGGGGAGCAAGCTGTTCCTGACCCAGGCCTCAGCCCGGGACAGCTAGTGTCCCAGGAGCTGCTCTAGCCCTCCCAGAGCTTTCCGTGGCCCAGGGGAGGAGGGGCAGGGTGAGCTGCGTTCACGTCTACCCAGGTCCAGACACTTCCCCGCTCAGCATGGGGCCCTGGCTGCCACCCCAGGGCTAATGCCAAGGGGGCTGAATAGAAGGGGCGGGGGAGATGCCACCGTTTGCAATTGCTTCAGGCTAGACCAAGCCTTGAAGGCAAGGCCGACGCAGTGTCCAGCAGCCTGCATGCTGTGCTGGCTCCGTAGGGCTGCCCGGAGCCCAGATCTGCAGCCAGCTGCTCCCTCTGGGGCTGGGAGTCACGGACAGTCCGGAGCAGGAGGTCACTCTGGGCCCCGTGAAGCTGTAAATGAAGCAGGGAGAGGCAGTGGCCTGCTGTATGGTACAATGCCCTGGGCCAGAATCCTGGGGACAGGCCTCAGAGACTGAACAGGGCTGCAGTGAGGGGAGGAGCAAAGTCCCTTATCAGTGAGTGCAATGTGCAGGTCTTTGCGTTTGCATCCCCTGGAGTGGCCTGTTTCTCCAGGACACCCTGTTGCCGGAGGATCGTCTGTGCCCCTGTTCTATCCAGCCCTGGAATCGTTTTCATTGGTATCCATAGCACAGATCATGTTCTAACGCATGTCCACAAACATGCCTTGAAATCCTAGTGCGGACAGGACACACCCATCTCTTCCCAGTCACGCTTAAGGGCTAACCCTTCGTGGCACGTCTGCACCTGAGTTTATAGTCACGCTAGTGTAACGCTCCCAGCGGTGACGCAAGAGCGTGATACCAAACGCAGAGCAGACTGTTAAATACCAGGGCACTAACCCTGAACGGATGGTGAATTCTATGCTTAGATTTCACCAACCAGTGCAAGCTCCTTGGGCACTATAACAGTACTCCTGGGGTACGCCGCTCTGTCTCCCCACCCAGGTGAGTGTATCTCTGTGATCGACGGACCCTTCCTTCCACCGAGAATCACCGCAATATTCAGGTTTCCCCCAGTCCCAGTCACTTGCCCCAGGTCAGTGCACCTTAGATCTCCCACCACAGACGCTTGTAGCCCATCCCAAAGACTGATTAGGTAGGAAAAGGAAACAAGAGAGTTATGTACAAGGGCAAAGAGAGCGAACGTAGACGCGCATTGGTTACAGTCGTAGGGTTCAGAAGGTGATATTGGCTTGTGATGGGGTTAGTCACTGCTGGGGTGCCTCCTGGTGGCCACGTCTGGGGATTAGTACTTTTCAGGTCATGACCCCTTTCCGACCGCTCCCTCCCTCACTCTCCTGGGCTCTCCTGGACGTGTGACTCAGCCCTCCAGCCAGGTCATTAACAGTCCTACCCTTGCAGGTCTCAAGAGTCCCACTGGGTCAGCTGTCCGTGTGCCTGCTCCAGGGCCAGGCCTTCTGCTGCTTCCCCAGCGGCTGGTAGGGGAACTCAGCCCCCCTCCACTCCTCTGGCTTCCAGACCAGGGACTCTAAGTCTAGCAACTGCCATCTACTTGATCCCAGATCCTGTTGCTATTTCCCTTTTCTGTTCCTCTTCTCCATCTTCTAGCCCCCTCCTCTGGCCTTGCCTGTTCAAACTCCAGATTACGTACTCTGCAGCCCTCTTTTCTATCTTTTTTTCCTCCTCTCATTTTATGCTGCAGCAGCCGTTCTCGCATCATCAAAATCCTATATCCTCCCCCCGCAGCCCAGTATCCTTAGAAAAGCAAAGTGATTCTCTTTTACGGCTGCCCCACTTTCCCGGCACTCTCACCGGTCCTTTCCGACGATAGTCTTTCACCTCACGGCCTCTCAGTTCTTGAGAGAGAATCTTTTTGTGGAATCCTCGCTGCGTTACCACGACAGCTGCTCAGCTGGGTCTTTGTGCTTGTTTCGTAAATATAAATTACCATTTGGGCCACAGCGAGCTGTTCGAAGAACGGAAGTACCTATATTCAGAGCTGTCGTAGCTATTAATAAACCATTATCCTCAGGCTGGGGACATAGTTCATGGAACTGTTGTCCTTTTTCCTCTTGGGACCATAGTTCTTCCCGTTCCTTTGCAAGTTCTCTCTTCACCAAACTTTTGAAGTCCTGTTTTCTCAATCTCCTCGCTTTGTAAGGCAGTTTTTGCAACTTTATCTGCCATTTCATTGCCCAGTGTCCCGACACACACTGGAATCCACAGTTACTATATAAAAATAAAAAAAATTCCACTCTCACCCCTGTGGGTGGTATGTGTCTTCCTCAACCTCGGGTCCTCTACCAGAGGCCGGGGAGTTTGAGGGTTCTGCGCAGTATCTTAGCTGTTCCTAGCACTGCACTCTTCTGGACAGAGAGCTCTGATGTTGTTCCTGGGATCTGTTGGAGCCACTCACCCAGCTTAGGAGTCACAGCCCCGAGTGCTCTTACCATCACTGGGACCACTTTGGCACACACCCAATTGTGCTATCTCCGTAGTTAAGAACAATATTCATTGAATAAGTCATTCCTGCTGTCCAAGGCTTCCTTTCTAATTGTCGTTACACCCAGTAAAGAGTCAGGTAGGATAACAACCATAGCTGGGCATACAGCCCTTCTCCACGTCAGTGCCAACAGTACACCCATCAATTTGGCCATCAAACGGCTGCAAAATTGGTTAGGCTCCTAGATCTCTTGATTCCAGATTCGGGGATACAAAGGCCATTCCCACTCTGCCCGTGCTGTTGTCTCTGGAACCGTCAGCAGAGTTTTAGCAAAGCTAACCCCATTTGCTATGTATAAACTCAGAAATCTTAGTCGTCATATCTGATAGCCCTGCTCTTCCTTATGCTCTTATAATTCCAGCTCCACAAGTGGACAGCCAACCCTCCAGCTGTAGGTGGATTTCCCAGGACTAAAGATTTTAATTTCATCAGACCTTCCTTTTCACCTTTGACCCTGGGAGTTTGTGGCGTCCAGTTACTTCTTCTCTACTTAATTCCCAGCAGTCCTCATCTATTCATTTAGTACTTTGATCTTCTCTGTTTCCATTAACCTTCGCCCAAAAGGTGAAATCTAACAATTTCATCCTTCCATTTATAGGCATTCCTCCGGTTGCGACCTGCAGCCTGCACAACGGAATTGTGATACTCACACTACCTGTGATTCGCAGAGCTTGGGCTCAGCTCGGCTCTGATTGTTCGAGTGTTGAGTTAGAAGTGGAATTAAAGGCTCAGCATACCCCAAGCATCCCCAGCAATTCTTTGAAGCAGATTCATCCTAGCTTTACATTTAATCTTGATATTACCTAGGTGACCCTTCCAAGTGAGCTTGCTGTTGGCCATAACTCCTGAGAAGGGCTAGCTGAGTGGTTTGCACATTGGCCTGCTAAACCCAAGGTTGTAAGTTCAATCCTTCAGGGGGCCGACCTGGGGCAAAATCAGTACTTGATCCTGGCAGGGGGCTGGACTTGATGACCTTTCCACTTCTATTTTTTTAGGGCTAGCTCAGTGGTTTGAGAATTGGCCTGCTAAACCCAGGGCTGTGAGTTCAATCTTTGAGGGGGCCATTTACAGAACTGAGGTAAAAACTGTTTGGGGATTGGTCCTGCTTTGAGCAGTGGGTTGGACTAGATGACCTTCTGACCCTAATATTCCATGTTTCTATGTCAAAAATTGAGATACCTGTATTTTTTCTATACAGATAAGCCCCTTTGTTTTCAGTTTAAACCAATTTTTACCAAAAAAAAAATCCTAGGTTTTACAAAAAGTATTATTCTGGTTTTTCTGAGTTTCACCCTACTTTTGTATCATTCAGATATATAAAAAATAACTTGTTTTATTAGGAAACTACAATACATTGCTTGAGATCTATTGTTTTCTTAACCTCAGAGAGGCCATTGTGTTTTGAGTTCTGTTTTAGTTCTGCATTCAAACCACACTGATGAACAGAATTCAAAGCATTCATCTACTGAATACTCCCCCCACCATCTTTCCATCCACCAAAACAAACCCCAATGTTTACCCAGAAAAATTATTAGTAGTTTTTTGCACTGATTTTTGCCTGTCTTTGTTGTTGTAATAAACACTGTAAATTCCAGGAGGAAATTAAATAAAATAAAAACTGAAAACAACAGGCCCTGTCTAGAGAGAGATGTTCTGTTTCTCCCCAGTCTTCCTCTTTGGGACAATCTTAGCTTTAGTGAGCAAGAACTTAAATCCCTGCATATCTCCCCATTCTGAAACCACATCCCCCCGAGCATCTCCTGGGTTCTCTCCACAGCTATCAGAAGCCTTCTATGTTGGGCCTATATAGCACAGTCATCCCCAAATCAGATAATAACTATTCCTGCCCGTATACTCTCCAGGGGATCATTAATCATAAAGTTAAACGGGGCTGAGCTGATAACACCCCCAGGGGAGAGCCATTTTTTCGTTTATAAAGATTTGACACACTGCCCCCATCTTTACTTGTATGGTTCTATCTAGGGAGACCAGACAGCAAAAGTGAAAAATTGGGACGGGGGTGGGAGGTAGTAGGAGCCTATATAAGAAAAAGCCCCAAAAATCGGGACTGTCCCTATAGAATCGGGACACCTGGTCACCCTAGTTCTATCACTTAAGTAGTCTCTTACCCGCTGGAACCTTCTTCCTCTTACTCCAGTCATGGCTAGTTTCTACAGAAAGCCTTCCCTCCACAGCATGTCATGCTTTCTCGGTATCCAAGAAGACAGCTGTCAGGAACACTCTGTTCCTCCTAGGGTTTTGTATTTCTCTTTTTAATCTTACAGTATGATCAGCTGTGCATCTTCCTTTCCTGAGACCGCTCTGGACATAGTACGTAATTTTGGTTTTTTCCCAAGCATGCTGCTAAGCTCTCATTTTTCATTCTTTCCGTAATTTTGCAGAATAGCTCAACACGCATCAGGTCTCGTGTGTGTTTTACCAGGATTCCCTATCAGTATAACCACTGCTTGCTTCCATTCGGCCGGTAGTGTTCCTCTTCCCGGATATTATTATGTCATTTAAAAGAAACCCTTATGCTGCCTTCCAGTAGGTGCTTAAGCATTGCGCTACATGTGGTATCTTTATATAGGGCTGTAGGTGTCCTCTTGTCTATTAGCTTTTTTGAGTTCCAGTATGCTGAAATTTTCATTCACTGTGTCATCGTTGTATTACAATTTTCTTTGGCAAACATTCTTTTTGGTTCACAAAACTCTTTGCTTTGCTTTGTATCACTACGAGCTTTTCGGAACTCTTTGGCTAAAATGTCCACTTTTTCCTGAGTTAGAGCGTTCAACTTCATCATTTACTGTAAGTCCAGGTCTAATCTGGTTTTGTTCTGTATCCCATTCATTCGTTTAACTGGTTTCTCTCTCTCTGAATCTTTGTTCATTTTCCCATAATACTTTCTCCAAATCTTTCTTTGCCTTTTTAATAGTTCTTTGTGCCACTGCTTTACATCTTTTATAGTTCATTAAGTCCTTGCTATTCATTGTACCTTTGGCTTGTTTGTATGCTGCATTTCTTTCTTTAGCTGCCGCTTGACAACCTTCGTTCCACCAGGGAACCGAATTTCAGAGTTTGTGGCAGTTTGATAGCTTACATATAGCTAGATTGGTTGCTGCTACAGCTCCTTTTATTATATTGTCATGAAATTCCTCTAGATTATCATGTACACAGTTGGTACTTAAATACTCAGCACACCTACTCTTAAAACGTTCCTAGTTTGGTTTTCTAAGCCTCCAGGTAGGAATTCCTTCCCAGTTTTCAGCATTACCTTGGCCTTGCTATGTAATTAGCATAGGCAAGTGATCACTTCCCATTCCGTCTTCTTTATAGTTTCCCAGCTGCGTTACTTTGCCATATTGCTTCTTGCAATTCCCAGATCGAAACATGAAAAAGTCCCATCCACCAAAGGTGTCGCTGGACTCCTTGTTGTTTTTGTGGATACAGACTAACACAGCTACCCCCTGATACTTTCTTCCAATTCTAGATTGTCTAGTGTTTTTTTAATCTGGGTTGTAAACATTTTAGATTTGTATGAAGATGTTATAATTCTGCAGAGGGATCTCAACAGTATTGTACTCAAAACATAAGTTCTGCACATTGATACCAACATAACTTAGACCTTCCTCCTCTTGTCATTTCTCTGTCACGTCTGATTACATCATATCCTGAAAGCCTAAACATGAGCTTTCTCACTAACCATGTTTCTTGGACACGTATCTCATCAGGTTGGTGTTCCGTTTCAAGCCCAGCTTTCTTTCATTCCCAGCCATGTGTTATTAAACTATGTGCGTTCCAACAAAAAAACATTAGAACCGTGTTGTTTGAACTGCTTTATTACCTTCATTTAAAATTGCATGCACATGGTCTCTTGAGAGATTGCTGATATGCGAATACTTTTCTGTCACTTTGGTTGTCATTTTTAATCTTTCAGTCGTCTTCTTCCCTGTTCTGTAAACTGCAATCAATCGCATTGGTCATAAACCCTATCAATTTCTCTTTGCCTGCAAGCGGTGCGTCTTCATCTATTCCCCTTGTATCATCTTCCCTGCCCTGAACTGCGTGGTGTTGTACCAGCAGCTTGTTTTCCTCCTCCTCCAAATTCCGATGTGAATATTTTGTGTTAGCGTCTGTGTAGGATGTTTTATGGATGGTTTTAATTTTCTCTCTCTCTCTAGCCTGTTCCGCGGCCACACACCCTTCGTGTGCTGCACTGGCTTTATAACTGCTGCATTGTAGTTGTGTTCTTCCCCCGCACTTCTCCACATTTACCGCCCCTCGTTTTCCCCTGACAGGCAGCGAAGGGGCTGGGGTATATGGTTTAAATCCACAGAGTTGAGTTCCTATCAGGTAGCGCTGCAGCTTTAAATGTTACTAAGACAGCTGTGGACAGCTTATGGTCTCCCCCTCTCCTGCTATTCAGCACTGGATTCTCCTCATCCCCTTTTTAATTACATCCTCAGCCGTGCCTAGTGGAACCCTGTACGTTACCCCTCTTGCTTCTGTCACAGACTTAGGTAGCTGGCAAATTGCTTTCATTGCACGTAAGATTCTAGTTTTAAGAAGTTTCTCAGCCTGTTCCTTGTGTGTGCGTTCTACTAAAGCGCCACTCTGCCTGCTCTGAGCTCCTCCTCGATCTCTGATACTGCGCCTAATCCATTCTGCTGTTGTCAAGGGATTAACATCTCCCCGCATCAGCCTAAGATGTTGATCTTTTTCCTTACTTGTATTTCCATGCCCGTCTGCTCCCTCCCCTTCAGAGACAGATCTTTCTGTTCTTCCCAATCTGAAGCTCTTCGTCATTCTTCGCTGCTTCTCCCTCTCAGCCTGGATTTCCAGCTCTGTTCAGCCGGCCCAAGCCCTAGCTCTCAACCTACCCAGCCAGCCCTCTTCTGCTCTCAGCTGGCTGGCTTTATACCAGCTCGGCCTGCCCCTCATCATCAGTTAGCTTTTCCGGCTGTCCCCCGGGTGCTCCCTGACAGCCTGCTCTGCCTGGGGGGGTGGACACCCCATCACAAGGCTTCTGTAATCGGCAAGCACAATTTGACCTTTAGGGCGAAACCCAGCTTGGGGATCTCTTGCCATCTGTCTAGAAATACCTTGCCCCCTGCCCCGAGTCCATGCAGCATAGAGCTAACCCCAAACAAAAGGAACTAGGTCTTGTCCCCTTCCCGCCATGTGCTCTGAGCTGCAAACTCAGCCAGTGGGAGGAGTCTGCTGGCAAGACTCATCTTCAGGGATGAGCAGAAAAGCTGCAAGAGCCTTGAGTCCTTTTGCTAACGATCTGGAAGTGAGGAGTTCCCAGTTGTACCCCCCCGCCCCACACACACATACACACACACACGCCCCGTAGCCTGTCCGTGTCCATGGGGCTCCGCTTTCCTAAGGGGCGTGACAATTTCTGTGGAAGACCAGCTCTTCGCACTCCGTGCCCCTCTCCTGCATGGTGATTCGCACACACACCGAGGCTCACAATGCAGCCGCTCAAGTATTACATCACAGAGGGGACCAGGCATATGACGAGTGAGATTAAGCCAGGCAGCAGCTCACCAGCATTCAATGGTCCAGATGTTTTCTGGTCATTCCAATACCTGTTTCGTCAATATGAACCCACATGGGTGCCAGAGAGAGTCCAGCTGTGTGTCTGAGACACGGGGGCTTTGCCGGCCTCCCTTTACTCCCAGGTAAGCGCATGGTAAAGTTCCCGGACACAAGCCCATCTTGCGACCCTGCCGTATTCCGGCAAAGGTAAGAGTTCTGTGCCGCCGACCTGCAAGCCCTTGGGTGGCAAGAGAGGTGGGGGCTGCACATCCCGAACACAAGGCTGCAGTTAAGACAATCCCCCAGCTGGAGGGCCGGCAGAGCCTTTCCCCTCTGGCTGGACCCAGGCTCCTTCAGGGCTGAGATCTGGGCTGGCTGATGATCACTGAGAGCGCTCCCTAGAGACAGGCACATTTAAAGCGCCGTTGCTTCCATGCTCGGGCAACTAGCTGCCTTCCCGCTGGCATCTGGTGCAGGGCACCCCCTCCCTGTGAATGGCGCTGGCCTTGCCCTCAAGGCCGCTCTTGGGCTCATGGGGACTTGCAGGGCTCCCTGGTGCAGCCTGTATCAGGGTGCTGGCAGCACAGGTCCGGAGCAGCCCTGCCTCCTTCCTGCCGTGCCTCCCACCCCCAGCCTCAGAAGGCTCTGATCCAATTTCAGCTTCACACTCTCCATTCCCTCCCGCACCCTCCTTCGCCTAGATGCTCATGCTGCCCTCGCCATGGCTTGGGCTGTGATTCAGTTTCATTCATGGAGATCCAGCCCCCAACCCTGTTTCTCTCTTCCTGGTTTACTCTGCCACTCTCTGTTTTTTTTAATCATTTGCCTTTGGCTGAACTAATTACTTTTTGCTTTTCTCCCTCCATCCTCCCTGCTCTCTTCTGGGTCCGTCCCCCCTCCGTCTCCCCCCTCCCCTTCATGTTCTTGTCACTGTTTTCTGATCCGTCTTTCCCTCTCTTCCAACGACTACTGTGTTGTTTTTTTCCTTCCTTTCTGTCTCTCTTCTCCTTCCTCTGTCTCTCTTCCGTAGGAGCCTCAAACCACCGTTATCCATAACCCCGTGGACGGCATTAAGGTACTGCTGCCTGTCTTTCCTCTGCCCTTGGCCCAGTTGCGATTTTGGATACATTCTGACATAGCTGTGCGCTCTCACCTCTGGGGACAGAGCCCGGGCTCAGGCTTTTCCTCCTTATTGTGCTCCAGTCTCTCTCTGAAGCGTAAGAGAACAGGAGCTGGGTGCCCCTTAGGGAGCTGTCCAGGGGAACAGATTGGCCCATCAGATGCTTCTGCTGGGTATCGGCCTTCTTGCAGAGCTCACGGGGACGGAGCACGGTCTGTGAGCAAGCAGGCTGGAGGGTAGACCCTGGATGTACACTGGGCCTCTTGGGGGGAACCTTGCCCCCAGTACAGTTTGTGGGAGTTTTGCTGTTCGCTCCCACCAGGTCTCCTGCGGAATTGTTGCTAACAGCGAGTGATCATACGCACCCCCGGGGGCCGCCCCTCCTCATCCACACTGTTACTAATCAGGTGCAAACGCCCCTGAAGTCAGTGGGAAGATGCCAGCCAGGGGCTCTGCCACCCATTCTGCTCCAGACTTAGTGGCTCGGGGTTCAGAGCCCCATGGGGGCAGTGGGCTCCGTGCTCGGAGCATGCACTGGCTGCCTTTCGGAGGACATATTGCTGTGCATGCCGTTCTGCTGCTCCTCTCCCTGGCTATCCAGGGGTGGGGGGTTCGCTGGCCCAACGGGCAGCCAGCTGGAAGTGGGGCAGTTGCTTGGGGTTGGGAGGGTGGTGAGGAGCCTCTGCTCTGACCCCAGAGGATCCAGTCCAAGAGCAGAGATCCTGAGCTGGCTCCAAGCGCAGCCACGGAGAAGCAAGTGAGCAGACAGCCCCAGAGCTGAGATTGGCTGAGGACTGACAAACTCTCTCCATGCCACGTTCATCCATTGCTCTCACACAGCCCCCACCTCCTTCCCAGCCTGCATCTCGTCCTCACCCATTCTCCGCTGCAGGGATTGATCGTCCGTTTGCATCCCCGACTTCCGACTCATTCCCTTGGTGCATCTGGCAATCCCCACTCCCCGGGGTGGGGAGCACAGGCAGAGCTGGCTGGGGAATAGGTTTGGCTGCAGTAGAGAGAGATTCATAGTTTGCAATTCCCTGCCCTCTTGCCCCTCCTGCCCGCTTGGCCCAGCTGTCTGGCACCGCAGCCTCCTGCACCTCGCTGAGGAGTGCATTTGTGGCAGAGGGTGTGCAGGATTGGGCCCTTAGGAGCTAAGCCATTGCCCCCGCGCTGTATCCGCCTCAGTGTCCCCTTGACTGGACTTTCCACCTGCCTGTGCAGCTTCTATAAATAGCCTGATGGTCCCTTACCCTGGTCTGTAGGGCCAGTGACTGATCCCAAGCCAAGAGCGCTGTGTAGCCTGCTCCAGGGAACCCCCCGTGGACCATAGCCTGCCTCCTCCGCCATCGTCCTGCCCCCACTGCAGCCCCATTGACTTTGAGGAAGCGACTCCTAATCAGTGTTGACGCCGGGAGAGCAGGATGCTGCCATAACAGCTGGCGTGTCCCCAGGACGGGCGGTATATCAAGGCCCTGGCAGCTGTGTACCCATCAGGGACTGGTATGTCCCGAGCAGTACCTGCTGTACCTCTGCTCCCTTTGCCCCACCGGGGGAATACAAAAAAGTGGGGCCTGGCCCCAGCGTCTGGGCTGCACACACACACACCAGTCACCCAGCGGCCGAAAGGAGTTGGGTTTTAAGGAGCTTGTCTCTTAAAGGGGCCCTGCAACGGCTGGGTCTGTGCCCTCGGTTTGGTTCTCTGGGTTGGATGAGAGAGGCTGAAAAGGGGCAGGGGCGGGATTCTTGTGTCCCAGAAGCTGCTTTTTTCCATCTTAGAACTAACCTGCGCTGGGGTTGGCGGAAGCTGCACTGGAGGTCTTTGCCATGGGGATTATGAGCCGATGCAGGATGGAATTGTAGGATGTATATGAATTTGCAACAGAGTCCTGCTTTCTCTCAGGTGCTTCTGGATGGCTTGAGTTAAACAGACACTGACAAACCTGAAGTAAAGAGGCTGAACAGTGTGAAACCCCCCTTAGTTCACTGAGCGTCACTCTGCTCTGATTTGTGCTGTCGTGATCCGGCCAGGGCGCCGGGCACCGCAGAGACTCCAGGGCAGACGGGCTTGCTTTCTACATCACATGAAAACGACATGGTGCACACACTCGGTTTTGTTCCCCTTTGTACATTGCAGAACTTATTCTGAGAAAAATGAGAGGCAGGCAACCTCTTAGTCACTTCACTCACCGCATAAGTGGACGAACAAGGGAAGGTGGAACAAGCAGGACATGGGCTATTTTCTCCAGAGACCTTTTTGTCTAATTGTCCAGGTGGCACCAGAAGGCCTTACCATGCGGGTGGTTCTTCCCCTGATAGAAGACTTGGCAGCTGGTCTCACTCAGAGGGAAGACGGCGTCTCTATTCCACTTGAAGGGGGTGGGAGGTTTAAGGGCCTTTTCCCTGGCCGGGCTGTGGCTTGAGGATTTTAAAATTTTACTCCAATGGGTGGGGAAAAGGCTTTGTTTCCACCATGCTCCATAATTAGCTACATCTCAGTCACTCTAAGGGAAGGCAACTGGTGTCAGGGCATAGACGGGACTTGGGTCTGGTTCTCCATTGTCCCACACCACCTTGTGGCCCAAGGACTGGTGATTGCCTAACAGTCGAGCATGGAAGACGTGGTGTGAATAGCAAAGCCGCGGAGCGATAGTGTGCAGCATGGTTACAAAGGCTCCTGGAGGAGACTGGGCGATCTAATGGGTCATGTCCACCTCCTGAAGGACTGGGCACGGGACTGGCACATGGGTTTGCTGCAGGGACTGGCTAGCTCACAGCGTTGGTAATGGCGGTGGAGCCTTGGGCACTGGCTTGAGTTCAGGTTCCTTTGCTGCTTGGTGAAGTACGTTGTCAGCCAGATGACCCACCCCTGGATGACCCCTTCCTTTAGACACGAAGCCAAGGCCTTGGCCCCTCCTGGGCACTTCCTGCCCGTTTTCGTTGGCGCAGCTGAAAGCCCGGCACTGACGGCGCACACTGCTCTGGAGGTGCCCCGAAAACCTGGTTTCCCCCAACCCCGTGATGGCAGCGAGATGGGTCGGTCACTGTCTCTGTTCAAGGCTGGCGTGATAGGTGGGGAGGGCTGTTTCTCCCAGCAGTCTTGCCTGGCGCTGCAAGGGGTCCCTGGCGCCGTTCCCCATCCTTCCCTGCTACACCAGCGCTGGAGGGGCAGGGCTGCAGGCAGGAGGCATGAGTGGGAGCCTCAAGAGAGACCTGGCTACCATGAGCCATGCCTGAGTCCCCCTGGGCTAGCCTTGCTCGGGAGCTTCAGGGCAAGCAGAGCTCCCCTCCCTGATACCACAGTGAGGGGCACGTGGCCAGATCTTCAGCCGACTAGATAGTGCCTGGCTGCCATCGTGGGCACAGCTGTTCCAGGTCATTCCCGGGGGGGAATTAAGGTCCCACTGGGGGAAGGGGGCAGATATATCTTTCTAAAGTCCCCAAACATGGATTGGAGGCCGGGGGGGAGAGTACGGAAGGGGGTTGCCTTGCAAAGCTGTCCTGCCTTTGCAACATCACAGTGCTGCTGAGCGTCACTCCCAGCTCCAGAGCCTTGGACAGGAGTGGGGCCCTGATAGGCCACTCCAGAGGGGCCATGTGTGGGGCAGACACAGGATGAGGCTCATGGATTGTGCTGGAGCTCTGGCCCGGACGCTGGGTCACCGTGGCCCAGCCCTGGCTAATGCTATCTCTGGTCTCTCTCCCACCTGCCTGTCTTCACAGGAATCGTCCGACAGCACCAACACCACCATAGAGGACGAGGACACGAAAGGTAACAGCCCTGCCGGGCAGCAAGATGTGGCGGACAGTGCCTGGCAGCTGGTGTCTCTGCGTTAGCAGCCTTGAGTGATCAGCCAGAAGGGTGGCTGTGGGGTTGGCTGGGAGCTGCCCAGCAAGGGGGCAGAATGAGGGGCTGGGGAAGAAGGGACTGGGACAGGAGGGGGACACTGAACCAGAGACACTTCAATCCAGTGGGATCTAGGGGCAGCTTGGAGGGGTTCCCCCAGCCTGGGCAGTGCCACTGCTCGGAACTGGCGGGAGTCAGTGAGAGGACCAGGAGTTGAATTCCATGGGTGAGTCCCAACTGTACCTATACAATGATGGGGTCTCAATGAGCTGTTACCACTCAGGAAAGGGATCTTGGAGTCACTGTGGGTAGTTCTGAAAACATCGACTCAATGTGCAGCAACAGTCAAAAAAACAAACAGAATGTTGGGAATCATTAACAAAAGGGATAGATAAGACAGAAAATATCATATTGCCTCTGTATAAATCCATGGTACTCCCACACCTTGAATAGTGCGTGCAGATGTGGTCACCCTGTCTCAAAAAAGATATATTGGACTCGGAAAAGGTTCAGAAAAGGGCAATAAAGTGATTAGGGGCATGGAACAGCTTCTGTATGAAGCGAGATTAATAAGACTGGGACTTTAGCTTGGAAAAGAGACGACTGGGGGGGTCTATAAAATCATGACTGGTGTGGAGAAAGCAGATAAGGACGTGTTATTTACTCCTTCTCATAACACATGAACTAGGAGATACCTAATGAAATTAAGAGGCTGCAGATTTAAAACACACAAAATGAAGTATTTCTTCGCACAACGCACAGTCTGTAGAACCTGTGGGGAGTCTGAGATGAGGCTCGGTCTGCGTGTGCTGGGGAGGGGTCTGGGAAGGGTCACTCTGCGTGTGCCGGGGGGGGAGGGGGAGTTCTGGGACAGGGCTCACTCTGTGTGTGCCGGGGGTGGTGGTCCTAGGACAGGGTCGCTCTGCGTATGCTAGGGGGGCAGTTCTGGGACTGGGCTCGCTCTGCGTGTGCTGGGGGGGTGGATCTGGGAGAGGGTCGCTCTGCGTGTGCTGGGGGGGCGGTGCTGGGATGGGATTGCTTTGCATATGCTGGGGGGGACGGTTCTGGGACAGGGTCGCTCTGCGTGTGCCGGGGTGGAGATCTGGGATGGGGCTTGCTGTGCGTGTGCCAGGGGTAGGAGGTTCTGGGACAGGGTGCGCTATTTGTGTGGCCTGGGGACGGGACGGGACGGAGTCCCTCTGCATGCCCTGGGCTAGCTCTCGCTGCAGGCCGGTGTGGGTGCAATTGGGCTCCTCTCTTGTGCCTGGCCAGCGATGAGCTGGTCCGACCTGGGACTTCCCCCAGGGATCCAGACTGACATCCCCTTTTCCTGCAGGGTTTTGGGACTTGGTTTGCAACCCAATTTTCTCTGCCATTCCGCAGCTCCTGCGCCCTTGGTACCTGGGCTATGGAGTCCCGGCCAGTGTCCCCGCAGCCTCTGGCAGGGCTCTGGGCACCAGCCCCACATCAGAGAGCAGGCGTTACCACAATCAGTCGTTATGGGCGGTGCCACAGGGCACCTAGGGTGTCAGGCTCAGAGCCGGGCATAGAACCCAGGAGTCCTGGCTCCCAGCCTGGGGCCTCCATGTACCATCCGGTCTCTCTCTGTATTCACACCCCCTCAGGGCTCCACTGTGTCATCTCTCCCCAGCCCTCGATGTTAAAGCCAGTGTTTCTGCTTTCCCTGGGAGCTCGTCCTCTCCTGCTGTATCTACTCCCTCACCCCTACAGCCAAGAGCCCTGTGGAAGCTACCTGGGCTGCTTGTCTGGGGTGTGTTGTGGTGCAGGGCCGGGTCCCACAGACCCCGTCCAGCCACTCTCCCATCCCATGTGGTCTAGTGGCCGGAGTGCTAGAAAATTTCCTGTGGGGAACCACCCTGCCTTGGCCCCGGGGGGATCTTGTGGGGCTTTGCCATCTCATGTGGGGCATCTGGCAGGTGCCCACAGCCAGTGCCCCCCAGGAACGCAGCCAGGAAGTGGAATATTGCCAAGGCTCAGGCAGGAGAGCTGTCATGTGGGCGGACACAGGGCAGGCCTTGCTCGGGATCCAGGTTAGGGAGGGGATTATAATGGCTAGCCGTGCCAAGGACATGGCACTTAGAGGGCAGGGAGTAACCCAGCCACTCTGCCCCGCATCTCCCCTCTGTTCAGCAGCTGAAGGGGCAGATATGTCCCCTCCACTTCACCCTGGAGCAAGCTACGGCTGCCCTAAATCCCACTCTGGCTTCTGGGCCTTTGCAAATGGTGCAAAATTGCTGCACCGTTTGTCTGCTCCTGCCACATCCCTTCCGGTCTCCACTCTACCCCCAGCTGGTACCGAGCCCTGTGCCTGGGCATGGCGGCTGCCTGCACCAGGGCAGGGTTTCCCTTTGTGCCAGCTCAACTAGGCAGCACTGGAGCATGGTCTGCATTTAGTGTGTTCAGCGTTCCTTTCCTTTCCAAACATCACGTGCCCCCCCACCCCTAACCCACACTGGGATGCAGGGGTGAGTTCTGGAGGAAGAATCCATCCTTCTCCTGCCTCCTGCCACAAGGAAACAACCTGGGCTAGTGCCGCAGAGCCTGTTACCCCCTTGTGGCACCGAGGGGCTTTGCCACGGCACGTTGGTTTTGTTATTAATAACAAGGGTCCTTAGAGTGAAATTAGCACCGCAAAGTCCATGGCCTCACTCCCTGCCCCTGACAGCTCCATGGGGAAGCCCTGCTATTGGAAATCAATACAGACTTCCTCCCACACCTGCTTCTCCCCTGCTTTCCTCCTGTCTTCCTGCTTTTCCATTCTATTTGTTTTCTCATCCTTCTCTCCATTCTTTTGTCTGTCCTGTCCCAGCTGCCAGGTTCTCTGACATTTTATTCACGGTGAGGAGGGGCTCGGGGCCCCTGGACGCCGAAGGGCTGCAACCTGCCACCAGCCAGCCCTGCCCATCTCCAGCTGTCACAAACCCTCCACCTCCCCAGCGTAAGTAGCGGGTGTGACTGGGGCCTCTGTGGCAGAATAATCAGCCAGGCAGATGCCTGCCCCTTGAGGCCTGGCCAGGAGGTCCTAGTGTCCAGGAGCCAAGCTAGAGAGAAGGATCTGCCACCTCTCACAGTTTGAGAGCCAGCCTTGCAATGGGTGCAGTTTTCCTGGAAGGCCCGGCTCCCGGAGACGCTCATGTTACAGTGATGCCGGCGTGAGATAATCAAACAGAATGAACCAGGCCCTCAGAATCCGGAGCTCAGCCTCGTCACATCTGACTGAGATTTTTTTTTTAAAAAAGGACCCATGAAGGTTGGGTTCCATTTCTTTGCTGCCTGGTTTCTGAGCCTTTAGGTTACCTGGCTTGGGTTACCTGCCAAGCTTTTCTCCACAACCACCACCGTGAGGAAGGTGCTGCTTGTGGCGGAAAAGCTGAGCCTCTGCTTGGTAATCACCTGCTTCCAGGAGCTGGGGCTTCAAGAGAGAGGGCAACTATCATGAGACTCGCGCTAAAGCCCTGGCCATGCTTCCCCACTTCTCTAGTGTGCCCTCTTCCCTTTTGTCTCTGCCCTTGGCCCGTTCCTGCAGCACTTGACTGAACTCAGCCGGCATTTTCCCTGGGATGCTGCGTGAACTCTCCCCTAAACCCCAATGGAGCAGAGCTGCCACCTCCCTCCAGGGCCTTGCACCCCTCCAAACAGCAGCGTTATAAGCTGGATTTGCCAGGATCACTCCGTCCTATTGATCGGCCCAGTACCAGTCTCCAGACTTACGCAGAGCACGAGAGGTCACTATTACTATTTACATTACCGGCACGTCTATGTGTGCCAGGCACAGCCCAAGACCCTACCATGGCAGGTGCTGTACAGACACAGATCAAAGGAGCTGGTCGACTAATCATGACCATCTCCAGAATGGCAAGGGGCCGCCCAAGCCATGCAGCGAGTCAGTTGCAGGGCTAGGGTTCAAAGCCAGGCGTTCTTGGCTTTTCCCTGCACTCCTCCTCTCCGTCACACTTCCATTTCACCTGTCTCCTCATCCTTCTCTCGTCTGTCCCATCCCAGCCGCTAAGTTCTCTGACATTTTAAGCACGATGAGGAAGGGCTCCGGGCCCCTGGATGCTGAGGGACCGCAGCCTGCCGGGAGCCAACCCTGCCCGTCTCCAGCCCTGGCGACCCCTCTTGTTCCCCAGTGTAAGTAGCAGGACTCGGGCGGGGGTGCGGGGGGCCTGCAGCTCGGCACTGGAGGCTCTGGGCGGACTGGGGCAGTCGTACATCGGGCGCCTCCTGGCTGCATGCGGTGGGGGCTACGGCTCACCTGCCCCTTCACTAGTTTCCCTTAGGGCTCCTGGTCTGAGGTCTGGGCGTTTGCTCTATGCTTTGTGTGTGGAGGCCGAGCTGGACACAGCTTGTGGGGACTCCCCTCCCTGTACAGACCCCCTTCACCTCAGTCTTGAGCCTGCTGTTCCAGGGCAGCCAGCAGGGACCATGCCCCTGCCCCCCTCGGGCCTTGCCACCGCTCTCAGCCTGGGCATCCCCCTCGTCTGACGGCCCCAGGTTCTAGTCATGCCTGCCTCCCAGGACTGGGCTATCAATGAGACCCAATCACTGGCCCTCTTCCTGGCCAAATCAGAGGCTTCTAGACATGCTCTGTCTCCTTTGGTTTGAAAGGAACCAGGCCCCTTTCAGGGCAGTATTGCCCACTGCAGGCCCTCGCCAAGGTAGGGCTGGATAGGGCCCAGCATAGGCACCAGCCACCCCTATTTCACTGCTGCCCAATGGTGCCCAGACCAAGAGCTGGACTCCGGCCACCCTTCGCTGGGATAAAAGGGAACAGAGGGCCCACCCCATGCCCGCTGCAGAGCTGAGCTCCATGGCGCCTGCCTGGCAATGCTGCGACTTGAGCCCTGCACACGGAGGAAAGCCGAGTGCGGGCTGCTGCGCTCCCCAGAGAGGGGCATGGCTGGTGCCCCTCGCTCCTTTCCCGGATGGTGCCAACAGCCAGCAGGGCAGGTGGGTTTTACTTGTCAAGGTTTCACCCACTGGGTTTTTGCCTTTTGAAGCAGGCTGGTCCCTGACTCAGTGTGGAATCTCTTTGCGGGGGACGTGGGGCTCTCGGGGCTGCATTTCCCACAAAGGAAGGGACATTTGTGTCCAGCACAGGGGCCCTCCAGAGCTAAAACACGAGCTGGGGCTGGAACAAACTCATCCCTGTGAGTCAGCCACCGAGAGGGGGCCAGGAACATGTGCTCCCCAGTGCCTTACTAGGGCAATAAACAACAGTGGGGGGAATCTTACCAGCCCCCCGCTTCCCGAACCCCTCCCTGGCTCCTCGCTTCCAGGCCTGCATGTTCTGCGCTCTGGAGAGCTGGATTTTGAATGTAAAAACAAGCAGTGCTCTCCCCTTTTCGGCTCTTCTGCTCAGCAGGAAAGTGCTGGGGAGAGACCCCCGCCGGAGGGGCTCTGCCTGGCTTTGGGTCCAGCGGGGAGGGCATGCGTCCCAGGCCAGTTGAATCCCACCCTTCCCTCTGCACCTCCGTGTCACTTTTCCATTCCATGCATCATCTCACCCGTCTCTTGGCCGTTCCGGCCCAGCCACCAGGTTCTCTGACCTTTTGAACACCGTGAGGAGGGGCTCTGGGCCCCCGGACACTGCCGTCAGCCAGCCCTGCCCATCTCCAGCCGTCACGAACCCTCTGCCTCCCCTACGTAAGTAACAGGGCTCGGGGAGAAGGGATCTGCCTCCAGCCCTGAAATCTGTCCTGGCAGCCACCCCAGGGCTGGGTCTCAGCGTGTGTTCTCCTGGCACGGAGCCCAAACCCGTCCCCAATGCCCATGTGGGAACCACCAGGCTGGCACAGCAGCATGAAGGGCCATTGGCAGAGTTGGGGGGGGGCAGAGCGAGGATATCAGAGAGGGCTGCTGGGCCAGGAGTGAGGGGCATTGGCAGAGCTGGGTGGGGAGCCCAGGGCTGGGCTAGCGCGGGAGCTGCAGGTCAGGAGTGAGGGGCATTGGCAGAGCTGGGGGGAACCCAGGGCTGGGCTAGCAGGGGACGGTGGGTTGGGAGTGAGGGGCACTGGCAGCGCTGAGGGGACCCAAGGGCTGGGATAGCAAGGGGCTGCAGGTCAGGAGGGAGGGGCACCGGCCGAGCTGTGGGGGGCCCAGGGCTGGTGTGACGATGCGGTTCTGGCGGGACCCAACTGAGAGTGCCAGTTCAGGACCAATTGCTTAAACAGGGCAGTTACAGCCCTAGGCTGGGTTTTTCCACCTCTAAGACAAACCCGACCAGTCAGACAAAGAGGACTTTGGTTTCACCTCACTGGCTAACCACAAGTCACACAAGCAATTCCCTTAGATGCTCCAGTCTCCCTGTATCACCACCAGTCCCACTCGTCCTGGGGTTGCAGGGGGCTGCAGGTCAGGACTGAGGGGTGTTGGCACAGACGTATGCTGGTGGGAGGGGCGTTTTGCTGTTCGGGTGCCAATAGTTCACGGTTGTCTCCAGCGTCCCCTGAGCGCTGGGCTCCAGGCTTCTGCCCAGCCGCTGGAGAGTCAGGTGTCCCGGGCGCTGGGAGTCCCGGCACGGATCGTTTACAGGGCTGGCTGACAGCTCGCAGACAGGGGCAGGCACGGGGAATGGGAGCTGCCAAGCCAGGGGTGGGGAGCTTAGCAGGGAGGAGCGCTGCGTGGCACAGCCATGACCGGCAGGCTCACAGGTAAGGGCTGGGGCCGGGGAAGGATTAGGGAAGTCTCTGGAGCAGACTGGGGTGGGGACAGACCATTCTCCTGAAGGCTGTGCTGGGTGCCTAGGACGATTAACCGGAGCTATTGCGGAGGGGCAGGAATTTGAACTAACTCAGGGTGGGGGGCAGACCCAGGGCAGGGGAGTGGGACACAGAAGGGGGCCAGAAGGACTGGTGCTGGCTGGCTGATCCCAAGAGGGTGTGAGCTGTTCACCCCGGGGCCCAGGGCACAAGGTCCCTCCCTCAGGGCAGAGCTGATGTTCTGATACGGCCACAGGCTGGCACCGTTCGGGGGGCCTAGTTCGGCTCCCGTCTGCGTGGTGTGAAGCAAAGAGAGGAGCTGGAGTTACACCACAGGGGCTCAACCCCTCGGAAGCGTCAAGGCCCTGAGCTGGGACCCTGGTGTCCAATCGGGCCTGGAGGAGGCATGAGCCGTGTGGTGCTGAGCAGAAGGGGGCTGGGTGAGGGAGGAACAAAGGTGCCATTGGAAATGAAGGCAGCGATGCAGGGAGGCTGCAGGGGAGAAAGCTCTTGTGCCCGTGCTGTGGAGGGGGTCGGTGCCAAAGCAGGGGCAGGGATGGAGAGTGAGCGGGTCTGGGGGATGGCCAGGAGAGCACAGCATGTAGCACCTGAGTCCGGGGGAGGGAGTAAGCACCAGAGTCCGGGGCCTGTGGGGGAAGCCCCATAGGCTGGAGATTTCAGCAGTGGGGCAGTCGCATGGAGGGCCCGGCCAATCCAGGTGAGAAGGATGGGTGCAGGGTGCAGGCTCTGGGATTGGGAGTCTGTTGGGCAAAGGAGGGAGGAAGGGCTTGCCCCCGGGAAGGTCCCTCTGACCCAGATGTGTGTGTGCGTGTTAAGTCCCTACTGGATGTTCCTGTGGGGCTGGGCCAGGCCTCGTTCACCCTGTCCCTCTCCAGTGGAGCCGGCGTCCCCATTCCTCTGGCCAAGGAAGCCAGGAGAAGCCCACAGCCATCGGCTGGCCTGAGAGTCCAGCCCTGGGGTCAGTGTGTCTGTGTGGTGAGCTCTCCTGCTCTAACCACAGTGGTGGTATCAGCCTGAGCTGGGTAGGTCTGGGGCTCCAGTAACATGACTAGTAACTAATAACCAAGCCGTCAGTTCCCCACGCAGCCCCGCCCAGAGACGCTGGGCAGCCACCCAGCCCCTGGATGCTATTCACACGCAGCCTGGCTCCACTGGGCCATATGGCGTCTATGGGCTTTCTTAAACACTGCCGAAAAAGACTAGAAATCAGTGGGGCGGTCCCATCTGGCTCCGGTGGGCAGGACCAGCCTCACCCCCACCCCCATCTCAGTGCACAATGGGAAAGGAACAAGGGCCTGGCGTAACGCTCCTGGGACGAGTGATGGAAAAAACTGGGCTTGTTTCCCTTTGTGAGGCTACAAATAAGAGAGGACAGGATAAAAGCATAGAAAACAATGACTGAGGTAGAGCAGGGGAAGCATCTGGTCTCTCGTCTCCAAACACAAGAACAAGGCGCCATTCAGGAACACGGAAATTCAAAACTGATAAAGGGAGATGCTTTTCCACACAGTTAGCCGGTGGAACCCCCTGCCGCTGGAAGCAGTTGAGGCCAAAGGGGTTGGCCGGTTGTGTGGATAACAAGAATCTCCAGAGCTAGCGCAGTTAATGGCAGCAGATTTGGGCAGGGATAGCAAACCTCGTGCTTCGGGGCTAAAACCGGTCTCAGGAGGGAGACTTATGTGGGAGGCGGATTAGCCCTCATCCGCGCCTGTTGGCTTCTGCTGAACCATCTAGTGCTGACCACTGATGCAGTCAGGAGCCCGGACAAGATGGACCATGACTGTGTATCCCCTCCATGCAGGCCAGCTGGCCCCCAGGCCTTGCCCGTTGCAGGTGGGACACTCTCTGCCTTGGCACTGAGTGAGTTCTTGCCCCCACCGGCATTGTTGCCTGGTGTGCCTTCCTTGGAGCCCTTCCCCTAGCTGTGCTGGGCAGGGACGGGATGTCCCCATGTGGCCCTCTTTGCAGGGGCTGTTCTGTGGGTGAACAGGGACTGTGGCCAGACAGCGAGAGAAAGGGGAGCTGGGGTGCCTGGTGAGAAGAGCCCCTCTGGGGCAGGCTCCAGGCCCCCAGCAGCTTTGAGGCTGGGGGTGTCAGCTAGAGAGGGGTTAGACCCCTCCGCCACACTGGATTGAAGTGTCTCGTGGCCTGCATCGCCCCTCGCTCACCCCACTGTGACACCCTGACCCCAACCCATGCCCCCTGGAAAGGCTCAGCTCTGTTCTGCGCCAGCACAGCAGCGCAGGGCTGGCTGGCCCGTGGGGAAGGAGGGGGGATCCCAGCAGGGCCAGGGGGCAGGAAATGGATGCTGCAGGGCAGGCCAGAAGTTTCCGAGCGCTGCTCCGAGGAGCCAGCCGTGGCAGGGAGCTGAGCCACGGCTCCACTGCATAATACATGGGCACTGAGCTAAATGGGTCACCTGGGCATCTCCCAGGCCCCTTTCCTCCCCCCAGGCCTGCTTCACAGCAACGAGGGGAGGCCTAGAGCACAGGCTGCAGGAGGGTTATGGGGCGTGGCTGGACAAGGGGCACCAGAGGGTTACCGGGCTGGGAATGGGGCATGGGAGGTTTCTGGACCTGGGCTGGATCTGGGGCACAGGGGAGCTGTGGGCATGGGGCAGGGGAGGGTTATCGGGCTGGGCCTGGAGGGTGTGAGGAAGGGGCTAGAGCTGACTGGTTTTTCAGGGCTTGCTGCTCTGGTAGGGCAGTGCCCGGTTGTCGGCCCTGGAGGCAGATGCCCTTGGGGTGCCCACCAGGCAATGCCAGAACGGGCTCCCTCCATATGTGCCCTCCCACACACAGTGCCTCAGCCGGGGCAGAAGGGGGCTGCTCGTGGGCTGAGCATGGCCCTGAACCAGCAGACTGTGGGTCATAGTGAGCCTGGCCGCCCATGGGTAACTGCCAGGTCTGGCCCAGGGGGCCAGGAGCTCCCCCCAGTGCCCACCCCTTGCTGACACCCCCCGCTCTCCGCCCTGCAGCCCGCAAGCAGGAAATCATCAAGATCACCGAGCAGCTGATTGAGGCCGTGAACAACGGGGACTTCGAGGCCTACGCGTGAGTCCCCGGGGCAGAGCGGTGCTGGGTGTGGAGCTCCTTGGGTCTCCCTGGCCCCGTGCCATGCTGCGAGCCAAGGCAGGCCCTCGGGGAACCCAAGCCCAGGTGGGGATGGAGGGGCCCTGCCCGCTGGGTGGGGAGACGGGCACTGAGGCAGCCTCCTGCCAGGCCGGCATGGGAGTCTCGGCGGAGGCGGCTGGCGGTGGAGGCCGTGGGGCAGTTAGTTCTCTCTGGGTGGGGCTGGGGTGCTGCCAAGGGCCCTGCCCTGTCACTCATCGACCCGCTCTTCCCTTCTAGGAAGATCTGCGACCCAGGCCTGACATCATTCGAACCCGAAGCCCTGGGCAACCTGGTCGAGGGGATGGATTTCCACAGATTCTACTTCGAAAACTGTGAGTGAGGGCTCCTGCTGCCAGGGCGGGGCTTGGCACCCAGGGGTCCTGCCAGCCGGCCCAGCTCAGCCTCCAGGCTCTCACTGACCCTGCTTGGTGCCCAAGGGTCACACTGGCCAGCCCAGCATAGGGCTCGGAGGTCCTGCTGGCCAGCCTGGCTGGGAATCTGGCGATCCTGCTGGCCAGATGTGGCTCGGTGCCTGGAGTTCCTGGCAGCTGGTCTAATGGTCGTATTGGCCAGCACAGCACAGGACTTGGAGGCCTGTCATCTGGCCCAGCTTGGCGCTCGGAGGTCCTGCTAGCTTGGCTTGGCAGCCGGGGGTCCTGTTGGCCAAGCCCAGCTCAGCAACGAGGGTCCTTCTGGCTGGGCCCTGGCCCTGGATTTGATGCTCAGAGCAAGACATATCCAGGACCTCTCACCCCCTGGCTCTGACCCAGTGGGCCTCACCACAGCCCTGCCCCCAAGACCTGCCCCTCCCCATGATCCTCCAAAAGCTGCCTCCACCCCAGGGCCCCCCATGACCTGCCCCCGCACCCCGCAAGACCGTCTCCCAGGCTGTCGCCACGTGCCCCGGACTCACCGCTGGTCCCTTGGCCCATCCCCCTGGCTCTGGGCTCCAGGCCCCCCTGGCTCACAGTGACTTTCTGCCTCCCCAGTGTTATCCAAAAACAACAAGCCCATCCACACGACCATCCTGAACCCCCACGTACATGTGATCGGGGAGGACGCCGCCTGCATCGCCTACATCCGCCTGACGCAGTACATTGACGGGCAGGGCCGCCCCCGCACCAGTCAGTCAGAGGAGACCCGCGTCTGGCACCGCCGCGATGGCAAGTGGCAGAATGTCCACTTCCACTGCTCGGGGGCGCCCGTGGCACCGCTGCAGTGAAGGTGAGACCAGAGTCCGAGCGGCCCCCGCCCTCCAGTGCTGGTGAGACCAGAACCAGAACCTCCCTGGTCTCCCCTCTCTGCGGTGCTGCTCTGGAGAAGGTGGGATCAGAACCAGAGCCCCCCAACCTAACACACACTCCCCGCCGACAGTGCTGCCGGGGAAAGTGAGACCAGAACCAGCCCTGGCTGACCCAGCCCTGCTTTGGGCTGGCAGGGATCCCTCTGCTTACAGGGCTGTGCCTACGAGGAGGGACCCTCGACGGGGTGGGTCAGCTGGTCTGGTTCTGGTGGAAGCCCCCAAGAGGAGCAGCCGGTCACAGGCCCAGTCTACACTAAGAAGCTCTCCTGGTTAGGAGAGTGACAAAATGCCCCTCCTGCTATGCCAGCAAAACCTTGGTGTAGACACAGCTCTGCGGCCAGAAGGGCCGGTGTGGTTGAACTCCTGTGGCCTTCCACCGCATCTCCACCGGTGGCTGTCCCAGCGCAGGCCCAGCCCACGGCATGTGTGTGTTTGTGTCTTGCAGAGCTACCGCTGGCTGTTTTGGTTTCATCCCGAAGGAGACGGTGATTTGAGCTGAGCCGCTAGCCGGGAGCAGCGGTGCCAAGCACGCGCCCGCATGCACGTGTTCCCCCTCCCCCTGCCCGTTTCCAGTGCCTGTGTTTGCAGAAAAATACCAACAAAAAAAAAAACAACAACAAAAAAAAACCCAACCCCACCCCGAGCCCAGCCCGGCCATGACTTCTCCAGATCCAGCCGCCCCCGTCCCTGCCCCCCCGTGTCTGTCCAGCCAAGTGAGCAGGTGTTGCGATGAAACTGTTCCGACTCTGATACAAACCTTCCTTCCAAAGCCCCACGCCACCCACCCCCCGCGCTGCCCGCCCCTGCACTGAGCGGCGCTCCGCCGAGACGACTTGCATTCTCTGTCGAAGCATGGACCTTCCCCGTGGTCGTGTCCCGTGGTCGTGTTTGCGCTTGGACATCTGTGACATGTTTTTCGAACCGTTCCTCGACAGCGGACTCTGCTCCCGAGCGCTCGGGCTTCCCCGGATCTTCCCCTTCTAGTTGTGCTTGTGGATTGTTCTGATGATGATGACATTACTATTCTTCGGACGCCTCATTCGTTTCTTCTTTGGTGGGTTTGGTCGCTGGAGCCGTGGCTTTGCTGTGCCTGAATTCTCACCCCCTCCCCCGCTAGCCAAAGGCTGGCGTTCCCCACACACCGCCGAACCGGGGGAGTAGAAGGGGGTGTCGTGAAGTGGAGATGTGCCAAATTCTTGCCAAGGCCTAGAGCTTGTGAGATGCACCCAGACCCCCTCACCAAGGGCTGCTGGTGGTGGTGCGGTTGTGCCCGGATCCACTCAGGGACGGTCCCCGGGTGGCGGAGCTTGGAGGCCTGGCACGGGGGTGACACACCAAGGCCTCGCTCTTGGCTAGTGCCAGACACTGAATTTCCAGAGGGATGGGCAGGGACGGGCAGGGAAGCCTGAAGTGGAGAGCTGAGTGTGGCAGGGTCAATCCTGCTCCCCCAGAGGCCCCAGGGGATCTCCAGCGTCCCAGCAACCCAGTCCCAGGGGAGCGTGGTCTCCAGCTAAGCCCACCACTGCCCAGCACTCCATCGGATTCCCCGTAGGGGAGAGGAAAGCGAACAGGGGTTTCTCTGGTCCTGTCTCCAGCTCAAAAGTGTGAGCAGAGCTGCAGGCACCAGGCTCTGAGGGATGTCAGTACCACCACAGGGCTGGATTTGCTCAAGAGCGAAGAGCCAAGACGCCCTTCCAAGTGCCTGCTGCATCTGCCAGGGGTGTGAGCTTCTGGCTGGGTAGGGTCCCCTCTTTCTCCTCCTTGCCCCGTCCATGTTCAGTGAGCAGGTGCCCTCCATCTCAGTTCAGCCCCGTGCCACTGCTAGCCCCCAGGGTGTTCGATTGGCCTCTCTCCCAGAGAAGCGTTGGCTGGACAGTCCAGGCTGAGTCACATGTAGGGGGGAAGAGGGCAGGCTTGGACTAGGGTATTCAAGGGGCCAGCGGTGGGCTCGCCCCCTTGTCAGCGCCTGAGCTCTGCTCTCTGGAGCCAGCCGGGCCTTGTCCTGTTTGCTGCCATGGCCGGCTGTGCCCGTGTGGGGCGCGCTCCACAGACCCCAGTTAAAGTGGCGGTTGGGGAAGACCCTGGCACTGCCGAGGTCTTGGGCAGGGAGCTCATTCCTGGAGCTCTGCAGCCTTGTTCCCAGCTGGGCCGCTGGCTGTGTGGGACGAGGCTGGGCGTGTGCCCTGGCAGGGCACTCAGCCGGGCTTGCTCAGTGGTGTCCTCAGAGCCATCTGGCTTGGTGTCAGCCAGGCTTCCCAGCCCCCGCAGCACACTGGGGCTGGGAGCCCCGAGGCAAGCTCAGGTGTGGGGTGGGAGGCTTGGCGCACATGGGCTGGCTCAGGGATCCCCACCTCCCATGGCATGAGCACAGAGAGGGGTCCAGGCAGGTGGGCCGGGCTTGTGGAGGTGAAGGGGTTGTGGGGGAGGGGCTAGGGGTAGGTGAGGGGGCAAGGCTGGGGCAGGAGGCAGTGGGGGTGGTCCAATGGGGTGAGCAGGTGGGGCAGCAGTAGGTGGGGGTGAGGCAGGGGCCAGGGCAGTAGGGGGTGCTACTGATGGTGGGGCAGGGGGCCATAAGGGGCACGGAGCAGGTCAGGGGGGTGACAGGCAGTCAGGGGCAGGAGAGTTGACTGATTTGCTCACAGGGCAGCTGGAGGCGCTAGAGGAGCAAATGGGAGTGATGACACCCCAGCTCCATGGTGCCAGCACTGCCGACTTTGCCCATGGCCGTCTCTCTCTAGCCGAGGGCCCCAGACTTGGCCCTGGCTGGACACCAGCGTGCGTAATTCTGCCTAGTGGAAGGTGAGGGGCACCGTGGGGCCGGGTGACTGGCCATGACATGCAGAGTGCGGAGAGAACTGCCCTAGAAAGGGGCAAAGCTCACTTGGCGTGAAAGTAACCAGGCAACAAGCAGGTGGAAGAATGCAGCACAGGATGGGCATGGGAGCATGTGCCCCGTGGGGATGGGGTGTGGGGTGACGTGCGCTGTGGGGATGGGGTGTGAGCCTCCCGGGGGTGGAGTATAAGATGGGTCGTGACCCACGGGGATGGTCTGCGTATTGTAGCAAGCCAATCTGGGTGTTCTCGTTTATATCGGGGGAGGGGGCAGGGTCTGTGTTAATGTGGGGCAGGTGTGGGGCTGGCCAGGAAGGCCCGCACTGACCAAGAGCGGTAACGCTCGGCCTCCCTTTGTTATTGGGAGGGGGCTCTGGCAGCTGAGAAACAGCTAGAGAAACTAACTGCACCACAAACCCCTCTCTTTCCCCCGCCTCCCCCCAGCCAGCAGCCAGAGCCGCCCTTTCCTCTTCGCAGGCTGGGCCCTGCGCGGTGTACCCTGCACCTGAACTCAGCGATTGCTCTCGTGCGAGCAGGGGCCGGCGGGAGGCGCTGGCACAGTTGCTCTCCTGTGCTGAAAGGAGGGTCTGGTGGGGGGTCACTCCCGTCTCACAACCACATGGCCGGGGTCGCATTTTCTGGGCCCACAGTGACCTCCATGCTGCGGTTTGTCATGTTTCAGTGTGAGCAGAGTTGTTAGTGTCGTCATCATCACCTGGGTTCTCCTTGCCTGGAGCTGTCTCTCCCCACTGACAAAGACTGCCCAGAGGCCTGAGTTTAAGAACAACATCTCCAAGCACCAAGACTGCCCCTTGTCTGGGAGAGAACCCGCAAGGCACAAGGTCGCCGGCCAAGAACCCACCTTCTGGACATCCCAACCACATATAGATCCTGAAGGGGCCGGTTCGACCCTTCCCATTGGTGGGGAAACTTGCCCCATGATGGGCCCTGTGCCTTCGACGAGCAGCACGTACCTGGCCACCGTTTGACCCACTCCAGGATGGTCGCCAGGTTCGATGCCGTCCCAGCGGCTGGCAGAGTGAGCAAACTGGGTCTGCGCCTGGTTGACCTGCCCAAAGCCATGAAGAGAATTCCCTTCCCTCAAACTTGTCCGTAGAGGAATGGTTGAGTTTCACAGCAACCCCTATGGCCGCTCCGCTTGGCCCTTCCCCACACTGCACAATGTCGGGAGGAGCCGGCACCTGCTGGATGTCAGCCAGGTTCTGGGGTCCGACTGGCAAAGGACAAAGGCGAGTAGAGACTCCCCAGGCTGTTGGTCGCTGGCGTTGAGCGGTCATGACAGGAGGCACCAGCTGCTCAGACTCTCTCTATAGGCTCCCGGACATGTTGTACACCTGCCCCGGTGAGGGGCTCATCATGCGGCACCGTCTCTTCCCCTCTTGGGATGGGCAGATGGGACCAGTCTGCTCCACCAGTTGGCCGGCCTGCACAGCACAGAGCAGAGAACTGCATGGAGCCCTTGACTCCATTGGGCTAGAGCGGAGCTGTCAGCTGGACCTCCGGGCCCGACGTCTCCTCTCCCTGCCAAGCTGAAGGGCCAGTCGCTGGTGTGAGGCCACTGAAGGAAGGCAGGAGCCACACAGCAGTGAGCCCTGCCAGTGACTAAGCCGTCACCTGCTTGGGATGGGACTCGACTGCAGCACAAGCCCTTCGTGAGGACCATGGGGCTTGGGTTGTGGGCCTGCCTGGCTCCGTCCATGAGCAACAGCCCTGGGTGGAGCCGCCCCTCGAGTCTCAGCTCTGGCGCTGCACTCCACAGGCAGGAGCAGCGATTCTTCTGGGGTACCGGCTGCACTCACTGGACAGGCCCCCTCATCACTGGCCGAGCCCACGGCTGTGGAAGAACCTACCCTGAGGATCGGTCAGCCCACAGGACTAACCTCACTGCTGGCCCCGGGCAGCCCCGGCTGCAGGGCTGGCTGATGCCACAGCAGCTCAGCAGCCTGGAAAGCCATCCCCACAATGTTGAGTTTTCAGGCTGTGGAGGATGCTGGGTGGGTGAACCTGATGCCAGCTTGGCTGACACAGCAGGGGTCTGCGTGTCGGCACTAAAGGTGGAAGCAGCCTCAGACACAGTCTCAGCTCTCCATGGAATGGGCATAGAGTGGGGAATATGAACCAGCCAGGGCCGGCGCTTCCATTAGGCGACCCTAGGTGGTCACCTAGGGCGCCAGGATTCGGGGTGCAGCATTTTGTGCGCTCCCCACAGGGCGCACAGGAGCTTCCGGTTCCACTCCTGTCGCGCCGCCGAAGAAGGACCTTCTGCCGATGTGCCGTGGAAAACAGTGGCAGGCAACTGAGCAGCTCAATGTCTGCTGCTGTCCCCTGCGGCATTTCAGCGGAAGGTCCTTCTTCGGCAGCGTGATGGGAGCGGAACTGGAAGCTCTCGCGTGCCCCGTGGGGAGCGCACAAAATGCTGCTCCCCGAATTCTGCCTAGGGTGCCAGAAACGCTGGTGCCGCTCCTGGAACCAGCCCCCCATAGTGTTGTGCACTGTACATTATTAGGTGTTTTACGGTACTACCTAAGGCCCCCTGGCATGGCCCGGGACTGCCTGGTGCCAGGTGCTGTTCATTATTGTGTGTATTATGGTAATGCCTAGGAGCCCCTGGTGTGGCCCAGGACCCCATGGTGTTATGTACGCTCCACTATTAGGTGTATTATGGTAGTGGTAGGAAGGGGGAGAGAGGCCCCTCTAGCATGGCCCAGGACCCCATGGTGTTATGCATTGTCCATTATTAGGTGTATTACGATAGCATGGTACCAGGCACTGTCCATTAGTAGGTGCATTATGGTAGTGCCTAAGAACTCCTGGCATAGCCCAGAACCCCATGGTGTTGTGCGCTGTACATTATTAGGTGTTTTATGGTAGTCCCTAGGGACCCCTGGCATGGCCCAGGACCGTACGGTGCCAGGTGCTGTACATTATTAAATGTATTACGGTAGTGACTAGGAGCCCCTCGCATGGTCCAGGACCCTATAGTATTATGTATGGTCCATTATTAGGTGTATTACAGTAGTGGTAGGAAGGGGTGAGGTGCCTCTCTGGCATGACCCAGGACCCCATGGTGTTGTGTATTAGGTGCATTATGGTATCATGGCTCCAGGCACTCTTGTTAGGTGCATTACAGCAGTGCCTAGGAGCCCCTGGCACAGCCCAGGACCCATGGTGTTATGAACGGTCCATTATTAGGTGTATTATGGTAGTGCTAGGAAAGCCTCTCCAGAATGCCATGGTGCCAGGTGCTGCCCATTATTAGGAGTATTATTATATCATGGTGCACGACACAAAACCCAGAGCTTGGGCGTGGCCCAGGTTTTGCGCAAAAAAATAAAAATAAAAAGAAAATCCTACATTTGAAACCTGTTCCCAGGGCCGGCCCACAACATTTTGGCACCTGAGGCGGGGAGCTCAAATGACGTTCCTTCTCTGCCCCCCCCCCCCTCCGCCCAATGCCCCTTCACTTGAGCCAAAACTTTGAAAGGTCTCAATTCTGCCTTCTTCCTGTTCTACCGCTCTCATGGTACTGCTCTGCTACCTACCCCAATAAAGGAGAACCAAGTAAAATGCCTTGTTCAAAAATTTTAAGTAACACTTAACTTTCAAAAGCCTGAACAACAAATGTAACTTTTCTTGTCTGCATGGTAAATACTGGCATGTTTATCTGTTTGAATGATCAACGTGGTGCTTTCCGTGCCTTCTTGGTTGCCAAGATGTGAACTGCTTTCTGAAGGTCCACAGTCTGGGCCAGCTACTGCTGTCCTGAGATGGTTGCAAGGCCAACCAGCCTCTCCTGTGTCATTGTGGAGCATAGATGTGTTTTTATTAACTTCAGCTGGGAGAAGCTGTATTCTCCACTGGCAGCTGTTACAGGAAGTGTTAGAAGTATGTGCAGAGCAACAAAAGCATTTGGAAAGAGGGTGGTCATCTTATTTATACACATATATTCCAGAACAGCCTTTGGCGTTGACCCTGCTGAAAAATGTATCTTGAAAGGGCTTTTTGTTCATCACCTAAACCACTCGCATCAATATTGCACATGTCATCATGTGTCAACACCGTCTCTAGTGCCCTGCATTGCTGGCATAGGTCTTCTTCAGGTATAGTGAGGAGTTTTGGAATATCATACAACATCCCAAATATACGGCTGTGTTCCTTGAGCTGCATGAAACGTTCTTCAGCTGACTGTATTGCACATCTAGCACTTGGTTAAAGAATTCAACTTGGAATTGTTGTTTGGGATCTCTTATTCCGTGACTCATAATCAAAATGTCTTCTTCGGTGACTCTTGTATTCTTGAATGGGTGGGAAAATAGCTTCAGCGTGAAGTTCCTCTGCCAACTTCTGTGCACTCTTCAGAACATTTTGAAATCCCTCATCTGACCAGTAAGACTTTGCTTTGTCCAGTTGTTCCATTGCTGCAGATATAACAAGGTAAACACTTTTGAGTCTTTTGCCTACAACAAACATTTATTTCAAACACTAGGTTATGCCATACCACTAAGTCACACAGAAATGTGAAGTTATGTATGTTTCTGGTGATTCCATTTCCCTCTGCCACTGTTCTCCCATGAACAGTTCCTGTCATAGCATTATCCTCCATAATGGCAACTCTGGTATCATCTATCTTCCCAATGTGGTGTTTGATAGGCTTTATCACCTCTACTCGACTTTCTCATTGTGTGGCACTCAGTGGTTTCAGTGTCAGAGAGGATGTTGCTTCAAAATTTGCCATCGATGAGCTGCTGCAGAGAAAAATACATAGATGCTTTGAATTACATTTAAAATTCAGCAGCCTCACTAGAAGCTGATGCTGCATCCTGACCACCAAGTTCAATGAATGAGACCTGCATAGGACAAAAAAAGCTCGAGGGTTTAACTCTTGCATCAGTATCTGCACTCCTCTGTTCTTTCCTCTCATGTTGGCACCATTATCATAGCCCTGACCTCTCATGTCAGCTATCGCAATTCCCATATCTTCCAGCTTTTTAAGAAGTACATTTGTCATACCAGCTCCTGTAGTATCAACAATGTCAATAAATTCTAGAAAATGCTCTCTGACAGTCACCATTACAGGGACATTTTCACTAGGTTCTGTTGTTGTTACAAAACGCACTATTGAAGTGATTTTCCATACGGCTGATGTCAGGCGTGCAGTGCAGAATAACAGAGTAATATCTTTCTGACTTCAGATCTGCACAAATCTCTGTTTACTTTTGTTGCCAGTAACTGTGATCTCATTTTGAATTGTTTCTCCAAGGTAGTGGTGTGTGTACATTCTGGGGGGGCGGACTCTCTTAGATGATCCTGGAGTTACAGCATCAACTCAGCCATCAGCTCCACAATTTTAAGGAAGTGTCCATGTTTGTCGCAATAAGCTAGTCTGAAGTGTCATGCAGTGCTAGATTTGGGTAGCAAGCATTCTCAAGAGCCTTTCAGAACATTTTTGCCAATAAAGAACTCTGATGCAGTTTCTTTGATGCTGATATCTATGGTAGCCTTTAACCTAGTCTCATCTCAAGCTCTTTCACCTGTGGAATGCTCTCTGGTATTGCTGCCTTCTCATGACGTGCAGATTTCTAGCCAGATTTTTCCAGGCCTTTGTTCTGTAGAACGCATGTGGCTGTAACGTTAGACGCAAAGTTTGCAACAAAAACAGTATGCAGCATTCTGGATTTTGAGTACATAAGCCCGGCCTCTCTACTTTGTCACCATTGGGATTTCACGCCAGTAATGTGTTGGATGGACACTTCTATTTTCTGTCCTTTGGGGAACAGTGGCAAGTTATATGATTCACGAGCTTGCATGTCTCCGAGACCACCATTGCCTACGTACAAGGAGCGTGCCTATAATCCCTCCCTGCAGAGCTATGTATGACCTCAAAGTTGGAAAGTCCACAGTCCTGGATCATCTAGACTTAAGGAACTAAACTCAGCAGCAGCTGTTTCTTCCGCCTCCACCACACTCTTCTCTGATCTACACTTTTCTTCAGGAATGAGCATGGTTACAACCATTTGAGATGGAGATATAGATGCTGCAGTAGCTGCCAGGTCACCGGCACTCTGACTAACTGGAAGATCAGACATCTCCTCACCACTCACATCCTCACTGGGGCCAGAAGGCTCACCGTGAACATTTGTGTCTATGTATCGCAGGAGAGTTCCTTCCTGCTTAGATAGAAAAGCTTCCTTTGCTTTCTTTCTTTTTCTGAATGCTGCCCCAGAGGGGCGTTTTCTTGTTTCACTCATGACTGCTGTTCTGTGACAAATAAGCAGGCTGGTAGCAGGGCCTGAGTGAGGGACAGTATCAGCATCTTAAGGGCCTAACTGGCTCCTACTACTTCAGTTTACTGCCTGTTCTCCTCAAGTGGGTTCTGGGAAGCAGCAGGAAACAGGAAGTTCCCTGAGAAGCTGGTGTTAATCAGTCCCGGCTCCTGGAGGTGCTAGAGAGGCACATAAGAAGCTCCTCCTCCTCTCTCTCCCTGCAGCTCCCTGTTATTCCTGCCTCAGTTTGCCTCATGGGAAGGCTGGACCTGCCCGTTCCTGGGACTCCTTTGTGCATCCCTCCGCTCGGCAGCCCGTCAATGCCTGGTCTGTACGCTCTGGGCACCAACTGCCAGCCTGTGCCGTAGGGTCAGACACAGGGGCCAGGCTCTCAGCAGGCAGCCTGCTCCCCCACTGTCTGGCCTGGGCAGGTACACACACACACCCCAGTGGAGGGGCCCAGTGCTAAACGCTGCCGCGACAGGACCCCAGCCCAGGGCAGGGGGAACCATGTATGTGTGTGGGGGGGCGGGGGGGAGGGTTATAACTGCAGCAGCTGAGCAGGTGGCTGGCGGATGGTGGCCGGGCACAGGCGGGCAGGGGGAATGGCAGGGCGGGGGCAGCAGGCACAGGTGAGAGGAGCATGAGGCATTGCAGTCACAGGATTCCTGGTGTTTTTCATGCGGCTCCATGCTACTCCCCCCCTTCGCTGCGTTCCTATGCCCTGTTGCCCCACTATACTCACGTCTTCCCCCCACCCTGAGATGCCACCCAAGGAGCTCGCATGGGTGAGACTCAGCCTGGGGTGGCCTTGCACGATTGCGCTGTGGGAGAGTGAAATGCAGAGCAGGAGCTGATCTCCCACCCCCCGGAGCCAGCGCTAAGAACCTGGGCATTATACCTACGGTGGGCATTGAGCTGGCCATAGGCTGGGGCTCCTTGGTCACAGCAGGTGGTGTGCGATGGGCTGTATGTGCTGGCTGCCCCTCAAGACAGCAGGTGGAGTTGCAGAGCAGGGGGGTGACTGGCAGGGAGTTGTGGGTGCAGTGCCAGAGCGGGGGGTGACAGCAAGCAGGGACCAGTGTCACAGCTCTGTAGGGCCACCCTGCCCCAGCTCGGAGAGGAGCCAGCTGTGTGCATGTGGGACGGCAGCCGCACCTCGGCCCGCACAGGATGGAGGTTGCAGGGGGCCACCCTGAGTCCAGCCCCCGCAGGCCCTGTTAGGTTTGGGTCAGGGCTGTTTACACAGTCCTGGCCCAGCCAGGAGCAAGGAAGGCAGGCTACCCGGCTGGCACCCATGCCAGGGACAAACGGGCTGCATAGAAGGCTGCTGGGAGCCAGCCTGTGGCCAACTTGGCTTGGTGCCTGCACCGTGGTGGTGGGGTTATGGCCCTGTGCTGGAGAGGGGTGGGGTCACTGCAGCAGGCAGCATGGCTCAGGGGGAGGGCAGGCCTCTGCATTCTGCCCCACAGCACAGTCTCCCTGGCCCCCTTTGCTCTCCCAGCTGGTGCCAGCCCCCCCTTCCCCAAACTGCAGGGAGCAGTTCCTGGCAGGGAAGGGTTTGCAGTGTGCTAAGAGCAGAGAGCTGGGCGTTTTCCTGGGATGTGCAGTGAGTGAGCCGGGCTTTGCGGGGGGGAGGGGGGGGAGAGGGAGGGAAGGGCACATCTGATGGCACCTGACACCAAACTGGGTCCATGGGAGGGGAAGGGCTCTCCAGGGCTGCAGTGAAACAGCAGGGGTATTGGACCAAGCCAGGGGTGGTCATCTAGCCAGCATGGACACCACATTGAAAGAGAGCAGCGTTGCTGACCCACCTGGAGCAGTGGGGCACTGTCTGGACAGGCTGCCCTCTGGTCTAACCAAGGCTCAGAGGGCACGTCCCAGTGGGTAGTTTCCCACCCAAGGCAGGGGCCAGCGCAGGGGACTAGAACAAAGGGAGGGGGGCATCCTGCCCCACCTCTCTCCCAAACCCATTGGATCCCAGCAAGAAGCCAGGGGTTGGGCCTCGCTTTGCTCCCGCCCACCTCTTCTCCTGCATATCTTTTGGGGCTGGGCAGGGGACAGAGGCTGCCCATGCAAGGAGGGGGGGCAATTTTGAGGCTGGGGGCTTCCTTCAGCTGCTTGTGCACCAAACCCTGAACACAAGATGCCCTCCGCAACTGCATCGGGAAGGTGTTTCAGTCATGCCCTTGGTACCCTCTGTTGCATTTAGCTGGAGCCCTGTGCGGAGCCAGGGACTGGGGGGAAATCTCTCTTCTGCATGCCCTTTCAAGAGCGAGCCTCTCCCTATACAGCTGTAGGCTGAGGAGCTGTTTGTCCATCCCCCAAATGCTGGTGGATCCTTGCTGAATTTCCCTCTTACTTTCTCTTTCGTTTTGTCTGGGCTTCTCACTGTCTTTTCCTTCTTTGCCTTGTAAGTGTAAACGGTGAGTCTGATTGGGGGGGGGGGGGGTTTGTCTCGGGAAACTGCAAATAAATTTAAAAAACAAATAAAAAAGGGAAGTAGTGAAACGACTGTGACTCCTTCTGTGAGCGAGACGCTCACGCGGCAGGGCCCATGCAAGGATGTTTCGCACCCTAGGCCAATCAGCTCAGGTGCCGCAAGCTTGGGAGGCAGGAGACATGAAGCAGCCAGGGAGTGCTTGGGGAGGAGGCGGGGCAGGGGTGAGCTGGGGCAGGGAGCTCCCCTGCATGCCACATCCCCTGCCCCAGCTCCCTCCACCTAAATGCCAGCAGCAACCAGGGCAGCCAAAGATCCGGCCACCGTGGTTGCTGCCAAAGAAAATGGCGCCCCCCAAATCCTAGCACCGTAGGTAACCACCCAGCCGTGCCCTCACGCCCCTGGGCTGTGCCACCCTTGGGGAAAGGGGAGCCCAGGCCCTGTGCTCTCTGCCCCTGGAAACAGCCTGTGCTGACGTTAGCAGGGGCAGACCAGAGTCCCCCCAGTCCATCTGGACAATGCTGGTTGGTTACCTTGGCTGCCTGCTGGTTTGAGGCTTCAGCCCTCACCGCAGCCTCTGATCTCTGCCACATAACTCATGAGCAGAGGCAGGAGTGGCCTTTTTAGAGGCTCTAGTAGCTGCCTGTGAGCAGTCAGCACCAAGGGAATCAGTTACAAACAGGCTCAAGGGCGTAACCCAGAGAGGACCTACATAGGGCTGTCATGGCCCAGCCTTCCTGTCCTCTCTTTAGCATGCCGTGGTTGGGCACCATTGACTCAGCTCTAAGAGCCCCACCCCCTCCCAGCTGACCAGCCAGGGTAACTACCCAGAGCCAAGCACCACTCCCAGCAAACCCAGCCTCTCCCTGCGGCACATCCCATTAAACCGACAATGGTAGAAGCAGAGGCTTGTGACATTGGAGGCCAAGGCCTGCATGGGGCAGGCAGCCCCTGAGACAGCTGGGGGAGCAGGCCCAGTCCATGCTCACAGGAGTGGGCAGGTGTCTGTATTAAGAGCAAGCAGGAAGTTGCTCCCTGAAGGCCAAGCCCCAGGAGGCCGCTCTGAGGGAATGCAGCTAGAACAAGAGACAGGGCTGGAGAGGGAAGAGTGAAAACCCGCTGCTGGCCCACATTCAACCCCCCTGCCTGAGATCCTGACACAGAACGAGGGAAGGCACTGGTACCCCAGAGGATGGGCCTCGCTGAACCAGGGCGCAGCACCCAGTGCTCGGCCAGGAAGTGAACGGAGCCCTGGCAGCAGGCTGGACTCAAGCACCAAAGAGCCCTGCTGCATGGCTGGTTCAGCACTCAGAATGGTGAAGACCAAGGGGCAGCTGGGCCAGAGCTTGCCCCTCACCTGGGACTCTGGCCCCATGAGAGGGTGAGGCAGCAGCCTCCAGCTCCAAGGCTTAATGGGGCAGAAAGGGGCTCAACAGCTAAGCCCTGCCTGGGGTGGGGCTCCTGCCGAAGAAATTGCTATACGGTAACCACAGGAGCCTGCTGCCTGCCCACCCCCCGCAGAACAGAGAACTGAGAGGTTAGATGGATGCTCCCGCCCTTGGGCAGGAGCTGAGCAAAACAGGACCTGGGCCAATGCCACTCAAACTGTAGGGCACAAGGGAACTTAGATGGGCTCAGAGAGCAGTAAGCCTGGTGGCATAGTCCTCGCCACACACACAAGTGGCCAGGGCACGTGGCTTCACAGCCAGCACCAAGTCAGGAGGGGAGCACACTCCCCCAGCCCTGAAAATGGAGCTCTCGCCCATGTAGCACCGGCCAAGGCTGCTACCACAGATTGGGAGATCTGGCAAGCCACAGGCCTGGGTCAGCCACCGGAGAACCAGAGTACTAATGAGAGCCCAAGCCAGCTGAGACCGGTGAGAAGACAACTTTATCCAGACAGGTACAGGCCAGCCAACAGCACGTACAGAGAAGTCAGGCAATAGTTACTAAAACACAGTCTTCGCGTCCGCTAGACAAAGCTTTTCCATTGGAAATGGTATGAGTGGGAGGATGGAGCACAGAGCCAACGTGGCCACCAACATCACAGCAACCAGGGGCAGGGCTGGGAGCTGCGGCTTCTTCCTTCCGATGGGGCTAGGCTCACTCCAGCCCAGTCTCATGCACATGCCCACCTTCCAATCTCACCCCTCATGTGCCGGGCTGCTGGCCTCAAAGGGTAAGAGGCCAATGCCACGGGCCTTGGAATGTGAGGGGCAGGAGGGAGCTCTGACAGCCAGGTGGTACGGCCCAGCTCCACGGTTCCAGTAGGGAGGGGAAGGCAGGTAGGACCTCACCCCCATGGACAGTGGTTCTGCCATCCCTGCAGCTGGCTCACTGCCTAGCTGCACAGAGGGCATCACCAGGAGCAGGGTGCAGCTGAGGATTTTGCCAAGCAGGGTCTATTCCCAGCAGCACCTACCCCCAGAGCATTACCAAGCCATGGCTTTAGCACCCGCTCTAGTGGCCTTGAAGCCCAGGCTGGATGTGCAGCTTGTGGGATCAGGTGGGCAAGCAGCCACACACACAGCTCTGCTGATGCCCCTCTGCCCACTCCCCCAATCCCAACAGAGTCAGCCCATTGTGCAGTGAGGGCCTCCCAGGGGACTGACCAGAGGTGACCGCAGCAGAGATTTCAAGCCAGGTTTGCAGAGGGGAGTGAGGGATGGCATCACACCCTGCTAGCAGTGTCCCATGTCACAAACACATCAGCTCTCACTGCACAGCAAGAACTTCCCTGAGGATAGGGCTTCCCTTCTCCCATGTGCAGAGCAAGCCAGGTGCTCAACCTGCCCACTAGAGGTGGCACTGGCACATCCTCCACCCAGTGAGCTGGTGCCTGGAATGCCCTGTTCCAGGCAGCTGCCTCATCTCCCTGGTGCCCCTCATCAGGTGATTGCTCCCAATCAGAGCCCCACCCAAGGACCCTGGTTCCGCCTGACCTAATCCCAGTACATCAGTGCTGGGCAAAGGCAAGGATAAGCAAGAGTCAGGCTCAAGGGAGGAGGAAAGTGCAGCTCCATGGACAGGATGGAAGGATGGACAAGGTGGACTCCACTCAGCCTCCATCTCCATACGGAGAGGGGACGTGAACATCGTGTTCTAGTCTTTCCACCAGCAAGATCCTCCCCCGCCACAGCTCACGTTACATCACACACATGGCACAGAGCACACTTGGCACAGCTCCCAGCGCAGAGTGGGAAGCAGCACAGCCCCAAGGGCCAGAGTCGCAGATTAGGATGAAGTAATGGGGATGCTGGCTGACGAACAGCGTGGTGAGGACGGACAGTAACTGACAGCCCAGGCACTCATCGGGGGGAGACCTACCAGCCCCTTGGCCAGGAACAGGTTGAAAGCAAGGCAAAACACCAGCCTCTCTCCCTGCTCTGCACTGAATGGCGTCCCCCAGGGGCTCTCTCTGCTCACTGCCGGGGTGGGGAGGCAGAGTCCCTGCAGCAAAACTCGATGACCTTGGCTTGGTGGCACCTGGTGGGAAAGCACCGCCATGAGTGCTGACTCCCCAGCTGAACATGGGGAACAACTGGAGATTCCAGGCCTGGCTCCCTCTGGCTGGCTGAGACTCCAGTCGGAGCACCCCTGCTGCCCTGGGAGCAGCAAGGCTACATCCCACAACACTGACGCCTGTTCCCAACGCTCCTCAGAGGCCCATATCAACCAGGCCCCGCGCCCAAGGAGTCAGTCACCGGGTGGGTAGGAGTCGGAGGCTGAGCTGATGAGCCCGCAACGTTGGGCAGTGGTGCTGGCTGGTCTCAGTTACTGGAGTCCCTCTCTAGTGTTATGACTGTAAACAACAACGTGACCAGAATGCAGTCCATGTCTGATCTCTGGAGATGAGGAGTGAAAGCTGCTGGCCAATCCAGCACTGCAATTACAAGCCAGATGTCAAAGCTACAAGCCCTTCAGGCCAGAAAGGGCTGGCAGGAGAATGGTCACACTGTCTCTTCAGGGCTGACCTTGCCGGCCTTTCCGATGAAGAGCTGTTTAACTAGACGGCCCTGGGGTGCCAAGAAAGCCCTGTCCCAGCCCCACCGCCTGCAGAGGTGCAGCCTGGAACCGGGGATCCCCACCCATGGGCAGTCTCTTTTTGTCCCATGTACTTTAAAGGTCTGAAAGTGAGTGAAGGCCAGGTGGTCAGGAGCAGCGGTCTCAGCTGGCTGGGTCACATGATCTCACAGCACGAGTTCTGCTTTCGGGCCTGAAAAGCAAAGAAGAGCTGAGATGCTTCTCATTGGAGTTCCCCTCTGGGGACAGGCCGAGAGCCCGTGTACTGGGCTCACAGCTGGCTCCTCCCAGGCCAGCACCCTGCAGTTCGTGTGCCGGAGAGTCAGCAAGATACAGCAATGCCTAACCCTGCCCACTACCCCTATGCTACAGGGCCAGCGAGTCAAAGCAGCGGTGGGACAGCCGGGGTTTGGATCTGGGAGGGGGTGAGCCATCCGGGGCTTGTGACCCATCCAAGGGGTTTGAGGCTCACTAGCAGAAATGAGCCCAGCTGCAAGGCTATGGCTTTACAGAGGGGCACTGGCATTAGCTAGTTCAGTGCCCTCCACTCCAAGTTCCACCCCACTTCCACACACATTATCCTCTCTTCTATTGGGAAAACCCCCTCCCACAGCACTTCTGTAATGCCTGGTCCACCTGCCTTGGGACACTGCTGCCCTGTCAGCTCCTGAGTCAGCAGCTCAGTTAAAACGCTTCCAAACTCCAGCGGGGCAGCCTGTGCCGTGTCACCAGCTCCAGCTTGCTGGAGCGAGGCAGAGGGAAGGGTATTCCTGAGAACCCTCCACCTCTGCCCCTCTCACCAACACCCACCTCGAGGGTCATCCACAGACTCACTAAGGGAACTTGCACACAAACCGAGCACGTTAACTCCACCTAGAAGTCACTATGCTCTTCGGAGCGGGGACCAGCTTTGCCGAGCACCTGGCACGATGGGGGCCGCCGGCCCCATGAGGAGGTCTCCCAGGCACTGCCGCACGCAAACAATAAAACGGCTAGAAGCCAAGGTAGTTCACAGAGCCCTGGCACAAGGGAACACTGCACTCTGAGTGGTTTAGGAGCTCACTGCAGTGACAGAAGTGGAAATCCCTGCAGCCCAGAGCAAAGCTGCAGCCTTCTTGCCAAGGAGAAGTGCACTCCTGGCACCTCAGACCAGAGAGCAGCCCTAAGGACGTCACCATCTCTTGCCACGGTTCAGACCTCTCCTCCACCATTTCCTCCACACTTAAGCATCCACTCAGACCTAAGCTAGATTCAGCCCTAGCCAGCCAGCCCCGTATGAGACACTGGGGTAACATCTGAGTAACTACTTAACAGGGTTTATACATCTGCAGGTTTTGCCCAGGGTGAGTAAGTGCTGGCCCAGCCGAGCACACAGCTGCCCTGGCTACCCCTCCCAGCCGCCTCATACTTGTCAGGCAGCAGGGATGCCGAGCCCCAGAGGCACTTACAGTTTTGTAGAAGTGTTTGGAATGTAGCCCAAGCACCTCCGACTTGGCCACCAAGTCATCCAGCTTCTCCCCACGCTCCAGCAGAGACTCCATGGTGTTGTGCTGCAGAGAGCAAGTAGTAACACCAGTGCTGAAAACCCACGCCTCACCCAGCTGCAGTTACGGCACCAGAGCCCAATATTTTCAGTTTGTCCCCAGCTTGGCTATTGGTCCCTCCATCCCCAGAGCCCTCAGGACAGCTCTCACCACTCTGTGTGCGAGGGGAAAGTGAGAAGCAGGTGCTGTCCAATCACCACGCAGTTAGCTTTCACTCAGGATACCACATTGCATGTGTGAATGGTGATGTCACCCTGCCCGCCCTGGGAGGTTGGGAATGTCACAATAAAGAGCATGAAGAGGCCTCGCATGGGCTTGTGGCTTCTTGGGTCCCTCAAGCCCCTGCTTTCCAGGGGATCCTGACTTACTAGTCTGTCCCCGTTAGAAAACAGGGGATCCAGTGATCTTTGGCTCTTTTCCCTTGGTGCCCTGGCAGCCCGATACCTGGGACTCAAATGCAGCCCTGCAGTCCGGTGCTATGTGACCCAGCCTGCCTTATGAAGTCTATGGACTGATATCAAGCTAACTTCAGACTAACACATCTGCTTATTTCCAAGTAATGGCTGGGAACCCACAGAACTCGTGACAGTGAAGGCATCCCAGGAGTTCAGGCCAGTCTGGAGTTGGGTTCAGCAGACTTCATGACTGGAGACAGGGGTGCCCTGGCCCTTTGCTGCTCCCAGGAAGCCCTCCTCGCTTCCTCTTGCTCCGCACGCAGCCCTTACCAGAATGATTTTGGTCTCGTCCAGCTCTGCCTGCACTTTCGTCATAGCGTCTGCCTCCCGGGGATTCTTGGAGAGCAAGAACACAACACATTACATGGGACACACGATTCCAAGGACAGGGCGCTCAGCGTCTGCAGGCCCAGGAGCCCAGACATATCCAAGCCAGAAGCCAGACTTCCCCCTCAAAGCACTCCAAGCACTGCGTGGGGACAGGGAGACCGTCTTTTACACTGCCAAAGATACAAGCCTTTGTGGACACTGCAAATTTGTCAGAGGGATTGCTGGGGGTTCCCAGCTAAAGGTCTTCCTCACACTCCCAGTAAGGCCTAGAGGACAGGAGCAGACTGCAGAGCTGGTCTGAACAGCTTATGTTCTTATGTAGGAAACAGACCTCTTCATTCATCGCAGGCACTCAGCCAGCCCCTCGCTACAACTGGCGTACTGATCCTCTGCACCCCGAGAGGCAGGACAGAGCTATGCACCCCATTTTACAAATGGGCAACTGAAGCCCAGCACTTTAAGCTATTTGCTCAAGCTTACGCTGGAAGTCTGGAGGAGCAGGGAGCTGAATCCAGCACTCTCAAGTTCTAGGGCAGCAGCCTACCCACTAAAACCACTCTTTTCCTACTGCTTCTCTGGCTTCTGACATCCAGTCAGTAAATGCAGGTCATACCTGATATTTACTAAGGTAACCATCTAAGGCTGCATAGTTAATCGTAGATGGAGATCCTGAGGGCCAGTCTGTCCTATTGACCTGCGTGGAGAACTCATCCAGAACCTGAAATGCAAAGCAAACCCAAGGCTGAGCACCCAGCTGTCTTCCCCACTCAGACACCCACAACCGGGCTTGAGATCTCAGAATCGTTAAGAAAGAGTCATTCCCTGGCATCCTACTCTGTCAACAGAGGGAAGGGGGTGCGGACCCAACTCCTGTCTCGCAACCTACAGAGGAATGCAAGCTGGGAGTACATTAAGTGGCCCATGAGGAGACAGTCACTGGGATTCAGATAACATACCAAGGACTTCCCCTCTCCCAAGAACAACATGGTCTTTGCTGATCTGCGGGACACCCTGGCATCCAGACGCATGGCTAACAGCAGTGACCATAGCGGAGAACGCAGACAGAGGCCATGCAAGTTGTGATACAGCTCTGTCCGACTTGTAACACCCAGGCACCAGTTCTGGCCACTCAAAAGCCTGGGCCAGACTGCAGAATGTTTCTGTGAGGACAAATACTAAATATCAAGCTAAGAGCATCAGACCCTTCTTTCTGGGGGTATAACCAGGACTGAAACCAGGTCGGACAAGGTAAAACGCATTAACCCATTGCATCACCCAGCCCATGAAGAAGTCTTAGGCCTGAACAGATCCTACCATCATCATGTAGCTAATTTGTGACAGTAATGTCGGCAGACAAGAAAAGATTTGTAGAGTCTCAAATGCCCAAGCAGCAAGTAGCTTTTCAACTAAAAGGGAAGCAAATTCAGGACTCTGAACAGACAGTCAAAGTCTCCTCCTGCTGTGCATCGTCCCAGCCACACGGCTCATGTCAGAAGTAACGAGAACCCTAAATGGAGTTTACCTTCTCCAGCAAGGTGAAACACACGCGTGGTGGATACTCGTTGTCTGCAATCACCACTCCAGCCAGTCTGTCATTTCGCACGTACACGTGGCAGAGGTATTCTGAACCAAAGACCAAGTGCAAAGGTTTCACAGATAAGTGCATAACATGAGGTCATCAAGCAGCATTCAGAGCAACCCACATGTAAAAATCAGCCAGCTCTCATGGACTAGCACTCCACTGTCCAGACGAAGATCCAAGGTTCACATTTTGGCAACACTTAGCTCAGAGGACGTATGTGGGTTTCACTAGGAAGGCAGCAGAAGGAGATGCAATGTATTTCTCCCCAGGGAAGACCAGAGGCAGAGCACACATGGAGCATGACAAATGTAACCAAGGCAGAGCGTGTACAATCTAAGTCAAACAAAGGTGTGGAAGGGAGGTAACATACAACTAGGCCATTCAAGTTGTTTGGGTTACACGTTCTATTGGTTCTGGGGGGTTAATAGTTAATGACTCACTATTACATAGTATTAGTGTAGGTAAGAGGGCATGAGAAGACAGATTTAAGAACGTTTGGAGCAAGGAGATGTGGCATACGGGATGTTCCAGGACTAGGGAGGTGTATGGAACAAGGCTAGGAGTCAGGAGTTTGGGCAGACAGAGATGATGGCAGAGAAAAGCGTACGAATGATGGGACAGAAAGACAAGGGCTGCATCAGGTGGAGCATTGCAGTGCACAGCCTGGAGCACAGAGACATGGAGTCTGAACTCTATGCAGAAGCCTTCAGCAGAGGGATTCCAGTGGGGTGGGGTGACAGTAATGGCAGGAAGATCTGAGCGGCTCTGTGGGCTGGAGAGGGGAGTTCAGGCAGTGTACATGAAGCTAAGTTCAGTGGCAGGGCTTGTGTGGAGTTAAGATAAGGTGAGGCATGAAGCTCAAAAGGAGCATCCGGTTGTCAGGCAGGTTCCTATGCTTACTTGATTTTCCAGCTGGGACAGCAGAAGCGCTAGTCAGCATGTGACTTGGCTGCAGTCCAGAATGGATTGAAATGCCGACTCCCTCCCACCTCACAATCTTTTGCGCACCTCCTGGCCCGATGGAATCAATACTGCCGATCAGAGACCAATATGGTTACTCAGGGAACCCTGAGTTTAGTCTACAAATGGAGGAAGTTCCCAGATACACACACAAAAGATAGGCATGGTTAACCCTTTGGTGCAGATTTCTCATGCATGTGCCACAATGCCATTAGGGGATGTCACAGCTACTAGGGCAGAGGAGAGGACATAACATCAGCAACCAGGAATGCTCAGTACTACAGCAGTAGTATGTGTGGCTGTCACTGGGGAAATTACTACAAGTCATGCCACACCTCAGGGTGGATGTTAAGAGCTGGCTGGCCATGGCTCATCCAGCCAGGGCGCCAGACGTCCATTTTTCATTGAGCATTAAGTGCTTTGCAATTTAATCAAGCAATTTAGGCCAGATGTTTGACTAATCCTGCATGACTTGCATAGCCAGAGAAACAGCTCCTGGCGATCGCAATGAAAGGGAGGGGGACAGTAGCCAGCAACAGATTATCTGGAAAAGCAGATGCCCAGGGAAAAGAATTAAACTCTCCAAGGCATACAGCTGCTCTGTATCTCGCAAGTACACCGTAACCCTGCATGATCAATGCCCTTGCGTCCTCTTACCTTGTTCCTTCACTGACGCTCGGCTGCCCAGAACCGACCGCTCTACAATCAGCTGGCTCGTGAAGGTCATGAATTCCTGAACACTGCAAACACACAGCATTTCATTACTTAAAATTCTCTTACAATAGCATCTCCCCACTCCCAAACAGACCTATCACCACAATGATGCCAAGAACAAAGTAATTTTGCCAGCAGTTGCTGTATTAACTCACTGCAGAGCATGTGCTAGTGGAAAAATTGTGATGCAACCAATAAAAGGTTTCCTTTAAATCTTGCATTCAAGGTAGCACTTAAGATATTGCCTTGACCACTTTGAGAACCAGGCCAACTAGCAGGAGCTAACTACAGACCCAGACCGCCAGTGTCAGCTCTGCTGATTAACACAAATTAATTCACAGGTCATTGTTACCACCCAGCCCTACCATACTCACTCCAGTATGTGTACTATATGGAGCTGAAGGGCGAGGGCTCTGCCTGCAGCGTTTCCCACAGACAGGGCTACACTGAAGGTAATGCACCTTCACTGCCTAGCATTAAAAGGTGTGCATGATGCCTCCGTGCTCATCCTAGCCTACTCTCTTTGGCATGCCACTGAGCAGCATGTGGGACACAAGCGGTGGTCTCCATGAAGAGGGGCTTTTTCACGCAACGCTAAGACATTCTGCTTTCTCATATACTGTACGCAAGCTTCTTTTTCGATCAAGCCCCAGTACTTACAATGGTTCTCTATTAACTCCTACGCTTATGCAGTGGCTTAGATATTGGGAACATGGGCGGTAATCAGGATTACTTTAGAGTAGGCGAACTACAGGTGAAGTGGCAGGGAGAGGTCCACTTGGCCAACCAGTCCAGCAGGAAGGACTCTAATATATCCTGTCCACAAGTGTCTTACCATGACACTTGACTTTGGCATGGAAATCTCATTAGACCATTCCATCTCACAGCTTTATCAGTGTTTTCTAATATCCAAGTTGACTTTGTCCTTCATTAATTTAGGAACTAAGTAAACTGACACCATGAAATTTAAGATCTGCCCCCGTGCGTATCTAAAGTGACCCGCTGATTTTAGTGACTAAAAATTAATTGCTTGTCTTTACTCCTGAGAGCCCTAAAGTGCCAAGATTTCTCAGGAAGAGTGAATGGAATTCAATCCCTTCTTGTGCATCACTGGAATTTACCAAGGTCTAATCACTTGACCTTCCTTGGCTTTCCAGAAGTATAAGGTGCTGTAAAGGTAGCAGAGAGCCCGTTTGGTCTGCAGAATCTTTATTACTGAGGATGATGCATGAGAAAGACATCGACTTAATGCTGATCCCAGAGCAACTTTGCAGTGGTGGAGTGCAGAAGAGCAATTTTAGTGTTAACTGAACACCTGCTGCAGAAGTCTTCATTATGAACATGGAAGAGCCCCAGAAGCTATTTCTCCTGGTTTTTACCCCAAGTAAAAGAAGGGAAGGAAAAGACTTACTTGCCTTTAAGGGGAGGGGGAAGGAAAGAGAATGTGAAAGTTCACCACCATTTCAGTTTAAAAACATTCAAGTGCCTTTAATCTTTCCCTTAGTCTCAAATTCTTTTCCTCAAAGCTGTCTTCAAATTGTATTTCCTCTTGTTCTGGCTTTAAAAGTGCACTGCCAAAGCAGTCTCTCTAATGCAGCGTGAAGTAGCTCTAAAATAGGCATGTCACACATTCACCCTGGTTGAGGTTGATGATACAAAATTAATAGAGATAGTGAAGACCCAAGCAGACTGCAAAGAGCTACAAAAGGCTCTCTCCAAACTGGATGGCTGGGCAACAAAATGGCAGATGAAATTTAATTTGATAAATGCAAAGTAATGCGCATTGGAAAGCATAATCCCAACTATACATATAAAAGTATGGGGTCTAAATTAGCTGCCACCACTCGAGAAAGAACTTGGAGTCATTGTGGATACATCCACTCAATGTGCAGCAACAGTTAAAAAAGTGAACAGAATGCTGGGAAAAATTAAAAAGGGATAGATAATAGGACAGAAAATGTTGCCTCTACATAAACCCATTGTACGCCCACATCTTGAATACCACATGCAGATGTGGCCACCCCATCTCAAAAAAGATACTGGAATTGGAAAAGATTCAAAAGGGCAACAAAAATGATTAGGGGTATGGAACAGCTTCCGTATGAGAAGAGATTAACAAGCCTGGGACTTTCAGCTTGGAAAAGAGACGGCTAAGGAGAGATGTGATTGAGGTCTATAAAATCATGACTGGTGTAGAGAAAGTAAGTCAGGAAGTGTTATTTACTCCTTCTCATAACACAAGAACTAGGGATCACCAAATGAAATCAACAGGCAGCACGTTTAAAACAAACAAAAGGAAGTATTTCTTCACGCAACACAACCTGTGGAACTCCTTCCAGAGGATGTTGTGAAGGCCAACCCATAACAGGCTTCAAAAAAAGAACTAGGTAAGTTCATGGAGGATAGGTCCATCAATGGCTATTAGCCAGGATGGCAGGGATGGTGTCCCTAGCCTCTGTTTGTCAGAAGCTGGGAATGGGTGACAGGAGATGGATCACTTGATGATTCCCTGTTCTGTTCATTCCCTCTGGGGCACCTGGCACTGGCCATTATCAGAAGACAGGATACTGGGCTAGACGGACCTTTGGTCTGACCTAATAGGGCCATTCTTATGCATTTTGGGGGCCTGCACAGTATACTCTGATTCTGCAAAAATCTAGGCTTTCATTTCAAAAGTACATTATTTCTAGACCTCTCAGTTATAAAAATAGCCTTGAAAACATGAACCAGGAATAAACCAATAGCCTTGTTTTGAGTCTGCAGTCTGAAACAATTGCAGTCAGAGGTGTAAACCTACCCCTCCATTTAGAACCCTGCAAGCAGCTGTGAAACTGCACAGGCTTCTGTCAATTTCACACTGCTCCTGGGGAAGACTAGGAGCACAGGCAGGCACTGGAGTTAGTCACAAGGAAGCACCATGCTTTAGTTAGCTGAATCCGACACTCCAACCAGTTGTCAGGCAGCTTTGGAGGGTGAGAAGAGAAATTCTCCTCCCTTTCAGCTACTGGTTTGCATGAGGGAAGGGGAAGGATGTGGAGCTTCACATTTATCAGACACCTACTAGTCAGACATATGAAAGATGGTGCTTCTAAGCAAAGTCCACTAGGCCAAAATCCCAGCTATCTCCCTCTTCCTAGGGGTTTCAGGTGCAAAGATCAGCAGATTCTAGTCAGAGCACAGTCCCGAATCCCACTAGTGAGGCTACAGTCTAGCTAAGAATCTGGCAACTTCAAGTCCCACAACTGGTTTTGGTGGGACTATTCTCCAGGAGTAAGACACAGATTAGAACAGACTAATCGATCAAAGGTAGCAAGTGTGGCCTTTATGCAATGCTCTCTTCCCACCAGAAGCCCATACTGTATTTTCAGGTATGCTACCTGGCCTTTTTGAGCAAGTCAAGTCAAAAAGATTCTGGAAAGGATAACTGACATTCCCCCATAGCTCCTTTACTGCTCTTATTCAACCATCTTCCCCCATCTCACAATAGCTCTCCTCCCCTCTTTCAAGCTCCAGTACCCAGAAAGCTGCCTTTATAATAAACCATTTCGGCAGCTCAGACTACAAGTTTTGTTTAAATCCAAGCTGCTGCAATGCATTCCACACTTGGACAGTTTCTGCACTCCCACCTCTACGGGATACAACTTAGATGAAATATAAGGATTAATGCATATTATGGTATTATATTAATAGTGATATAAAGTGACAATATTAATGTGTAGTAAGCCAGTTTGTTTTACCCATCTTCAGTTAATAAAAGTGAAAGTTTTAAGTAGTCAGTTCATTTGTTACTATTTATGCTATTTATGTTTTGCATGACTCCCAGTCTGGGACAATGGGGACTAAAACGTCAGTTTCACTTTCAGATTCTCAGTACTGCAACATAAAGCTTCCAAAACCTGCAGGGGAAGATTTGTTCAAGAACATGTTCCATCAGCACTTGAAGAAAGATTGTAGAATCATTCCTACTGGTCTCAGGTTTTGTAATACAGGCTGCCAGCCGATGTATGAATTTGAAATTCCAGGTGTGCGGTTTTTTTAAGGAATAAGTCCAAGGTCTGATTATAATTCAACACAAAACAAACCTAATTCCTGGTGATAATTCTGATAAAAAGACACACGTGGGGCGTTAAATGAGATGCCCTGTGAGGTACCTGATCACAGTCTCTCTCTCCCTCGCCTACCCCCTCCATGTTTAATTATGACATTTTAGTAAGTCTCATGAACGACATCATTGGACCAGATTGCCATGAATTAAAAAAAGCATTTAAAAACATTCAACATTTAAAATCCCAGTACCTTTCCAGGATCAGGAGACACTAAAAACTTAAGACAAAATTCAAATTTTAGGCCAAATTTGTTAATCCTTAATACTGCTTGCAAGTATTTACACACTGAATTCAAAGGGGCTACTTGACACACACGTCAGTTTGCAGAATTGGGGTTCTTGCTAGTATAAGATTATGCATGTGCAAAGCAATCAAATTAGCGAGGCGGGGAAATTTCCCCCCACAATTAAGGTTTTTTTAAATGAGTAAGAGAAAACTGCCTGTAGTTTATGCCATCTTTGCATCTGAGTGGGCTTGAGTTAGGGAAGATACTGGCATGACTTCTTGCCTGGGATTCTACTAGTGTTGATCAATTTACATTGAGGTGATTGTACTTTTTGAAAATAATAAAAACTGATTTTCTTTAAAAAAAAATCCTAAATTCCTATTAGCAGCCTGTTGTAGAATGCAGCAATGATTCTGGACAGACAAATTGTAGGATCTGTGACTTTCTCCTGCACCTGTGATTTTCTTCTGTCTCTGACTTTAAGGCAGTTCTTCCGGGAGGATTTTATTAACTTTATTTCAATTAGCAAATTGCAGTTTCCCCTCATGCATCAGCCCTCGTAAATGCAAGACCTCTGGTCATGCCAAACAGGGAAAATATGTAATGATGTCAGAGGAGTACAGCTTCCTGAGGCACAGGTAAAAATTGCAACAGAAGCATAGAAGTGTGTTTGTTTAATGCTTATCTTTTAAAAAAATCCCCCTAACATAATCCACTATGAAGCAAAAGCCCTATCAGGCCTAAGTGTCAAGTACGGCCAAGCTCCAAATCTCAGCTATTTTTGTTGTAACCTTGGCAAAGGAAGTAAAAATTTGTAAAATAAATTCTAACAATGATATTTCTCCTCCAAACTCACTCTGCCCCCTCCCCATCAGAACCATAGAAGAGAGAGTTTGCATATGCTTTAAATGTCACCTTTGGGTGTACACGAAGCATGGAAAGTTTCAGTGCAGAAGGCAGATGTTTCTTAAAATTATGAGTATCTGAAACCAGGAAGTTAGAAGGGAAGTTGTTTTGCAGTCAAGCACTTGCTAATACAACTACTTCTTTCTAAAAAGGTTTAGGGGTATTACCCCACCTTAATGGTTGGGGGGCTGTACTTCTAGTGCAGGTTAACTTATGTAAGGGCAATACTGGTACTCTTCTGCAAATACAGATTCACAGTGCTCTCAGGGTTAGGGTGTAATCACCAGAATGACAAGGAGCTGGGATTAGCATTTAGCTTTTAGCACTCTGATCTCAGCCATCAGGGTTCTCTGCACAACTAAACACCTTAAGCAAAGGTGACATGCCAGGCCTATATGTCACCACAAACGGGAAAATACTAATAATTGCTAAATACAAATACACTGATCACTCCAGCTGTCACAGAAGCCCAGCTGAATTGATAAAGAGAAACCCACAAGTTATCTCCCATTTGTTTTTCAAGTCTCTTCATGAGCTGAGATGCTTGTGAAACAGATCTTTTGACACATTATCGACAATATGGATTACAATTCACATCAATATATGCTCTCTTATTTTGTATACCCCACTACATCAGCCTTCTAAAACCTGCAAAAACACACCAGCTTAGGCACTGATCTATTCACAGGCCTTTTGCTGTGATGATAAAAACCCATCTTATTCACCAGTTTAAAAGCTCACTCATATTGGATGGTCATTCTGCCCATCCGAGGTACTTCTATGAGCCCCACTACTGTATATTTGAACGCCACACAACTTTTAATGCAGTTACCCTCACTATACCCCAGAGGGACAGACTGTTCCCCTGGGAATAAATACTTAACTAGCCATTGGGTGTGAAAGAGAGAATTACTCTGTAGCCTGAGGCTTCGAGCACCCACTTGGGAGGCAGGACAACTGGCAGGCAGACCCCTTGCTCCATCTAGAGTGTCACTCTTTATCTACAGAGGAATAGCTTCAACTGGAAAACTGAGGGAGCCCCACAGTAGAATACCCCATAGCTTAGGGGTTAGAGCACCTCCCAAAGAGGTGAGACACCTCTGTTCCAATCCCACCGCCCCATCAGGCAGAGGAGGAATTGAACTGAGGCCTCCCAGATCCCAGATGAGTGCTCTACCCACTAGGCTAAATGTTATAAGGAGGCTGGTATGAAGACCACCCCCTCTTTTGGCCAGATTCTGAATGGGACCTAATCCAGTAGGCAGCCTCTGAGCTTGCTTACTGGACTGGCTCCTGCACTCATGATAAGTGTTTGTTTCCAGTCTGTGAAACCAAAACTGATATTTAGGCACCTCCCTACCTTTGTGGATCGACCTACGTGACTTGCCCAGGGTCACACAGGGCGTCTGTGGCAGAGCAGGGGCTGGAACCCCAGTCTCACAAGCATGCGCACCAACCACTGATCGCCCTTATGGAGCTATTTGTTCCAGCCGGGGAGGTGGCCACCCAGCACAGGGGAAAGAGTTCCCCAGCCGGGGCCGGCGCCTCGGGGACCCACCTGGTTTTCTGGAAGAAGCTGAACGAGGACAAGTCGTAGGCGGCTTTCAGCAAGTGCACTTTGGGGTCGCCTTTGTAAAGGACACTTAGGCTGTAAAGCTTCATCCTGGCGCCTCTCCAGCAGCCGCCTGAGCGAGAAGGAAGGAGTCAGGGCTGGGGGAGGGGAGAGGCCCAGGAGACAAGCCCCGACCTCCCCCTTTACACTTCCCCCTCAGCCCGTGCCGGGTGCCCGAGGACCCCCCGCTCCCAACACCCACAACAGAGCAGGGCCTGGCTGCGGCCTCGCCCTGCGCGCTGGGCTGGGAGACTCTGCCGCCCCCCGCCTTCCCCAATGAGGGGCGGGGCCCGCCCGGCTCCCCACCAACCCCGCCTTCAGGGGCGCGCTCGTTTGGACCCGGAGGTCGGTACCGGACAGGTCCCGCCTCCCTCCTGCGGCTCCGGCGGTTGCCGCGACTGACTGGGTAGTGGGCGGAGGAAGGAACCGCCGCGCCCCGCTGACCCGGAAACAAAATGGTGCTGCCGGAAGTGCCGGCGGTGAGTCAGCGCCACGGAGCGCTCTCGTACTGCGCATGCGCTCGGCCGCTCAGGGACCCAGCTAATAAATATCCGCCTGACGGACAGCTTCGCCCCCCGCCCCGCTCATACTGGACAGCCAATGAGCATCGCCCTGGCATAAGCCCCTCCCAGAGAGGGCGTGGCTAGTGAAACATATACACAGACACACACACTCCCTCCTCCTCCTCCTCCTCCTCCGGGGTGTGGGGCGGGACGGGCAGCTCCCGAGGGGGCGGAGCAACTCCCAAGGGGGCGGAGCAATGCAGCAAGTCTAAGGGGAAGAACAGTGCAAGAGACGTTATTAAGGGCTAAGTTCCCTGTAAGCTGTGTGGCTATGCAGCAGCCTGTTTAGGGCCTCACAGGCATTCAGGGAACCTGCTCAGGGACCGGCCAGGGGAGGGGCACCCCTCCCCCAGCCCCAACCTATCCCTGCCCCCAACCCAGGGCAGCCCAAAGGATTAAGGGGGCCTGGGGGCTTCGGCAGCCGGGGGCCCCCGCTTCAGTGGTAATTCAGCAGCGGAGGGTCCTTCTGCTCCAGGACCCTCCGCTGAAGTGCCCCGAAGACCCGTGGCGGGGGCTTCCTGCCACTGAATTACCGCCAAAGACCAGGCACTTCATCGGCGGGTCCCATTTCTGTGGTAATTCAGCGGTGGGGCGGAAGGACCCCCCACCGCCGAAGACCCGGAGCAGAAGAAGCTCCAGAGGCCCGGGCCCCATGAGAGTTTTCTGGGGCCTCTGGAGCAAGTGAAGGACCCCATTCCAGGGGCCCCGAAAACTCTCGTGGGGGCCCCTGCGGGGCCCAGGGTATGGGGCAAATTGCCCCACTTGCCCCGTCCTCTGGGCGGCCCTGTCCCAACCTTCACCCAGCCCCAACTATGCCAGGCCCAGACCTACCACAGCCAGGGCACCCCACCCCAGCCTGAACCCAGCCAGTGTGGCCCAGCCTGCCCCCAGCCACGGCCTAGACAGCCCAGCCCAAACAGCCTGGCCTAGACCCAGCAACAGCAGCCCAAACCAGTGCCCCTTCACGAACTAGTTTTGCCAAATTTCCAGTTGTACAAAACTGAACACCCCAGCCCTGCCCCTTCCCAGAGGCCCTGCCCCTTCCCCGCCCCCTCCTGGAGTTCCCACCCTCGCATAGAGCAGCAGTTCTCAAACTTTAGCAACCCAAGCACCCCAAAGTCCCTCGCTTTGCTCCAGGCTTTGCTCCCACTCCACCTCTTCCCCCACGGCTTCACACTCCCCCACCTCTTCCCACCCCCTCTTCACTCTCTGCCACTTCTCTCCCCTGCCATTTTCCATCGCCTCCCCAGAGCACGTCACATCCCCACTTCTCCCCCTCCCTCCCAGTGCCTCCTGCACACCGCTGAACAGCTGTTCCGCCATGTGCAGGCAGCATGGAGAGGAATGGGGAGGAGTTGAGGGAGGGAGGGGCAGGTATTTATCAGCTGGCCGGTGGACGCCCCTGGAGTACCCTCACAGACCCCTAGGGGGTCCATGCCCTCAGTTTGAGAAATGCTGGCATAGAGAGTATATTTATATGGGAGGGGTTCAAGTGCTTTAGAGGATAGGATTAATATTCAAAACGATCTGGACAAATTGGAGAAATGGTCTTAAGTAAACAGGATGAAATTCAATAAGGAGAAATGCAAAGTACTCCACTTAGGGAGGAACAATCAACTGCACACATGCAAAATGGGAAATGACTGCCTAGGAAGGAGTCCTGTGGAAAGGGATCTGGGTAGCACAGTGGCTCACAAGCTAAATATGAGTCAACAGTGTAACACTGTTGCAAAAAAAGCAAACATCATTCTGGGATGTATTAGCAGGAGTGTGGCAAGCAAGGCACATGAAGTACTTCTTCCTCTCTACTCTATCCTAATTAGGCCTCAGCTGGAGTGTTGTGTCCAATTCTGGGTGCCACATTCCAGGAAAGATGTGGACAAATTGGAGAAAGTCCAGAGAAGAGCAACAAAAATTATTAAAGGTCTAGAAAACATGACCTATGAGGGAAGACTGAAAAAAATGGGTTTGTTTACCCTGGAGAAGACAAGACTGAGAAGGGACATGATAACAGTTTTCAAGTACATATAAAGGTTGTTATAAGGAGAAGGGAGAAAAATTGTTCTCGTTAACCTCTGAGAACAGGACAAGAAGCAATGGGCTTAAATTGCAGCAAGGGGGAGGGGGTTAGGTTGGACATTAGTAGGGTGACCAGATGTCCTGTTTTTATAGGGACGGTCCCGTTTTGGGGGACTTTTCTTATATAAGTGCCTATTACCCCCCATCCCCATCCCATCTTTTCACAGTTGCTATCTGGTCACCCTAGACATTAGGAAAAACTTCCTAACTGTCAGGGTGGTTAAGCACTGGAATAAATTGCCTAGGGAGCTTGTGGAATCTCCATCACTAGGGATTTTTAAGAGCAGGTTGGATGAACACCTGTCAGGGATGGTCTAGATCATACCTAGTCCTGCCGTGAGTCCAGGGGACTGGACTAGATGACCTCTCCAGGTCTCTTCCAGTCCTAGGATCCTATGGGCCCCATTATACCAGGATCAGCACCAGTATATCAGAATGGGCCCTCTTATACTGGGGTCAGCATTAATATATCAGGGTGAGCCCCACTAGACAGAAGCGAGCACCATAGGTGCCAACTTTTCCTGGCGCCGGTGGATGCTCATGCCCCCATGCCCCTGGCCCCACCCCAACTCCACCCTTTTCCCAGCCCTACCCCACCCCCATTCCAAACCCTTCCCCAAAGTCCTCGCCCCAATTCCACCCACTCCCTGCCCCTATTGGACCCCTTCCCCAAATCCCCGCCTCAGCCCCACCTCTTCCCTGAGCACATCGTGTTCCCCCTCCTCCCTCCCACCCACACTAAATGGCTGTTTTGCAGCCCAAGCACTGGGAGCTAGGGGAAAAGCAGGCATGCGAAGAGCTCAGGGGAAGAGGCGGAGGAGGAGGTGAGGTGAGGTGAGGAGCGGGGTGGGGGTGGGGAGCTTGGCTGTCAGTGGGTGCTGGAAGGGCCGGCTCCAGCTCTTTTGCTGCCCTAAGCGGTGAAGCCAAAAAAAAAAGATAAAGCTGCAACTGGCGGCACTTCAGTGGCAGATCTACCACGCCGCTTCATTCTTCGGCAGCAATTCAGCAGCGAGTCCTTCCTTCCACGAGGGACTGAGGGACCTGCCGCCAAAAACCCGGACGTGCCGCCCCTTACTATTGGCCGCCTCAAACACCTGCTTCCTTTGCTGGTCCCTGGAGCCGGCCCTGGGGGCTGAACATCCACCAATTTTTCCCCAGGGGTGCTCCAGCCCCAGAGCACCCACGGAGTCGGCGCCTATGGTGAGCACTAATACTGTGCAAGGATTGGCCCCAACATATCGGGTTCAGCTCTAATATACTCGGGTGGGCACACCAGACAGGGATCAACCTCAACATACTGGGTAGGGCTGCCAACTTTCTGATTGCAGAAAGTGGAACACCCTTGCCCCAAGGCCCTGCCCCTTCCCTGACACCCCGCCCCTACTCATTCCATTCCCCCCTCCCTCTGTTGCTCGCTCTCCTCCACCCTCACTCATTCGCTAATTTTCATTGGTCTGGGGCAGAATGTTGGGGTGCGGGAGGGGGTGAGGGCTCTGGCTGGGGGTGCAGGCTCAGGGGTGAGGCCAAGGATGAGGAGTTTGGAGTGCAGGAGGGGACCCCGGGCTGGGGGGGTGGGGCCAAGGGGTTTGGAGTGTGGGAGGGGGCTCCAGGTATTGGCATGGGGGTTTGGGGTGCAGGAGGAGTGCGGGCTTTGGGAGGGAGTTTGGGTGCAGGAGAGGGCTCAGGGCTGGTGTAGGGGGTTGATATGCAGGAGGAGTGTGGGCTCTGGGAGGGAGTTTAGGTGTGGGAGGGGCTCAGGGCTGGGGTGGGGGGTTGGAGTGCAGGAGGGGTGCAGGCTCTGCGAGGGAGTTTAGGTGTGGATGGGGAGTCAGGGCTGGGGCATGGGGTTGGGATGTGGGAGTGGGTGTGGTTCTGGGTGGTGCTTGCCCCAGGCGGCTCGCGGAAGTGGCCAGCATGTCCTGCCGGCTCCTAGGCGCAGGGGTGGCCAAGGGGGCTCTGCGCGCTATCCCTGCCTGCGGCACAGGCCCTTCGCTGAGCTGTGGGGGCAGTGCCTGCACATGGGGGCAGTGCATAGAGACCCCTGGCCGCCGCTGTGCCTAGGAACTTGCAGGACATGCCGGCCATTTCCGCAACCCATGCAGAGCCGGCTGCTGCAGCAGCAAACTGGACTTTTAGTGGCCTGGTCAGCTGTGCTGATCAGAGCTGCCAGGGTCCCAGATGCCTTGTGACCCTAATACTGGGTGAGCACTGATATACCAGAGTCTGCCTCAATATATTGGAGTAGGCCTCACTATACTGAGGTGAGCCCCAATAGACTTGGGTTTTGCCCCACTATACTAGGGTAGACACCCTTTTCCAGTATGAGCCCCACTATATGTGAGTAAGGCCCTTTATACCAGGGTCATCACCTTGATACCAGGGTAAGCACAGATGTGTTGGGATAAGTGCATCCACATGGAGCGATACAGAACTAACCATCTTGGTTTCAAGTCAATATTACAGCGGAGTGATAGGACCACCATACTCAAGGGTGAGGATTCTTTGCTGTTTACCCTCCTCCACAGAACAGAGAACCCCACCCAAATATTTCTCCACCAAGCCCCGAGCTTCTATAAGAGCTACATTATATCTACATCTGGCCTTAATTTAAAGACTTCAAGTGATAGAGGAGCCACCACATCTTCTTCAAAGCCTCCTAAGAGATCTGCTGCCCTACAGGTGTGCTCTGTAACCTGGTGTGTTACATCAGTGGCTCCGTCTGAATTAGACTGGAAGCTTCTGGGGGCAACCGCCTTGTCTTCCTCTTCGCACTGGCTGTGCTCGCTTCAAGAATGAAATAACCATCTGGGCTTCATTTGTGATCCCAGGATTGTGCCTTAGCAGGATCGCTGGGCCAAGCTGCTCCTTGCCTATTCCATATCTTGGGTTATAAGGCCTCTGAAAGTGGAGCAATTCAGAGCTGGACGCTGGTTTCATTCCCACCACGGCAGATGCTTCCTGTTTACTCTCACCTTTGCTCAAACGTCTCATCTAAGCACCTTCCTGCTCTTTGTTAACCTTTGTCACTTGGAAGTGGGTTTCTCTGACCCAACATGGTCACCATGGGAGCAGAACAGGTTGCTAAGTCTTGCAGTGGAGTGGTTACCGCAGTAACAAGGAGATAAAGTGGTTGTTATGACAATTTGAAGGAAGACTGATCACCATGGCAGTGGCCTTCTGCATGAGAGCACTAATGGCCAGGTGAGGAGGGGGCCCGGTGAAGCAGGACAGCAACAGGATTTCCCTGGTTGCCACAGTAATACAAAGTTAATCTCAAGATTCAAGGATGCAAGTTGGGACCCCATTGAGGGCAAAAATGGGAAGGTGTCACCAGCAAAAAAAGTAAATAAACTTACTGGTAAGTTGGGAAAAGTGACTGGAGGAAGCAGCCAGGTGGGTGAGTGAAGCTGAGCACCCATGCTCCATTACCCCGAGGAGAGGAGGAGACCTTCAGTCACCAGGAAGGGACTCATTGCTTCTCTTCCGACAAGATGCAGGGTGACAAAATGGATCCCAACGTGATGGACGTCCCTTCACCCCATCCCACTGAGTGAACCCCCAAGCCAGAAAGAGGCTGAGATCCCGGAGGCTAGGGCCAGGCAAAGTCCAGGGAAAGAAGGAGAAGCAGGAGCAGACTTGCTTTGGTTTTGATTTTGCATGCTAGAAAAGAGGAAACCAACCAACCAGCCTACGACTGAAATAAACCGGTGGGGAAAGTGGAGGATTCACAAGCACAGCAGGAGGAGCTGTCTTCTCAGCCCAGGACCAGCTGCTTCGGGAGCAAGAGGTGGAATATTTCCGGGGCAAGGAAACAAGTGGTGGTGTGTGTTTTGACTCGGTGCGTGACGGATTTGCCAGCAGCCTGCCCCTTGCGGACAGCTGCCCCAATGCTGGATCGCAGAACCAGGATGGACAGCTCCAAGAAGGAGAAGGTAACGTTTCTAGTTCTGACTCTCCCTTAGCTTTGTGGGGCAACAAAGGTGCTGCCTGGGTGGATAGCGGATTAATCAATTGGCCCCATCCTAAGCCAGTGGTGGGCTCCTTCAGTGCACTTCTGCAAAAGACAGACCTTTCTGGGAATCCCTAGCTTCATTTAGTGCCCATCCATCACACCTTGTTCCACTAGACTCCAGATCCTGCTGACATGGAAGTTGACACCCAATTTTTCAAAGATGTCTCAATTTCTGGAGACCCAGTTAGTGCCCAGGTCAATTCTGGACACCCAAAATCTGAGGCATCCAAACTCAGAAGGTGCCTTTGAACGTTTGGGCTTTAATTTCCAGGTTTGCTAGTGAAGCAACTCTTCGTGGGGTGTCCGGAGAGAAGGCGGGTCTTAGGTGCGTGTGCTGCTATGTTGTGATGAGATTGCACCCAGGGTCATGTAGCTTGGACGTCAGCATTCTGTCGAAGCATTCGGTGCCATCCCCGTGCGAAGAGCGCAGAAGGGGGATGCGTGTGGCAAATGGTGGGCAATGTGGTGGAACTGTGTTCTGGGCTTGTCTCAGAATGTGGATTTGCTAACGCTGATGGAATGGTTATTTTGTGCTGGGGGAAGAGGAAGTATGTGGAGAGGATGGACAGAGGGAGGAATCTAGACATTTGGGGACAGGAGAAGGGCTCCAGCAGCTGGATTGTCGGTGTGTCACTGAAGTGGTGTACTGGAATTCAGTTGTGCCTCATTATCCAAAAGATGGCACTGTATTGGGGCCAGCACTGACACGGGGGGGGTCCCCCCTATTACCTCCCCTCAGCCTGCAGCACAGCGCCCTCTAGCACTGCACTGGCACCTTGGGGGTAATGCTGACTCAGAGGGAGAGCGCCCCCTACTGAACCTCCCCATGCTGCTCCCAGTATTACAGTGCCCCCTAGCACCTGATTGGAGCTCAGAAAAGAGAGCGCCTCCTATGGGTCCACCCGCGCCACAGGCACTGTAGGCTCAGGTCTTGTGCAAACAATCCCGGATCCTTTTAATCTACAAGATCTGTCAAGATCACAGCTCCTCCAAGGTGCGTACTATGTAAGAGGGGACTTGGGGGTTCTGCAGGTAGGGGGGTTCTGTGCCCAGGATATTTACTCCCAGGGAAGTGATGCACAGCTCTGTCGGGAAGGCTTATGGTTCGGATCAACAATTGGGCTGTTTGCTTTTTGGCTTGGCTGTCTACCGTCCAGTCTTGTTCCAAGCCCCAGTGATGGCTTGTCTCCCACCCTGCCTGTCCTCTGGGGCCCATTATAACCAGCCTGTCTGCAGTTTGCAGGGATGTTTCTCAGTGTCGTACCCCAGCAGCTTGGATTTCCAACCCAATCCGGGGCTGCCATAGAGTCTAACCTCTCTGGGTAGCAGGAAGGAGAAAAGTCTCATGGGGCTCATGGCGTCCTTGGCCCACTGACCTCATGCCATTGACATCTGCTGAGGGACAGGGCTGGCTCCAGGCACCAGCATTCCAAGCTGGTGCTTGGGGCGGCCATGTGCAAGGGGCGACAGTCCCTGTTGTTTTGCCCCCAAGCGGTGCACCAAATTGCCGCCGTGGGCGGCAGGGGCAGTCCGTGTGCCCTTAGGGCGGCAGGCGCGTTTCCGCAGTGGTGGCAATTCAGCGGCAGCTTCTATGTTTAGCTATCCGGGGCGGCTTCAGCTAAACATAGAAGCTGCTGACAAATTGCCGCCGCTGCGGAAACGCGTCTGCCGCCCTAAGGGCACCCAGACTGCCCCCGCCGCCCGCAGCGGCAATTCGGTGCGCTGCTTGAGGTGGCGAAAACTGTAGAGCCGGCCCTGCTGAGGGACCATATGCAGCGTCCTGCCACTATGTGACCTAGTTAGAGCCTGAGAACTAGAGCAAATAACTACACCCACCACACACACCATGTGCATCCCAGTTGTGTGCTCAGAGATCACAGTCGATCTCAGCAAGGGGGTGAGCCAGAGGGAGCAGTCAGTGTGCGCTGGGATCGCCCTGGGTTGGGGAGCAGGATGGAAGGGGTGTCCCCTCGCCCCCAAGCTGCAATGTTGTTTGGGGGAGCAGTCTGCCCATCTCAGGGATTGCAACATCCCAGCTCCCTGCAGTCTGGGGAGCCAATGGCAGTGCGTGGAGTGGGCAGGGCCAATGGAGCCCCAGCAATCACCCGTCATGTGAGCTGTGAAATATTAACTCTGTGGCAGCAGGCACCTAGCGCAGAGAGATCCCAGCTACACAGGGCCCAAAGCCAGGGGGATTCACAGCTTGGCTCATAGTCTGCATTCTCTGTGTCTGCTGGCCTGTGCAGGGAGCTGGGCTCTCCCAAATTTCCATCCCCTAAAGCGCCCCCGACTGGCTGAGAAACAAGTGGTTCATGCCACTCGTGCAGTGTCCCCTGCTGGTCGGGGCATAGATTGGTGGCACCTTGGTCTCTCCTGTTCCCTGCCTGTAGCACACACCAGTTTGATCTCCTGAGGACCGAAATGCTTTGGTCGAAGCAAAGGAATTGAGCCCAGCACAGGGGTATTTGAGTGACCAATAATGCCTATGCTAGGCAGGGAGGCAGCCTACATCATCTCATGGTCCCTTCTGGCCTTAAACTCTAGGCAACAATGTAAAAAAAGAAAAGCAGCTCATTGGGAGCTACCATGTGTTAAAAGGGAGCGTGATACATGCCTGAAGGAGAATTACGGGGCTGCCAGTGACAGCTGAGACTGAGCTCAGGGATGGCCCCAGCTGGAGATGGGACACCGGACAGGGTGGGCCAGGGCTCAGAGGTGGTACCCAGCCTTCTCTCTCGGCTGCCTCGTTCTTGTTCGTGTGCCCAGGATCTCCCTGATTGCCATGTGTGGGGTCAAGAAGGAATCCGCCCTCGAGTGAGCTTGTGGGTTTTGTGCCTGCCTCTGTACTATCTGGGTGTAGGTCACTTGCCAAGGTGTATCTCATTTAATCACTTCCCTGCTACTGCGGGGGCCTCGAGCACTGGTGCACCTCAGTCCCGCCCATTCTCTGCCCGTGGCACGGAATAATCTATCTCCTTTCTGCTGGTGGTGGCCTGTGATATCCAGGAGGTCAGACCAGATGCTCCCATCTGGTCTTAAACTCCATGATGCCTCTCTGTGCCTCAGAGCTTTATTAGTACCCTAAAGCCTTCCAAGCTACATGTGGAAGGAGACAAGGGACTCTCTGGCCTTCCTTATACACAATGCAGCAGAAAGATCAGCTGGTAGCTGTCTAGCAACTGCTTGGCCATGGTGGAGCTTCCTTGTTTTGTCCTTTTTGTTTGGACCCCCTCTCTCCAGGATCCATGGGACCGGAACCTGGGTCTGCAGTGCCTAGTACCTGAAGTTGTCTAGGCAACTCCACCGAGGTCCAGCCAGCTGTGACTCCCAAGCACACTGTCTCTTCTGGCCTCTCACCCTGACTCTTGCTTATTGAACCTGGCCTAGCGAGTCCTCTGACTGTAGCTACAGTCCTGAGGCTACCCTCAATATGTGAACACCATCAGCCCGGCTGTGACTGCTAAGCCAGACTGCCTCCATCCCAGTTCCTCACGCTTTCCTCCAGGAGGTTCCATCTGGAAAGCTCTATTAAAGGAGAGCTGAGGTTACAGGATTGAGTGCTCAGAAGTCAGGACAAGATGGTGTATCCGTTAGCTCAAGCGAGCCAGTGTCCCAAGGCTTGGCTCACTGCTGAGCTGAACACACGTTCCATCACAGCAAGTGGAGATGGAAAAGCTGCTGCCCTGAGGGAACAGGGCGGGGCTGTATCCTCCAGTGAGTTTTCCCTTTCTGAGTTTCACGCGCTCAGTGAAGTGGGCGATGCTAGGAGAGGTGGCAGTCCAGGGAGCAGGCTGACCAGCTGCCAACTCACTCTTATCAACCACTTTACATCAGTAGATGTCAAAGTCCTTTACAAAGTAGGTCAAGATCATCATCCCCGCTTTACAGATGGGGAGACTGAGGCACAGAGTGGGGTGGTCACGTGGTCAAGGTCACCCAGCAGGCCAGTAGCAGAGCTGGGAATAGAACCAGGTCTCCTGAGTCCTAGTCCATTGTTCTGCCCACTAGGCATCATTGCTTCCCAAATCGCCCCGCAAGCCCACATTGGGGGTGCTTCATCCCAGACTTTCTTTTAATTGGTTTACTTTGGAGTGGCACTTGGCCAGGTCTCCACAGCCTGATTTGTATCCTGACAGCGCCAGAGTCAGAAACAGGGCCTGCAAGAGCCTCACCGCTACAGAAATGCTGCCAAGAGTCCTGGCAGCAGAATGGATGTCAGCGATAGGGTGATGGGCCTCTGGGCCGGCCCCCACCACTCAAGTCCCAGGGCACTGAGCTGGGTGTATTTCAACAGCTCCTGAATCTTTAGTCTCTTTGGGTTGGAAGAAGCTGTCAGTGCTATCTGCAGCCCTCAGCCTTGAACTTCAGCAGCGGTGCAGCGCCAAGAGACACTGGCTCAGCCAGTCTGTTCAGCTTCAAAGCAGGCATCCAAAAGACACCTTTGGTGCTTGCAGAGAGCAAGAGGATTCCTGCCTGTCCTCAGAGTAAAACGGACCCAGCCGATCTTTTCGGAGCAGAATCAAACATGAAACCAAGCCAGCATGACACCTTGCACCTGGTAAGCTCTGTATCGGCCCAGGAACCTCCGCCATCTCACTTACTCAGCGTGATTTTCTGTTCGAAGTAGTGGTGGGCTGTTCCCTGCCTGTCAGCCAGTGCGGGGTGGGAGTCACGCCTAGCTCTGGTCATGCTGCTTTGCAGCAGCAGATCACAAAGTGCTTTACAGAGGAGGTCGGGCGCATCACCCCCATTTTACAGATGAGGAAACTGAGGCATGGAGAGGGGCGGGATATGCCCAAACAGGCAGACCCAGGGAGTAGGTCCTACCACCAGCCTGGGACTCAGGACTCCCGGCCTCTCCTCCTGACTTTGCTGCTGGCCCTGGGCAAGTGACTTTAACTTGTCTGTGCTTTAGTTGCCCCTCCACTGTTAAATGGGGGTGCATTAATCCTCCCTTGGTCACAGGGCTGCTGCGCTGAGTGATGTCTGGAAAGGCCTCGGTGGTCCTCCAGTGACAGACCCCTCCTCGCTCCCCTCGTCTCTGGCACACAGCCCTGCTTGGTCCCTTTCGGTGCCCCTCTGAGCCCTGGGGAATCCCAGCAAGCTCTGGGAAAGGATCTCAGGGACTGTGCTGTGAGCACTGGAGATCATCGTTCTCCCACCTTCCCCAACATGCTGTCTGCAACAGAGCAGTGCAGGGTGCTCCTGGGAATGCCTCAGCAACCAAAGATCCCAGCTGGCCTCACACTGAGCCGAAGGGAGACCAGTGCACTCGAGCCGGCAGTGCTGAGGGGTGGTGCCTGGGTTAGGCCCCGAGGTAGAGGACCCCAGGGGCCTGGCGTCAGTCCCTGTAGTGGGCAGGGATAACTTGGATGGTGGTTGTTGAAGACCTGGGCTCAATGCTTGAGATGAGCAGGCATGAGTTCTGTGGGCCAAGTGCCTGGCTTGCCACGTGCACTGCAGCCAAGGGCGGCTGAGAGTCCAAGACTGGCATCAGGCAAGGGCAGGCTCAGCCCTGCCCATGGTTGGCAGGGTCTGAAATGGACAGCTGCCTCCCTAGCAGTGGGTGCTCCTGGGGTCAGCTGTGCAGAAGGCCCAAGGCAGGCAGGGGAGATGGAGAATCCCTGAGAGGCCCTGTGCTGCCTTCCGGGGCCTGCGTGCTTCTCCGCCTGAGGGGCTGAGCTGACCCCCGCCCAAACTCAGAGTGCACATGATGTGGTTGGGGGTTTTCCTGTGCCCGTCCATGTGCCTGGTCAGCTTTGCTAGGGAACAGCCCAGCATGGCTTGGTGGCTGGGGTACCAGACTGGGACTTAGGAGCCCTAGGTTCAAATCCCCCCTCTGCTCCTGCATGACATTGGGTGAGTCATTGCTCACTCTGTGCCTCGGTTTCCCCATTTGTAAGTATCAGCATTGGAACAATTACCCAGGGTGGTGGTGGATTCTCCATCCATGGCTCCACATTCTAGCTACCACCACTCAGGGGCTTGTGGTCTCTGTGTCCCAGCTTGGCAGCACACTTTCATGTTGTTCACAACATGCCAAAGGCACATGTGCTCCTAACTGAATGGGAAAGATACTGCCAAACAGCCTGTCGCTGTGGTTACTGCAGAGTTCTGTCTAGATGCTGGGAATGGGCTTGCTTGTCTGCACCAACAGAAAGCAGCCTGTCCATTAGCTCCCCTGATTCTTGGTTTTGCACCAGTCTCCCACTGCAGGCTGCACCGATCTATTATCCTGTGCTCACAGGAAAAGGTCTCGCCAGCAATACCTTTGGCACGACAGGAGAAAAAAAACATGTCTGAGTTTTGTATCCTTGTACTCAACACCAGCGAGTTGTGAGGACCTGAGAGAACTCCTCAGGCAGCATTGCACCAGCCGTAGGTTGTTTGCGGGGGGTCCAAAGGATGGGGACATTCATAAAGTCACAGAGGCACAGAATTTAAGGGTAGAAGGGATCGGTAGCTCCTATAGATCATCTCAGGCCAGAGAATTCCAGCCGGGGCAGCACGAGGATGGGAACATAGTCAGGGCAAGGGGCTCAGATTAGCTCACCCAGGTGCAAAACGGGGGTAAAACCCAACCAGAAGGGCAGTATTTGCACCTCCTTTGCTCTTGTTTGAGCTCTTTTCTCACCCTTTAAATCAGTCACGTTTCACAGTCCTGGAGGTCACAGCCAGGACGTGGCCTCTAGCTCTGAACACACCAGAAACTCGATTCTTCTGCTCTCGAGTGCCACCTTTTCAAATGGGCCTCTAATCTGGCAACCAGCACGTCTGCCCGGGGCAGGTCACGCTGAATGCTGGGCCATTTGGGCTCACAGCCAGTTGCAATGCTGCATGTAAAATGGGAATCCAAGTGTTGCCCGAGAAGAGAAGTTACAAGGCCAAGCCCATCTCTTCCCTAGGCATTTGCAGGGAATTGAGCTGAGGTGGAAGTGAGATGCCCTGTGTGGATGGGAGTTTATAACGATCTGCTGAGGTAGGTATTTTCAGATGGAAAGGAAAGATTAATTTATTTGATGGCTTTGTCCTTCTGCCGGTGACCGTGGTACCTGGGCACCCTCCATATGAAATTAGTGACAGTAGTGAAGTCCCGTGGTGCCTCTGGCACCTCTTTTGGGTTGGTCGGGGTGTGGGGGTTGGTCAGCGTTGGGGGTTGAGGGGAGGAGTGAGGTCAGGGCTCGGGGGGTCAGTGTTGTCAATCCTATGTTGAAAATACCCTTGTAACTGGAGGGCGCCTCCTTGTGTCTTGTGTATCTTGTGATACTGTCAGACGGACATTATGGAAACGAGTCCAGGGCATCGGATACAGCTTATTGCTGTTTTATGTATCTCATTAAATAACGATGCAACATGCATGTCGATTCCACACCACAGCAGCAAGAGCACGGATGGCGTTTTTAGCAAAGGCATTAGTCTGGAACCCAGGAGATGCAGGTGCTTTTCCTGCCCTCTCAGACTGGCGGCTCCATCATTTACAGGGGTCTGGTTGTTGCTAAGCACTTCCAGCTCCCGGAGACGTCAATTTGACCTTCAGTGCTCTGTGCCTCAGTTTCCCCATCTCTAGATTGCAGATCGTTAACCCTTCCTTACCCCGTGGGATGGTTGCAAGGATAAATGTGTTAATGCAGGTGGTGTACCAATACAATGTTACAGGGCCAGAGGAAAGCTTAGAAATAAATGAAAGCCTAAATGGTTGCGCACCTCCTCAGCTCGGAGCAAGTCTCATTAGGAAGAGACTTACCTGGGCCCCATCACTGGAGCATTTCAGCAGCACACAGTCTTTAGCACGTTTATTGTCAGACATCCCTGAGAGGTAGGGCGAGGCTGTAATCCCCATTTCACAGATGGGAACTGAGAGGCAGACTGAGCAAGTGACTTGCCCAAGGTCACGTGAGAACTCTATGGCAGAGCAGGGACACAGCTGGTCACAGGTGGCTGAATAATGGGAAAAATATTTCGGGCTAATTTTTTTGATCATCAACAAGAAAACTCATTGAATACATCCTTCCTGGATAGCCACTGTCTTGCTCTGCTTCCATCAGTTTCCCAGGTAGGGAAAGATACAATATTAGTTTAACAAGAAAAACTTTTTTTTCTCCCCAACTCAGCCCAGATACAACAGCACTTTAAATGCCAGTGAGACCTTCAGCTTTTGCCATGAATTGAATGTTGGCCTTCGCAGGCAATACAGCAGGAAGTTTCTCTCACACATAAACTGCTTGATATATAAATCGCAATTGCTCAAGTGAAGCTGTGATGTCTGTCCTGCACTCCCTTTTTCAGTGGCTCCTAATTCACCCTAACAATTTGCTTTGGAGGTAATACCTCCCAGACTCAGTCCAAAGAGGAAGGAAGGCTCTTGGAAAGTTTGAGCAAAATCAGATCAGACACTTTTGAGTGATGTGAGCAGGGGGTGGGGGAAAAAAAAGACCGTTTCCCCCTGTGTTCCAGTTGAGGTTTTATACTCAATTCTCAAGTGACTGGAGCTTGGAGCTTCAAATCTGCTCCACATTATAGTCCTCAAAGAGGTCCTGAAGAGAACCGGCTTAGTATTTTGGAAAGGTTTAAAGGCATGTAAGTTGCAGTGAGCTCACATGTGCTCACTGTAACTTGACATCTAGTAATGGGGAAACTGAGGCATGGAGCAATGATGGCAAAGCAAGCATGTTCATGCTCTCTCCCATGTTGCCCCTTGTGTTTGGGAGGAGCTGCCTGTAAACACTCTCCAAATCTCTCCTTAACATTCTCCTTTGTCAAGACGCCTGCAAAGACTTGACAACTATTCGGCCGCTGGGGTGCTGAGACCACTCCTGTCAGGCTGGCCAGTGTCTCATTTTTTCCTGTACTCCCCCATTGGTCTGTCTGCATCTATCTGTTGTCTCTTGTCTTACCCTTAGATTGTGTGTTCTCTGGGGCGAGGACCATCTTTTTGCTCTGCGTTTGTACAGTGCCTGGCACACCAGGGACCTGGTCCGTGACTGGGGTGCCGATCTATCATCATAATAGATACATGAAATTAAAAAGCCAAAATTAACCCACAGGGGAAATAAATGCCAAACGTCTTCTGTCCTATCCAGCTTCTCCTTCTGCCCTCATCCTCAACTCTGTGTTTATATCAGAGAGGGCAGCGGGGAGGGGTCCGCCTGGCACTTGGAGCAGAAGGTGGTCTTCAACAGCGGTTTGGGGTCCCGGTGATTATTAGTCTGAGCCAGACATAGTTTGCAGACCACCGTGTCGGCCAACACCAGGAGCCTTCAGAGCTCAGAGCATGATGATCTCTACAGCTTGAGCTGAAAAGCCAGGCTAGATCAAAGTGACTTGAAAGAAGCAGTGAAACACTAGAATAGGGAGGAGTGGGGAGAGTGGCTGGTGGTCGAGGCCCAAAGGGGAAGGGGCAGATGGGACGGCGAGAAGAGGATGGTGTTATGGACCCACCTAAGAGGAGAAAGTTGGGGAGAGGGAGAAAAGAGGGGGCCATGCCCTATAAACACAGATAAACCCATGGGGGAGCCGCTGGGTCAGGGAAATGGGAATTACCCCAGGGCCTGCCACAGACAGAGGGTCGGGGTAGTGGGTAACAAGGGATCTGGGGGATAATTGTGGGGTTCTAGCTGACAAATCACAGCACTGGGATGCTGCAGCACGCTCCTTCCTGAAATGGGATCCTCATCTCATCCTGTGTCTTCTCCTTCCTGCAGAGGGTGCAGTGAGGGGTGAGGGCCCTGCCTGGCCACTGGGATTATGTTCCCCAGTTCTCACCCCTCTTGAGGTTCTGGAATGTCCTTGGTGGGGCCCGCTCAGTGCAAATGCAAGGCCCAGGAATTGGTGAGCCATTCGCTATGCACAGTAGAAAGGGGGGAGGAGGGGCTCTTTGCGTGAACTCTTGGGAGCGTGCAAGGTAGGGAGGCTACCAAACGGCAGGGCATTGCAAACACCAGGGTGATGCAAGGCTTCTATATTTAGGAGCTGGCATGAGCCTGTCCTAAATATAGCACGAAATATGGGACGCTGGCCTCCCCGCGGACCACTGGCAGTCCCTCAAGTTACAAAAGAACCACTCCATTTAGATTAGATGTGGAAAAGCGCCCAAGGTCCCATCCAGTCCCTCCCTGGGGGACCAGGCAAAGTCCTTCCCTAGTGGACTTGTATAATGTTTTCTCCGGGCTCGGTTTAAATGCCCCAAGTGTTATGCTCCAGCCGTTTCTCTTTGAGGAGCGATGGTGTTCGTCCTGATGTGGTAATGTTTTCATAGTGCAGCAGAACTGGGAACTGTCCTCTGAGCTCTAGAAGGATGTGCCCAGTGTTCTCTATTCCACGGTGCGTATCTTCGGTGAATATGGCTATCTGGCCCTCACTGGGCATATGAGGTTCCTTCAGAGTCTTTATGGCTGTGCTCTACCCCTTAAAATAGCCTCAAAACCCACTGGACTGAGTGATTGATCAGTCTGATTGATTTGCTTTATGGTCCATCTTCATTTCACACCAAAGCTTATTGGGTCTACGGAAAATATAGCAGGATGCAGATGAACATGTGCCATTGTTTGTACGTGTGTCCAGGGACAAACAAAATGGTTACGATGGAATTGAGATTGGAAATACGTAGCCATCATTGCAGATGGAAAGGAAACCATTAAGAGGAATTTGTTATATAATAACCCAGACACCAGGAAATTCAAAGTGACGTCAAACGAAGAGAAAGTGGGACATGCAAGGTTAAGGAAACTGCAGATGAGTTTAAAATCCCTTCCCATCCCCGCTCCAAATCATGAGATGACTCTACAACATCAAATGGAACCAATTCGTCTCTCACTGGCGGGTACAAATCAGGAGTAACTTCACTAAAAGCAGTGGAGTGACCCTGGCATAAAGCTGTTGTGAGTTCAAAATCAGGCCCCGGATTTTTAACAGTGATGCTACACTTACCAGATTGTCCCACATAAAATACTGATGGTCTGCAGCAGTTGTTGACTGGGACTTCTGACATCCCTTGTAGTAAGATGCCTCATCTTACTACATCCCTCACTCCCTGCCCTACGCTGGATCCTCCCTCTCCTTCCTGTAGGTCCCCTGCACTGCCTGTCTAGGTCATCTTAAAACCTCCACTGCATCATGAGTCTCCTCGCAGAACCCATGAAGCTGTCACTGGGGGAGGAGAGGGACTCATTCCATCACTTGGGGGATTTTATTCCCAAGAAGAATAGGGCACCCTGAAAGGGAAAGAGAGATTGAGTGGCAGAGAGCCATGCTCCGTGCGGGGACATGGCTTCCCGGAGAGGTGACCTCTGCTCTGGCGGCTGCCCCACAGCTGACCAAGGTGTGGGTGCATGGAACAGATACACAGTTGGTTGAAGCCTGTGTGGAGTGACTGGCAGCAGATTGCTGGCTAAACTCTGACACATCATTGTTTTCTGTGCAAACAGTGAGGCAAGGTCAGCATTGATGGTCCCTACAGCTCAGTGACCCTGCTCTGAGGACAAGCCAGAAGATGTGGGGTCCTCTTTGTATAAGGTCACTGTTATCTTACTTTGGGACAGGACCTCTGGGAAATACATTTCAGCCGGAGAGACTGGTGCCAATTCCAACATTACAAAAGACAGGTCAGACCAGTGGCCGCAGTTCTGAGCTGTTGGCAAGGGTGGACGTTAACATGTGCGACATCACATGCTGGGAAGTAAACAGTCGGGGTGTTTTGGGGCTGCGGAATTACAGTGCCCAGCCTGGCGGGCTATAGCAAAGCGGACATTAAGCATAAACTTTAATGGGCTGTATTTGTAATAAGTTTACAGTAACGGGGTTTAAAAGTTGCTTTTAAAGCAGCTTGGCTTCGAGAGAGGGAAATAGCCTTTGACACAGTTGCCCAGACAGGTGAGAGTTTAGTAATTTTTTATTGTGCTCATGAGGTCTCCTGGACCTTGACAAAGCATAAGCATGAGATGTGTGACCAAGTAAAGAATAATGGATCATGATTTATGACCAGGAAAGTGGCCAGACCCTAATGGTCAAGAAGCCGTTGAAGAGCCAGGATCGTTGACCCAAGGGGACTTGAGACAATTTTGGTGGAGGCATCAGTTCTTGTTATTTCCTTATAGTTTGCTTGGGATAAACATGTGGACTTGTGGACAGGACACAGAAGCAGTCCCCTAGGAAGGAGGGCCCCCAAGAATGGACAAAAGATCAGCCTGACCTCGCTTGATCAGGACTGGACAATGCAGTTGAGCTGCAAAACCTGTGATCACCTGATTTGCCCAGAAGATCTCCAGGGAGGTCCTATCGGATGTGACCAGCTTGAATCTCAACCTTAAAAGACCAGGTAAGCGAGGAAGAAGTGCGCTCCTCTCCAGGTCCCCATAACAACAACCAAAAGGTTGACACTCCTGCTTTCCCTGGGTTGGTCCCATGGAAAGTGGAGCCCAAGACACTGCAGACCAGCCAGCTGACCAGAGGATGATACCCACTAACATGATGGTACCTGAGCCAGAAGACATTGCCTGCTTCCCTACACTGCATTTCCTGTTTGACTCTCTCAACAGATCAAGCAAAACAAAGAGCAGATCCTTTTTCTTTTCCCCAGTGACTTTTCCTCTTTTTGTTTCCTTCATAGAATACTTGATACCTATGCAGGAACACCTGTGAGGGGAGAGTTGGTTTATGCATGTGTCCTCTGTGTGTGTGTGTGAGCCAACAGTACGAAATTAACCTAGGTTAATGCAACTCTTACCACAGATCACAGAAGGCCATCCTGGGTTTGTAAAAATTCCAGCTTTAGCCCATTCTTTCCACAAGGGAAAAGACACAGATTGAAAAAATCAGCCATTCAATTACTGGGATTATATAGTGTGACAAAGTTCCTCCTCTACCTTGGTGGGTCCTGCGCTTATTGGCAGATTTGCTCACCTCAGTGATCTTCCCCACAGTCTGGATCAACTCCTCCTGTGTCGATCAGGAAGCTGGGAAGGTTTCGGAGGAAACCCAGGGCCCACCTCTACTCCGGGTTCAGCCCAGGGCTGTGAATTGCAAGTGTCTATAGTTGCCCTTGTTAAACAGCTGCAATGACAGTTCAGCTCCCTGGGCTAACTTCCGCCAATCGGCCTCCTCCAAACACCTTCTTTATCCTCACACAGGACCCTTCCTCTGGTGTCTGATTAACACTTGTACTCCCCGTAGTCCCTCCAGGCGAAGCAACAGACTCCACGAAGAACCCTTAAATTAGAGTTGAAATAAATGAAAGACTCGGCACAGCACTTATCACTCTCTACTTACCCTTAGTAGTCTTTCTGTGCTAGATACAGCCTCACACTCGCACACCCACTTCCTCTGTTTGCCGGTCGCGGCCCTCAATCTTGTCGATCGATAGCGCTCTGACTGGACATGAGCTATCTCTTTTTCTTAAACCCAGTGCCTCTGAGAATTATTAGCCCTGCCTTGATTGGCTGACAGGTAACATTATTCTAAATCAGCCCTGTCTTCACTTAATTTGCATTCTAGCAAGAGTCATTCTCGCAAATTAAAGTAAAAACATGTGTCACGCAATGCAAGCCCTGCCTTCTAAAAGTGATCAAGGGAAACATAGAAAAAACTTATCATGTGACCCCAGACAAGCTCTAATAGTTAAAGACGTGCTGTAGCCACACTGCAGTTATAGGTTCAGTCAACACATATCCCTGTCCCCCATTCCTGAAGTGCCCATCAGAGAAAGTGTGAGCTGCCACACAGGCTTAGTATACCTGTCATCAAACAACAAAAGTAAGGTTATGGCACTTCGGATTGGCAGATACCAGTTAGACACGTCGTTATATCATCAATGTTAACAAGCCAATCGGCATTACCGTGAAACGCTCTTCTGCTTGTGTTGCACACGGAAACTGGAAAAGGTGGAGGGATAAGAACACTGGTCGACCATTTTAGTGATTCTTACTTATTAGCATCAGCTCTGCAGATAATATGAATGTGTACAGCATGCTTCTAGTGATCCAAGCGAGACAAATCTCCATTGCCAGCCCTGATCAGTCAAGGTAGTGTAGCAATGCTTCACCATGTGTCTTAATTTATACTGCGAGGCCAGACATGCTATCGTGCCACCACATAAGGCAACACGACGATCTTTATCTAGATCAACACCAGCTTCATATAGACCGGTCTCTCTACTGAGTAGAGATCTGGGTGTCTACCTTCCACTAAAGCTACATGCCATCCCCTATAATGTATAAGAAGGCCCTCAAACACCCCGAAACTATGTGATGCTATCACTGTCATGCAGGATAAGATGCATGTGGTGAGTCAATAGAGGGCACTATTCAAAGGTGACATTACCAGGGTTATGACTGCAGAGGGCACGATCACGATTATAGGTGGTCTATGAAGCTACATTTATGCTTGCGTCGACCATCTTAACAAGAATCAGTCACTGGGCTTTTCAACTAAGCTCTTGTCAGGGGTTTCGCCCTTGTGGCAAAAGTTGGGGGAATAAATCATTGGTAATACCGGGCACTACCCTAAGGAATGCCCGGACTTGTTTCTTCTTGCGACGCGTCCGGGGCCAAAATTTTGGATGGCCTCAAAACTGTTCACGTTGGGGTTTTACCAGACCTTTTTCCACAATCTGCAAGATATTTTCCTCTGTAAACCCTAATAGCCCAACCTGGAAGGGTTTTTTGCTGTAAGGCACAGGATCGCCTTGTAAGGTATCCACAACCAATGTGCACTCCTTAACGAATGTCTTCCCTCTAGGTGGGATTTCCAGTCTGCGGAGTTATGAATGACCACGTCGTCCAACAAAGTAGAAGATCACAGCTTTTTGAGTGAGGCACATATATGTCGCTGCTTGGAGGATTCTTGTCTACTAATTTGTAAAACTGAAGTTAGATCCGGCTAGAGAAAGAATTAGTCTGAAGCTTCCCAATGTAGTCCCAAGAAAAAAAACAATATAATTGAACAAGACACACTCTATTGGTGTAGAGATGCAGATCTTTCTTTAAGAGCGATTCCGTTCACAAGATGGGGAAGAGGCGCCAGTTACCAACAGGAGTTGCCTTCTGTCCAAAAGTCTAGAGTAGTCAAGTACCCCAATTCCCCTGAACCACTTAAGCTCTCCTCAGTCTAATCGCAAAAGTATGTGAGTAGCATTGAACGTCGCGATTACTTCTTATATTATCACGACTCGCCGGAAGGTCGTTGCATAAAAACCTTGTAGGAGTGAGATCTATAGGCTTCTGAGCCACTATCAGCCACGTAACTGGGGAGTGGACCGAACACTGAGACTGCTCGGAATCTCTTCAAATTGGGAAAAACGGGGCACTCCAGCATTTTTCACACACTTCTGCTTTATTTCCTCTCTTTTGGCCGATGGCATTTACTCGCATCAAGGCCAGATCATTGTATTAACTGGCTTCCACAGAAGGTAGACGATGCTGAGTATCCTTCATTTGTGCGAATTGGGCGCGGTGTGTTGAGAGACTCATCTTGGTTCGGAAATCATCTACTAATGAACACCCCGCATTCCTGTTTGCTGGTCTGGTTTAAATCGGCGAGGAGAGCACTCTCACCTGTTGTGAAAGGCTTGTTATCTCCTGGGTTAGTTCCTATTGTCTCAGATGTGAGTTATCGCAAATGCCTGCTTGTCATGCTAAGGCGCATGTCAGGAAAAGGGAGTTGAATATTGATAAGAGCAAATATCTTCGATTTTCATTGTGATATGGCATAGTAACTTTTATCGTGTGTCTTCGTCGCGGCCCTTGTAGGTTAACCCAGATAGAGTCATAATAATACCCTCATAGGCCCATCCATCATTAAAAGTTGTGTGCCCCAAATAGCAGATTGCTTTACTGTGGTTAACGGACAAAACCAATCACACAAAATCCCCTGGTTGGAACTGTGTCGGACCTTTTTTGCCTGCAGCTAGACACCTAGGTTCTTCCTGGACGCTCAATTTGCCTTCCAAATTATCCAAACTGTTTACACCGTACGAATATGTGGGGTGAGAGGGGTGACCATTACACACCCGTGGAATTCCTGCACATCTGATTAACACATGTTCTATTATATTTCTCCCACTCATGGGTTCCTCTTCCAAATCTCTTGCGCGACTACTCTAGTATCGGGAGTGAAGTCCCATGATTGAGCAATAACACTCATACTGTCGGGAAAACACCAAAGTTATGAAAATGCCTTGAAAGGCTAACACCCCATCTTCACAGAACATAGCCTCCCGGAATAGCGAACACTAAGTAGGCGCAGTTAAAGGTCGTCCCCAGGCCTTGACTTTCACATAACATTCCCGACTTACCACCTTCCATTTTGGCATGATATGCTTGAGGTTCGATTACAACCAGGCTTATATCTACCGAACCCAATCAGTGGGAGGATGGTAAACTCGAAGTTCTCAGGGTATGTTATATTGCGATGCAGGCGCTACACGAGGTATTCATTAGCTTTTGACCATACAATGGGGTTTCCTTGGTCTGTTAATATCTCCTTTGGTAGCCACACTCAGGCAAAGATCCCACACAGCTCTTGCTAATCGGTTTAGAGGCTGTGGTTTTCGCCAGGGGGACGGCTTCTGGGTTAGCCAGTAGCAAGTCCAAACGAACAAGTATATATCTGTGCAGCGACCCTATAAGATGGAGGGAGCGTCTCTCCCTCTTCAAAGAGTGCCCACTAGGGGGTGGCTGCTAGCTATAATTGCATGCAAACAACTAGGGAAGCCTAATCATATGATGAGACAAAGGGGTTTATCTATACACGGAAGCCCTCTGACAAGGTAGGGGGAGCGCGGGGAATCGGGCAGCTCCAACTAGGCCGTCACTCGCGAGAGGCAGGGAAGTGCACCAAGTTACCGTGGCATCCGCACGTCTTCGATGTCTGACTCCGGGCCTAGAGAAGGAAACCCACTAACGTTCGGTAGGTTACTCCTGTAAGCCAAGCACGTCTTCTCATCCCAAGTACCCCCAAAAAAGAATGACTATGCACAGACTTAAAGACAACAAAAAGGACCGTAGTCTGGTGTTTTATGTGAGAGGTAAAAAAATTGCATTCTGTACGGGTGGTCGTCTCGTTCGCTGTCACTGGTAGGAACTACCAGTCATAATAGAGAGATCTCTCTCATTCATTATGAAAAGTAAGGGTCCTGGTCCTGGGTTTTTCTTCCCACGAGGACAAAGACTAATTTAGTACACACCTTTATCCACTAGAAAAGTTGTTCGAGTCACCTTGGAGTCTTCGGACCTGGTCCTTCCAGCTCTTGGAGCTACTGTCCCAGGGCTAATCCCTGGTGACCTCAAAGATCTAAGGGGCCCATCTCTGTTGCCTCTACTGGTTCACAAGAAAGCATTAAGGGTGGGGGTCAGACTCAGGTGCTTCTCGCTCACTTGCTGCGCCTTCTCTTTTCAAGCTGCATCGTTAGAGCGCCACTCTCCGAGTGAGTAGCGCACAGCACTCAACGCGTTTGAGGGACAAGTATTCCGGATTATGGTTCCCAAAGCTAGCTGCCTCCCTTTCACTTTTCGCTTCTAACCCTGTTTGGGAAATGGAAAATATACTGGAGAATATTTCAGAAAAGACTAAGGAGGAGATTCGCAACAATCGACCGTGAGCTCAACTAACTTCGGGTTCCCTCTTTCTCCAATCTTCCTACTGGGAAAAGGCTCAACATAGGGAAAGATCACTTTCCTAATACAAGGGCACCAGGTGTATGGCGAAGCTTGAATATAAGGGGATAGGGCAACAACTGTGCTGCTAGACGAATTTATCAAAGTACGAGTCTCCTCACGTGATTTACTATTCAAATATATTTAACATATTACTGGGATGGTACAGGACGTAATAAAACCACTGTTCACCATGAGATGCATATTCATCCAATATGCTTAGCCCGCACAAGCTGAAATACACTTCAACGCAAGCCCCCCGAGACAAAGCGTATAGCACCATTCTGGGCAGCCCCCATATTGTGACACGCCACAGTGGCTTATTAGTAGATACTCCATCAACCAGTCACACACAGTAATCCATTTAGCTTTAATAACTGCGCTCTGGTTGTACATATGTGCGGGTTAGTGGACCCACGACAGGTGTATTAGGGAGCATGGTCTGAGCCACCAGTTGCACATTAACCTAGGTGATAGACCACAGCATAGGCTGCCTTAAAGCAAATTGAGACCTGTGAGCTATATGTCCCCACACCACAGGCATAATACAATCTGTAATGGGGCCTTAGGCATTCCCCGGTTCTTGGTTTGGCAGTCTAACATCATAAATCCTCTTCCCTCTCATGGTCTGACTCTTTTGTGGCTTCTGTGAGCCTTCAAGCCTCTCTTTTCCACTGGGCTCTCCGTGTGGCCCGTCACTCAAGCTCTAAGGCTTTGGTGCTGCTAGGTTTAACACCGGGGTGCCCTCTTCCTTAACTTGGTCGGGTCACTCCTCACATCCTTCGCCATTTCTAGCCAGTTGAAACATATTCATTAGTGGAGGGTGTTCGTTCTGGCTTAAACCACGGCAACGAAGGTCTGGCGGCATAATCCTCATGTAATCGGTCATGACCCAGAACCTCCAGTATCTTCTGGGACCTCGGGACTCCATTCGCAATCAACCACTTTCACAAAGATGGAATGAGGTTCAACAATTGGGAAACCGTGGGTTTTATTTTCCTGGTCTCCACTCGTGACCGGCTGGCCCACACTGCAGTCCGTTACACGATCCAGATCTAGCCAGGATCTCTGCTTTCCGCTGGGGGTAGTCTGCTGCAGCCTCTTCAGCGAAGATGATAGTAAGCCTTCTGGGCCTCTACACAGAATGGGGCAAGGATAGCCAGACAGATTCTCGAGGCCAGGCCTCCCTTAGGGCTGTCCTTCAAAGGCCAGAAGGGTATGCCTCTACATCAATCCTCCGCGTCATTTTTGCAAGCCAATGGCTGAGCCCGTATGATCTGTGTCCTTCTGGTGCGGTTCGCTCTGTAAGGATCTTTACCCTGGTTCAACCAGTTTTCTCGGCCAACATAGCTCGGTCTGAGAAGCTGGCCCATCAGCAAGCGATTAGTCTCTTGCTGCAGCGCACTGCTCCTGTTGAGCGCCTGCCTGGACAACGGGTACCCCTGCGGGCTACTGTAACTTGTATCAAATGCCTGTACTACATCATCAATTGAGGTGAAAAAAAAAACCCTCCTACTTTGGTTCTTTTTTTTTTAATCATCCTCCGTTCTTCTGCCGCGCTGTGCACACCAGATCCCCCCGACCAGTTGTGAAAAGTTCCTCCCTCTTTGGTGGTCCTGCTTACTTGGCCCAGATTTTTGCTCACCTCTGTGATCTCCCCACCAGTCTGGTCACGTCCTCCCCTGTATTGATCAGGAGTTGGGAGGTTGGGGGGAAACCGGGCCCACACTCATACTGCCGGTTTTCCAGCCCAGGGCACTGTGGATGGTCACTGTCTAAAGTCTCCCGTAAGCGCAATGAAGCTAACAACTTCCCTGGGCTACTTCCCATGGCCTCCTCCAGAACACCTCCTTATCCTTCACACAGGACCTTTCTCCCTGTGTCTGAATAATGCTTGTTTACTCCTTAGTCCTCAGCAGCACAGCTCTCACTCTCAGCTCCTTGTGCCTCTTTGCTCCCAGCCTCCTCACATGCATCCTCTCCTCTGCTCTCCTATTGACTGGAAGAGAGCTCCTTTTAAAACCCAGGTGCCCTCCGATTACGCCTTGAATTGGCTGCAGGTGTTCTAAGATCCAGCCTAATCAGCCTTTGCAATTGGTTCTAGCAGGTTCCTGATTACTCAGTGCACGCCCCTGCTCTAGTGACTCAGGGAACCAGAAAACTACTCCCAGCCCAGTGCTAAAGTAATTCTAACCCTCTACCAGACTCCCTGTACCACCTGGCCTGGGTCTGTCACAATATGTTTGTAATGTTTAGATATAAATTTTGCTCCTGCAATGATTTGAATCTATTCGTTGATCTCCACTATGTGTCGTTATATTTGTTAGTTAACATACCATTTTAATTGTACTATATTGTTAACTTCCTTGATTGATTACTGGATCTGATATACGTTTCTAAAAACTCAGAGAGACTGTAGTTGATGTATCTCATATTGTTTAGCACTTTAGGGAAGTATAATTAACTATTAGCCTCTTAATAGATCATGTTAAGACTCTTAATAAAGCCAAAAAACCACAATTGAGCTGTTTCTCTAAATCAAAAAGCTAGTGAGGTCAAATAGAACCTTGTAGTTAGGAATTTTAATTAAACTTAAAAAATCATTTAACTGAGGCCGGAAACCTTATTATTACTTCTCATGTTCACAGCACACCAGAAACCTAAAGCTTTGGCACAGTGTGAAACCCATAACTCTCAGATACTACACGCTCTTCTCCGCCTGCTCTGTTCACTTGACCAATTCAACCTGTCAGGAAGTGGCTGGGTTGAGCTGTATCAATGGTTTTCTGGTTAGTTTTTTTGATCTCTCCACTCGATCTGACCCCTTCAGATGCCAGCTGCATTCTCCGGCTTTCCCTTTCTCCTGTGCGGCCACAGACGAACTATTGAAAATTCTCACTGCCTCTGATGAGCCTCCCTGCAACAGGTACCCGATTCCCACCGAGCTTTCCTTATTCTGCACCAGAAAAGAACGGGCAGCTCGCGTGTAAGTGATGAAAAATAAAAAAGTTGTTCAGCTGCTGAGCTTGTGTCAAAGCAAGCACTAAAAGGGCGAGCAACCTGGCTCCATTTTTCCAGGTGTGCATTAACCTAATCATCCTCCTCACTGGTTTTGGGTGCTTAGAATCCCCTGCTCCTCTTCTTCCCGGGCACAAACTGTTGTACACGACGACTCAAAGTAACTCTATACGGGATCTTTTCAGGGGGTTAAGGCACGCCACATGTTACTATGTAATACAAGGTATTAATTAATAATCCTCTATCATATCATATATATATACAGTCATGTCATGTCACAACACCACAAACAAGAAATCACACACTCCGTTTGCTGTTCGTTACCAACTAGTGCTTACCCTGTACTGCATGGCAGTGAGTTAGATGGGCGAAGGGGTGGAGCCGGGCTTTCTGCCGATCTGGAATCGATGCTCCGATGGGGACAAGACAGGACCGCGTGGCTCCTTCTGCAAAGACCGTTATTATAGGCAGCTTTATCCTACTATGCAATCCCAGATTACATAGTATTCAAAATCTGGGTCTGCTTCCGTTGGTTCTGTGCTTTTGTGCTGGCTTTTTTTTTGGGTGTTGTCCCAATGCTTGCTCAAAGAGGGCGTTTTCTAAAGACGGTGCGTTGCTTCTATCACCATGAGTTGTCAATATTCGTCTGAGCTCTTTTTTTGTTGGGCCACTGCAAGTGTAATTGTCCTTGGTGCATACTGGCTCCCATTCGCCTCTTTAAACTGATTGCAGCTGTCTGGAAGGAGTAAGGGTGTTCCTTCAGCCATCAATCATTCACACCGTCAGTTCAGTATAATGAGGGAGCAATTGATACAGAGTGGGGGGGGGGGAGATTTATCATTCTACTTCTAGCAAAAAAGGCCATGTTTCTTTCACTTTTAACTAATACTATCCTCTCAGGGCTATAACATTTGATACAAAGTTTTCCTACCCATTTTTCTAATAACACAGTTGTATAAGAAGGCAGCACATGCCAAGTCATATGAAATGATACAGAAAAAACGTGAACAGAAAGTTAGACAATGCAGGCAAAGTGTAGTAAATGGTGAGACAGAGAACTTACATTAAGTAAAGTGAACAATTAAAACAATTTCAATCTTATCATTCTACAAACTCGCCTGAGGCGTCCCTCCCGCTTACCTGCATCTCTGCTGCCCTAGGTGGAGCAAGATCACGTCAGAGTTCCGGCTGCAGGAAGGAGGGATCTGAAGAAGTTAATGCATCGATCAGAAGGAAATGGTCGGGGCTAAGCTGGAGACACCACGAAAGCATCTGTTTGAAATGCTGCCCACTTACGTACGCTCTTGTTGTTGTGCTCCACACCCGAAGGCCTCAGGTACACATTAATCGTGGCAGGGCAGTGAACGCTCGGGGAAACTGGCAACTAGAATTTCCACCCCTACAGCCTTCCAGTGGTGCCAAGGGTACACCGTGGGCCAGAGCCTCGTAGAGACAGGACACACAGTCATTGTAAGAAATTTAGGTCATATCCTCCACTCCTCCTCCACACAAGGGCAATCCTGCTCCCAGCTTGGGGGAGGGAGCTCAGTTGTGGTAAGATGACAGAAACACAGAAGCAATGACTCAAGTTGCGTAAGACGGCACAGGTTAGTTGATATTAGAACTGGAGTTTTTCACTAGAGGGTGGTGAAGCACCTAGAATGGTTACCTAGGAGGTGGTGAATCTTTCCATTTCTTAGAGGTTTTTTCAGGTTAGGCTTGACAGCCTTCTCTGGCAGGAAGTCCAATGCAGTGAACGCACAATCAAGGAATCAGAGCTGGTTCAGAAAATGGGAAGTTTTCTCCATGGAAATATTGACCATGTTGGTTGAAAACCAAAACCGTGTGGTGTTCCAACCCGAACATGTTTGGGTCAAAAATCCCTCCAAGAGTTTCGGTCAAAACCCACACAGTTTTTTGAACAGGAAAATATTTTTGATTTTTGGCCCTGCGTTTTTCAGGTAAAATTAAATAATAAATGACAAGAAGTTGAAATTTTCACACAGAAGGGGAGGGAACAGTTGGGGTTTGGACTGAACATTTTCTGTCCTTGGGATGAAAAATAATGCATCACCACCACCAAGTTCCAACTTATAACAATATTTTTCCATGAAAATGTCCATTGAAACAAACTCCCAATTTTCCCAATCAGAAAAAAGAAAAGTTGGGGGGGAATTTTTTCAACCCTAGATTCTAACTGTTAACTGTTTCATAGATATAAGAGCCTCCCGGGCCCGTTCGTGACAAGTATAAACTAGCACACTAGTAATGCATGGTTCTAGCATTCATACTTACAAGATGAATATAGAGAGACGAGTATAGACGGAGAGACTTCAGTCGTTCGGATCTACCGGCAGTATCACAGATACGGGAGACATCCACCACCACCACTGGTGAAAGTGGTGGAAGGGTGGAAAGTGAAGGGGAAAGACGGAATGGAGCGTGAGGGGCGACGAAGCAACCCAGATGTATTGCCATCCCAAGAACGCCATGACGGGGAACTCGCCAGAAATGGTGAGTGCAGTGCTTGGCCAAAGGGCCGTGAAAACAAGCAGCACTGGCAGGTAGTGCCCCTAGACATAACTCTCCTCCAGACCTGAAGGTGAGGGCAGGTGGCAGTGGGGTGAAAATGAATGGGGGCAATAATAACAGTGCTGAAGAATAAAATAAGTTGTCTGATATGTTGTTTCCTAGATCTCTTCCAGACTCCAACGCCATGGAAGGTCTCCTTCAAGAAGGCAGAAAGGATCGGGGAGGGTCCCACCACTTTCTATGGATTTAGGAGTAATGTACAGAGTAAAACATGGGATATATCCTTACATTTACCTAGAAAACAACATGCAGGAAGATCTCTGTAGCCGGGCTTTCTGATATCCTTGTATTATGCGGTAATAAAGCTGAACAAATATTGATTTTTTTGTTGCTGGCTGACTGAAAAATCTGGGGGGAGAATTGACCCGAACAGAAATGTTTTCAGTCACTCACTGAAACCTCCAAAATTTAATTTTAACAATTAGCAAAAATATTTCATTCACACTTTCAAAACATCTTTTTTATTTTATTTAATTTTTATTGGCGTCCATTATCATTTTCAAGCCTTCTGACCTTTAAAAATCGAACTAAGTTTTTAAAGAAACTTACATCGTTAGAAAAGCGAGAAAGTGGAAATGTTTCATTCCAAAATGTCAAAACAAAAATGGTTTGACTTTACTGGAATGTATTTTTCATTCAATATTTGTGCAAAACTCCTGTGCCACATTTTACCTGCATTTGCTGAATACGTTTCAGTTGAACGTCTAAAACTGCAATTTATTTGGTAATTAGCTGTTCCTTCTGAAACGATTTGCCCAAGCTGCAGTGTAAGTCCAAGGTCAAACTGCAATCCTTTAGGGAGGGCCTGATAGAAGCCCATAAAGCGGTAATAGGAGACATACCAGTCTCCTAGAACTGGAAGAGACACTTAGAGGTCATTTGAGATCCAATCCCCTGCCTTCACATATACAGCAGGAACCAATTTTTGCCCCACGATTCCTAAGGGGCCCCCTCAAGGTTTGCGAACTTATAACCCTGCGTTTTAGCAGGCCCAATGACTCAACACCAACCCTGAGCTATCCCTCATCCCCAAAGGTGTGCCATGAGTCATTATAACAGCCCACCTAAGAAGCATAAACACTTTAATGCTCCCACAGCCTCAGCACATGTTTCTCTCAAATTTGTGCCACAAAGTTTAGAGAAACTGTCTAGGTTGCTTTAATTGTTTATCTCTTCAATGAGAAACTAAGAGACAACTGACACTGAGGACAGACCACGGGTTAGCTAACATTAGACAATGCAAAAGAAAATGAAGTAGGATCTTGAAGAGATCAAAAGACTCCGCATCAGTGGACTTTAGGAATTTAAGACTAGACAGACAACATGACGCCTAGCAGGTTCATATTGGCTTTTTTCTGGTAAATAAATTTGAGTAGGGCTGGAAAAAATTTTCTTGTTTGAATGTCGCACAGTTTTTCGATGGGAAATTGGAGTTTAGAGCACAACATACTA
>NC_133770.1:152647451-152648410 GCF_003597395.2 Chelonoidis abingdonii
CCTCAACCCTACTTCCGATGCATCTGTCTGCAGGATAAATTCCTTGCTGAAATCAGGGGCTATCAGTACAGGGTTACTGCAGAGGGCAGTCCGTAGGTCTGTGAATGCTTCCTCTGCTGCGTCAGACCATCTTACCAGATCAGGTCCACGGGCTTTCACTAGGTCTGTCAGGGGGTTTGCCCTTGTGGCAAAGTGGGGGATAAATCATTGGTAATACCCCACTACACCTAGGAATGCCCGGACTTGTTTCTTGCGACGCGGTCGGGGCCAATTTTGGATGGCCTCCAACTTGTTCACTTGGGGTTTTACCAGACCTTTTCCCACAATCTAGCCAAGATATTTGCCTCTGTAAACCCTATAGCGCACCTGGAAGGGTTTGCTGTAAGGCCAGGTCGCCTGAAGGTATCAAGGACCGCCTCCACCTTCTCTAGGTGGGTTTCCCAGTCTGGGGTATGAATGACCACGTCGTCCAAGTAGGCAGCAGCATAACTGTTATGTGGGCGTAACAGCTTGTCCATGAGGCGCTGGAAAGTAGCTGGGGCCCCATGTAGTCCAAAAGACAGTATATTGAAAAGACCCTTTGGTGTAGAGAATGCAGTCTTTTCTTTTGCGTCTTCCACAAGGGGAATCTGCCAGTACCCCTTTGTCAAGTCTAGAGTAGTCAAGTACCGGGCATTCCCCAGACGGTCCACTAGCTCATCTATGCAAGGTATGGAGTACGCATTGAACTGGGATACTTCATTTAGTCGCCGGAAGTCGTTGCAAAACCTTGTGGTGCTATGAGGTTTGAGCACCAGCACGACTGGGATGGACCACTGACTGTGGAATTCTTCAATGAACCCCAACTCCAGCATTTTTTTCACTTCTGCTTTTATTTCCTCTCTTTTGGCCGCTGGCACCCGATAAGGCCTCATTGTTATTCTGGCCCCAGGGTTCGTGACGATGTGGTGATATGTCTC
>NC_133770.1:152648435-152672035 GCF_003597395.2 Chelonoidis abingdonii
AAATTAAGGCTGATAGGGTGATTTAGAAACCTGAGCAATAAGGAGGCAATGCAGGGACTGGGTTTTAAAAGGAGCGCTTCCAGTCAGATGAGGAGGAGCAGAGGAGAGGGAGTGCTGTGAGGGAGCTGGAGCAAGAGGCACAAGGGCTGAGAGTGGAGAGGGCCTGTGGTGCTGAGGACTAGGAGTACAAGATTATCAAGACCAGGGGAAGGTCGCGTGGTGAGGAAAAAGAAGGTGTTGGCGCCGAGGCAGGGCGGACCGGAAAAGAAAAAAAGTAGGGCCAGGGAGTTGTGGAGGTGTCAAGGTCAGCTGTTTAAGGGGCTGTAGAAGTGCAATTCACAGGGCCTGTTTTGTGGTTCTGGACGTTTGGCGGATAGAGGGGTGGGCCGGTCCCCAAACTCCACTCCTGATCAGATACAGGAGGGGTGACCAAACTGGTGGGGAAGATACAGAGGGAGGCAATTGCCAATAAGCGCAGGACCACAAGGTAGAGGAGGAACTTTGTCCCGAATACATGGTGGGTGGTTCCCCCGTGGGGGAGTTTTGGGGAACAGAGGGGCGCGAAGAAGGAGGATGATAAAAAAAGAAAAAGTAGAGGGTTTTTTTTTTTCAGTAAGTGGATGATTAGTAACGGATGATTAATCAGCTACAGTACCAGAGGAGGTACGTGTCGAGGAGCGCTCAATCAGGAGGCAGTGCGGCTGCAGCAAGAGACTATTCGTTGCTGATGGGCAGGCAGGCTTTCAGCCGAGCTATGTGGGTGCGAGAATGGGTGAGCAGGTAAGAGGGGTTGCATTCAAGGAGCTGGGAGGTTCGGGAGCATGTAGAGAGCGAGGAGATATCGCGGGTAGTGGTGCAGAAAATGAGCGGGAAGGGATGAATGTAGAGGCATACCTGCTGGCTTTGAGAGGACAGCTAGGAGGCTGGCTCGAGATAGTGGTCGGCACTTGCCCATTCCTGTGTAGGGAGGCAGAAGGCTTACTACATATGTCCTAGAGGTGGCAGCAGAAGCTACCAGCTGAAGAGAGATGAGGTAGATCGGGGTATGATGTCAGTGTGGGTCGCAGCGGTATTCTACGAGTGCAGGTACGGAGGAAAAATAAAACCCCAGCTGGCTCCATTGTATGATCACCCATCTTGATGGGAAGTGGTTGGAATGAGTCCTTCGGAGTCAGAAGAGATACTGGAGGTTGGTCATTGACCGATAAAGAGGGGACGTGCGCAGACTTCGTGCCTGGGTAGCCCGTAAGAACCTTGTGTTCACTATGATAGGTTGTGCACTGGTAGAGGTTTAGGCGAAGGATTGGTGAAGGAGCTGACCGGAGCGAAGCATTTAAGGAAGAGGCAGGGTACTAGTAGTGGTCACGGGGAAGCTTAGAGGTTGTGAGTGAAGGGGAGCTGGAGGAGAGCTCAGGTGGAAAATAGAGAGGGGTAAGGCTCCCGAGAAGCAACAAAGAGTCAGAGACTGTAGGAGAAGAGGATTGGATGGGTTTGTGAGACTGAAACAAGAGACGCGGATGCAGCCGTCGCATAAGATGACTATGCCTGTGGGGTGTGGGAATGGTAGCTGCACAGTGTTTCAATGCTGGAGGAGGCTAGTGCCTTTTAGGCTGGGAACTGGCGGGTCGGACCATGCTCCATCCACTTCGTGGGGTTACATAAACACATATGTAAAAATAGAAGTAAGCTAAATGGGGTGGAGACAGATGGGTTGATTCGGGTTGGAGTGTCAAGGCTGTCTGGGGAAATATGTAAGTGTCGTCAGCGGATTGCGGGGTAAGCATATGGGGATCATGCAATCCATGGTAACAGTTTGTTATTAGTCCACATCCAGTAAATGGGAGATTCAGGGGAACTAGGGGTTCGCTGGGTAGAGATGTGGTAGGGGGCCTTAACTGCATACCGGTTGCTTAATAGGGTGGCGCTTCACATGGTTGGAGCTTATTCTCTTAGTAGGTTAAGATTTGGGAATTGAGGGGTAACCTGAAGTTAGGAAGGCATCCAATGAGTTGTTCGTGTTCAACCTCGAGTACTTTTCTGAAATATCCCCTGATTTATTTCCATTCCAAACCAGGGTTGAAGAGCGAAGATAGGGTGAACAGGGGGAAGCTAAGTTGCTTTGGTGAAGGCTGTAATTAGCTGGTCGGGAGCTCGAGGGTCGTCTCATTTGGTATAGTAGGGCAGCAGATGAAGTAAGAATGGCCACAGAGGGAAAGATGAGTGGGCTTCCACCGAGGATTATTGATATCAGTAGATGTGATACAGGGACTGGGCCTAGACTCTGGCAGATAGCCTGGGATGGATGGAATGCTTGGACAGACTAGGCGACGATTCTCTAATGGTAGATCGGAAATCTAGGAGGAGGTGACTGACAATAGATGGGTTTGCGTGGATGAGAGAACCAGGGACAGGTCGCTACTGGACTGGTCATATGAAGATAGAGATTCTTTATAGTTGCTTTGAGTTCCGCAGTAAGGGGAGAGGTACATCAGATCTTTAGTACTGTCTTTGTCAAAAGAAGTTAGATCGCTGTATAAGTTTGTGGATATCTTTTCTGGTGGGGGGGGACTTGTGGGGGTAGAGAAGATCTTGCACGAGTCGGTTAGACGGTTCTTCTGGCCGGAGTACATGAAGATATGTGGTGCGGTAGCGTACGGTTGTGCATCCCTGACTGGAGTGTCAGCCTGCCGGTCCGTGGGCAACTTCGTGAGGAACTTCTAGGTACCTCCGAGGTCATGAGTAGGGTTCAGGCCCTTTGGGCAAAGTAGCTATGGGGCTAGTGGACCTTGGAGAAGACGGGTAGGCACACAATAGTGGATAGTAGGTGCTGTGTTGGGTTCTGGAGGCTGCACTTGCTACCGCAGAAGGCGTCGGCGCTGGGCAGAACAGGATGGGTGGTCGCATTAAACGATATGGGTAAAGAGTCGGTGGGGATTTTGCCTTTGATGTGGGTACAGAAGAGGTATCGCGAGACAAGAACCTATGGGATGTGAGGGAGCTAATGAGGACTTGGTATCGCGCCATATCTACGCTGAGAATTCAGTTTATCTATCCCTCAGTACTGATGGGGTGGGTGTGGTAGATTAGTTTTAATGACTATCCTAGCCTATTGGTTATATAGGATGTGGGGTATCCGGGACGGGATAGGCTGGGAATGGCTAGAGAGACTGGCCGTCTTATGTTCGGGGTTATCGTCGTTTCTGGGAGTTTGATTCAGGTCAACTGGGCTTTTCCCAGGTGAGTTATTATTGGAACACGCCCGGCTTGCGGTGGCCGTTATAGCTTTAGAGTGGGTCTGGGTGAAAGGAGTTGGGGTAAGGTAGGAATCCAATGGGTGGAGAAAGTATACATAGAACAGTGGGTACGGATGAGAGACCGGTTGTCCTGTCATCCTCCGTGTGGGAGGGACTTGAATAAGTTAAGGGGCGGCAGAGAAGCTATTAAAGGCAGGGGTTTGTTGCAGGAGAAAGTTTCGATCATTGTGTCGGAATCTAGGGGATTTGTGATGGGTTTGGAATTTCGTTGGGGTGGGTGGGTTGGGTTGGTGTGTTTTTTGCTCCGAATGAAAGTGGGTTCTGCTTAATTGGCTGGGGCCTATGGGTTACGGTGGGTCGAACCAATGGTAAGTGCTAAAGTGTGCGGGATGCCAGTATGCGGTGGCGAGAAACAAGATACAGATTATACAACATCAATCTTTCTTAATACTCGGCGCAAAGATGTATGTTGTAGATCTATCCTGAAAGACTGGAACGTCAGGAATAGGGCCGTTCCACAGGTGAGAGTGTTCGCGATTTAAACACAGGACTAGAAGAAGATGGTGGTTTGAGACTGATTTTCGGGAACCGAGAGGATGTGTGCTAACAAACAGGTCGAAAATGGAGACTGTCGCACATTCGTCTACGTTACCTGGGCAGATAAAATGAGGTCTTTTGGGTGTTAGGGCAAGAGAGTGAATTAATAGCTAGATAGGATAAAAAGGCTGGAGTGGGGGTTAAGCTGAAGAAGTTCACTGTTCAGGGTGCATTTTCAGTCTGTGCGGGGGTGGCTAATCAGTAGACGAAAGTTTCTAGCCACGACTTAGTGGACTAAAGTAGTTTCCGCGAGTTAATGCGGGTACTGGATACTGCCAGAGAAGCTAGTGTGCGTCTGGGGAATGCCCGGTAATGTTGTGTACTTACCTTTTTGAACTTGATACAGGGGTACTCGGCAGATTCCTTGTGAGACTTGCAATAAGTTATTAAAGACTGCATTCGCTACAGTTCCGAAGGGGTTCGGTTTGTCATATATGTTTTGATATCAGTGGGTTCAGTACTTTGCAGCGCTATGGAAAGCTGTGTTCGCACCGATATACAGGTTATATCTGCTGTTCTACTTGGACGACTGTGGTCATTCAACCAGATCTGGGAAACCATAGAGAAGGTGGCGGCGGTCTTGAATTTTCGGCGACTGGATTACAGCAACCTTCAGGTGCGCTATAGGTTTACAGAGGATTTTGGTAGATTGTGGGAAAAGGTCTGGTGAAAACCAGTGAAGCAAGTTGGAGGCATCAAATTGGCCGCGGTCGAAGACTAATTGGTTCTAGCAGGTTCCTGATTACTCCAGTGCAGCCCCTGCTCTAGTGACTCAGGGAACAGAAAACTACTCAGCCAGTGACTAGTATATTTACCCTCTACCAGACTCCTGTACCACACTGGCCTGGGTCTGTCACAATAGTTTTGTAATGTAATGATTAATTTTGCTCCTGCAATGATTTGAATCTATTGTTGATCTCCACTCGTTTATATTGTTAGTTAACCCATTTTAATTTGTACTATTGTTAACTCCTTGATTGATTACTCTGATTTACGTTCTAACCTCAGACTGATTCTCATATTGTTTAGCACTTTAGGGAAGTATAATTAACTAATTAGCCTTATAGTCATTTAGACTCTTAAATAAAAGCCATAAAACCACATTGAGCTGATTTTCTCTAATCAAAAAGCTGTGAGGTCAAAAGAACCTTAGTTAGGGGGATTTTAATTAAACATTAACAAATCATTTAACTGAGGCCCTGGAAACCTTATTATTACTCCTGTTCACAGCACACCAGAACCTAAAGCTTGGACAGTGTGAAACCCATAACTACTCACCTCCTTCTCCCGCAGCTGCTCTGTTTCACTACCCAAATCTCACCCTGTCAGGAGTGGCTGGGTTGAGCTGTTATCATGGTTTTCTGGTTAGTTTCTTGATCTCCACTCTGACCACTTCAGATGCCCATGCTGCATTCTAGGCTTTCCCTTTCTCCTGTGCGGCCAGAAGACCACTTGAATTCTTCACTGCCTCTGATGAGCTCCCTGCACACAGGACCCCGATCCACCGAGCCTGTCCTTTCTGCACAGGAAAAGACTGGGCAGGCTCGGTGTAAGTGAATGAAATAAAAAAGTTGTTCAGTGTCTTGGAGCTTGTGTCAAAGCAAGCACCTAAAGGGCGAGCACCTGCTCCCCATTCCAGGTGTGCATTAACCTACATCCTCCTCTGGTTTTGGGTGTTAGATCCCCTGCTCCTCTTCCTTCCCGGGCACAAACTTGTTGTACTCAAAGTACTATACGGGATCTTTTCAGGGGGATTAAGGCAAAACGCCACATTTATTAGTAATACAGGTATTAATTAATACTCTATCATATGCATATGATATATTACAGTCATGCATTCACACACACACACACAGACACAAACACACTCTGTCTTGCTGTTGTTACCAACTAGTTGCTCCCCTTAACTGCACTGGCCAGGTGAGTTAGATGGGGGAGGAGTGGAGCCGGGCTTCTGCCGATCCGGATCGATGCTCCGATGGTGACAAGACGAGACCCGGGGTCCTTCTGCAAGACACCTTGTGTTTATAGCAGCTTCCCTCTTATGCAAATCCAGACCAGATTCAAAATCTGGGTCTGTGTCCGTTGGTCTTTGTGCTGCTTTTTTTCTCGGTGTTGTCCAAATGCTGCTCAAAGAGGGCGTTTTCTAAAGAAGGTGCTTGCTTCTAATCCCTGAGGTCGTCAATATGTCTGCTCCCCTCCATTGGGCCCACTTGACAAGTTGTATTGTCCTTTGCTCTGGCTTCCATTCCCTCTTCAACTGTTGTAGCTGTCTGGAGGTGGGTGTCTTCCAAGCCTCACTCATTCACACCTCATTCAGTCAATGGGGCAATTGATTACAGAGTGGGGGGGAGATCTTATTCTACTTCTAGCAAAAAGGCACATGTTTCTTTCACTTTAACTATACTATCTTTAGGGGCTATAACATTTGATACAAAGTTTTCTACCAATTTTCTAATACAAAGTTGTATGAGAGAGGCACAATGCCAAGTCATATGAAATACAAAATCAAACAGTGAACAGAAGTTACAATGCAGGCAAGTGTAGTGAATGGTGAACAGAACTTACATTAATAAAGTGAACAATTAAAAACAATTTCATTTATCAGTTCTACAAACTCGCCTGGGTCCCTCCCCGCTTACCTGCATCTCTGCTGCCCTAGGTGGAGCAGATCCTGTCAGAGTTCCGGCTGCAGGAGGAGGATCTGAAGAAGGTGATGCATCGGATGCAGAAGGAAATGGATCGGGGGCTGAAGCTGGAGACACACGAGGAAGCATCTGTGAAAATGCTGCCCACTTACGTACGCTCCACACCCGAAGGCTCAGGTAACACATTATCCTGCAGGGCGTGAACGCCCAGGGGGAAATGGGAGCACAGAATTTCCCACCCCTACACCTTCCAGTGGTCCCATGGGTACACAGAGGCCCCTCGTAGAGACAGGGACCCACCCAGTATGTGGTAAGAATTTGGTCACTATCCCTCCACTCCTCTCCACCAAGGGCATGCCGCTCCCAGCTTGGGGGAGGGAGCAATCAGTTGTGGTAGATGACAGAACAAGAAGCAATGATCTCAAGTTGCAGTAGGGGAGGTTTAGGTTGGATATTAGGAAACACTGTTTCACTAGGAGGGTGGTGAAGCACTAGAATGGGTTACCTAGGAGGTGGTGGAATCTCCATTCTTAGAGGTTTTTAAGGTTAGGCTTGACAAAGCCTTCCTCTGCAGGAGTCCATGCAGTGAACGTCACAAGTCAGGAATAGAGCTGGTCAGAAAATGGGAGTTTTTCTCCATGGAAAATATTGACCTGTTGTTGAAAAAACAAACCGTTGTGTCCAAAACCCAGAACATGTTTGGTCAAAATCCCCCAAAGTTTCGGTCAAAAACCACACAGTTTTTGACAGAAATATTTTTGATTTTTGGCCATGGTTTTTCAGGTATTAGTTTTTGACAAGAAGTTGAAATTTTCCACAGGAAGGGGAGGGAACAGTTTGGGGTTTGGACTGAACATTTTCTGTCCTTTGGATGGAAAAAATATGCACCACCACCACCTCCCAACCAGATATTTTCCATGAAAATGTCCATTGAAACAAACTCCCAATTTTCCATCAGAAAAAAAAAGGTTTGGGGGGGAATTTTTCAACCCTGAATTCTACTGTTAATTTTCATAGCATATAGGAGCCCCGTCGTGGGCCCGGGCCCGTTGCGCTAGACATAGTATAAACACAAGACAACACCTAAGTAACTCTTGAATGGTTAAGCTTCATCTTGATGTTGCAGAGGTCGGGGACTTCCTGTCGTTGGATCTCGGCGGCACCAACTTCCGAGTGATGCTGGTGAAAGTGGGTGAAGGGGAAGACGGGCAGTGGAGCGTGACGACGAAGCACCAGATGTATTCCATCCCAGAGGACGCCATGACGGGAACTGCCGAAATGGTGAGTGAGTGCTTGGCCAAAAGGGCCGTGAAAACAAAGCACTGGCAGGTGTCCCCTAGACATACTCTCCAACCTGAAGGTGAGCAGGTGGCAGCTGGGGTGAAAAATGGAATGGAGCAATACTAAAAGTGCTGAAGAATAAAATAAGTTGTCTGATTGATTTTCTAGATCTCTCCAACTCCAACAGGCCATGGAAGGTCTCCTTCAGAGAGGCAGAAGGGATCGGGGAGGGTCCACTTTCTATGGGATATTAGGAGTAATGTACAGAGTAAAACATGGATATATCCTTACTTTACCAGAAAACAACCATGCAGGAAGTCTCTGTAGCAGGGCTTCTGATATTCCTTGTTTAGTGCGGTAAATAAAGCTGAACAAATGATTGATTTTTTTGGTTCGGTGGCTGAACTGAAAAATCTGGGGGGGAAATTGACCCGAAACAGAAATTTTTCAGTCCTCACTGAAAAGCCTCCAAAAATTTAATTTTACATTCAGCAAAATATTTCATTCACTTCAAAACACATTTTTTTATTATTTAATTTTTTTGCGTCATTTCATTTTCAAGCCTTCTGACCCTTTTTAAAAATCGAACTAAGTTTTTAAAGAAACTTCATTTAGAAAGGAAAAGTGGAAATGTTTCATTTCCAAAATGTCAAAACAAAATGGTTTGACTTTACTGAATGTTATTTTTCATTAATTTTTGTGCCAAAACTCTGCCAAATTTGACCTGAATTTGTGAATAGTTTCAGTTGACCTAAAACTGCATTTTTTGGTAATCAGCTGTTCCTCTGAAAGTTTTGCCCAGCTGCAGTGGTAAGTCCAAGGTACATGGCAATCCTTTAGGGAGCCTGTATGAAGCCATAAAGGTAATAATTGGAGACATACCAGTCTCCTAGAACTGGAAGAGACCTTTAAAGGTCATTGAGTCCAATCCCCTGCCTTCACTAGCAGGACCAATTTTTGCCCCAGATTCCTAAGGGGCCCCCTCAAGGTTTGAACTTATAACCCTGGGTTTAGCAGGCCAATGCTCAAACCACTGAGCTATCCCTCATCCCCCAAAGGTGTGCCATGAGTCATTATACAGCCCACACTAAAGGAAAGCCAATAAAACCTTTATGCTCCCACACCTCAGCACATGTTCTCTTTGTGCCACAAAGTTTAGAGAACCTGTCCTAGTTGCTTTTAATTGTTTATTCTTCATGAAAACTAAAGAGACAAGACTCTGAGGACAGACCAGGTTTAGCTAACATTAGACATGCAAAAAATGAAGTAGGATCTTGAAGAGATCAAAAGACCTCAGTGACTTTAGGATTTAAGACTAGACAGAACATGCACAGCCTAGCAGGTTCATATTGCTTTTTTCTGGTATAATTTGTAGGGCTGGACAAAAATTTTCTGTTGAAACAGTTTTTCGATGGGAAATTGGGTTTTAGGCAAAACAAAAAAAAGTTTCTTGCTTCTCACATAAAATATTGGTGTGTGGCTTTGTGGGGGGAGTTCGGGGTCAAAACAAGAACGTTCAAAAATGGAAACATCAGTTGTGAAATGCTGCTGCCATGCCTCATGGGAGTTGTAGTTTGCATGTCTAATTATCTCATTTTCTTCAATAGCAGGACTTCATCTCCCATGATGCACCAAGGGCATGCCACTGCCACAGTGAACCACCTCTCTGCACTAAGAAGGGACGCTGTGGTGCATCATGAGAGATGTAGTATGACTGGAGAGCCCGGCCTGTGGAGAAGAATGGTACTATTAGGGACCTGAACTATAACTCCCATGAGGCACTGTGGCAGCTGTGATCAAATTGAAACTATTTGGGCTTTAGATTTTTTGCCAAAATACTTGAAATTTCTCATTATCTGCCCAGCTCTATTAATATGTAATTATTCAAATAGCAGACATGGCAGGCAATACATTCTAAAGTCCTCAGATTGGGGTACCAGTGTGTTTGATAGCCCATTTTTAGGTGTAACTTCAATGGCAGCTTGACGAGACACCTGGGTCAAATAAGTTTTAGCTTCATCCAAGCCACGAAACAGATAGTTTTTTGTTTCGATTTTTGCTAAAGCGTCTTTGTGGTAAGAATAAAACTGAAGAACTAAAGCCAAGTTCTCACCTGTGGGTCTTTAGGAGCAAAAGCTGCTGCCTCTGAGTTTGTAGATTTTGTCACATCTGGAAATTAGGAATCTTTTATTTTGGAGGCCCAGTTTAACCCTTTTACCTCCCCCCTCCCATCTGGCCGATTAATATTTTATGATCAGAGAGACACAATAATTGTGTGAATAATTAATTTTACTGGCTGCGTTAAAATAGCCATTACGAGGGACACAAAATACTCACATGTCTGAAGGGGAGAACTGAACTAATAGAATCTTCAAATGAAAACACAGAATTATACCATCCCTTTACTCAAATTCCCACACTCAACAGTCACAGATTTCGGTATTGTTCCCGAAGACTTCAGCTTTTCTACGTAACTATATATTCCACCCACGACATGGCAGCTACATCATCTAAGCACTTGCCTGGCACCGACACACCAAAGTCATGTCAGAACATGTCATAGGAAGGTGTGATGGAGTAGGGACTGTCTGTGTGGGGAACGGGAAAGCAGGGGATGTCTGTAGGTGAGGGACAGGTAGTCAGGTTGTAATGTGAGCCGGCAGGGGGGAGGGGGAGCTGCTGGGCGGAGGAGAAGGAAACAAAGGGTTTTTTTTGGCCGGAGGAGGAGAAGGCAGGACAGTTTGGGTTTGGGGCTATGGGAGGAATTCAGGGGATCCTAGCTGGGATCCAAGCACCCTGAACCCCCAGAAGGACTCAGTGGAGGGGTCCGACTGTGCCTGCAAGCTCTGCTGTAACCTGTGTTCCTGCTGTCCAATAAACCTTCTGTTTTACTGGCTGGATAAAAGTCACTGTGGTCCCAGGAAGAGGGGTGCAGGGCCAGACTCCGTGACAACTTGGTGGCAGCGGCGGGAGATACTGCACCCCGTGGACGGCGCTTCCTGCAGTAAGTGACTGGGGAGCAGTAAAACGAAGGGGTGATTAACCCCTGGGAGTGTGTGCCCAGTGAGAAGACTTTGCAGTAACACAGGGTCCCCCGGGGGATTGCAGCGAGCGTCCAGGGGCGGAGGAGTCTGCAGCTCGACCCTGGCAGAGAGGTGGTGACCTCAAGAAGGGCTGGTGCACTAGGGGGTCTCCCGGAAACCGTGGGAGCGGCGAGCACCCCGACCTGTGAGTGGCCAGCAGGAAGATGTACGCCAAGCGGCGCAAGTGTGACCTGCTGGAGCTGTGCAAGCAGAGGGGCTGCGCACAGGGAGACTGACGAAGGACCAGCTGATTGCCCAGCTGGAGGAGGGAGACGGAACCCTGTCTCTGAGGGAAGCAGCCTGGCAGATGCAGCGCAGTCACCAGTGTCTGTCCCCCCGGGAGTGGTCAGACGGCGGATGAGGGCTTCCGAGACCCCCCCCTTCCTAGCCTAGAGGGAAGGCGGGGAGGAGCCCAGCGAATGCCGAAGGCACCGTGACCCCCCGGCCGGCAGGGGATCCTGGCAGCGAAGCTCACCCCCCAGCAGGGGATCCTCCCGGCGACGCTCGACAGCTGTGGAGCAGCCGTGGCTGGAAGAGGAAAGGAAGTTGAGACGGGAGGAGCTCGAGTTAAAGAGGCAAGAGCTGGAGGAGAAGGGTGAACCAGCGTAAACATGAGGAGACCAGCGTAACCATGAGGAGAACCAGCGTGGAGGAGAGCGTAAACCCCCATGAGAGGAGAAGGAAACCAGCGTAAACATGAGGAGGAGAAAGAGCAGGTAAACACGAGCTGGAGGAGAAGGAGACAGAAACAGCGTAAGAGCTGGAGCTGGCCCAGCTGAGTGAGGGGCTGTGGGGTGCAGTGAGGGGGGACCCAAGCCTACACCGAACTTTGATAAGCGCTTGCTGCCCGGCGTAAGGAGGGGAGGACATAGATTACCTTCCTGACGGCCTTTGAGAATGCCTGCGAGCTGCAAGGGGTTGGCCCCGCAGACAGGATCTCATTTCTCACCCCCTTACTGGACTCCACGGCCGTGGAGGTGTACAGCCGACTGAAAGGGGCGGAGGCGGGGGACTACGAACTGTTCAAACAGGCCCTGCTCCGCGAGTTTGGGCTGACTCCTGAGATGTACCGGAAAAGGTTCCGGAGTCAGCGTAAAACCCGTGAGATCACATATCTACAACTGGTCAACGGGCGCAGGGGTATGCCCGCAAGTGGACAGCTGGGGCCCAAACTAAAGAGGACTTGCTGGACCTGTTCATACTGGAGCACCTGTATGAGCAGTGCCCGTCCGACCTGAGGCTGTGGTTGAGGACCAGAAGCCGGAGAACCCGCAGCACGCAGGCCAACTTGCACCGACCAATTTGTGGACAGTCGGGCAGGGGATGGCAGGGAGGAGTCTCGAAGGAGCAGGCCTGCCTCAGCGCAGAGAGAGAGTCATCATGGGACCTCCCAGCGGGGGCCTATGGAGAACCCCCAAAGGGGAAACATCCAGTGTCAGGTCCTCCGACCCATTCCAGGGGACCCACGAGACATGGGCTGCTATCAATGTGGCCAACGAGGCCACATACGGGCCCAGTGCCCCAAGCTCAGGGACAGACCAAGCAGACCCAACCCGCAGAGGGTGGACTGGGTAAAAACCCAATCGGAAGATGGGCTACCCTCCCGGGAAAGGGGGGCTGGCAACATACCACCTATGAAGGGGGGAGGAGGTCCCCAGGTCAGCTCCTCTGGGGGCTGGAAGCGCCAGCCTCCGGGTTCTTAGTTTACCGGGTGGGCGGGGGCTGCCCCTCCGGAAAGAGTGCATTGTTTCCCTGGAGGTAGATGGGAAGGAGGTCACTGGGTACTGGGACACGGGGCAGAGGTGACGCTTGCCCGGCCCGAGGTGGTGGGCTCAGATCGGGTGGTGCCCGACACCTACCTGACCTTGATGGGCGTGGGCGGGACCCCATTCAAGGTGCCCGTGGCAAGAGTGCATCTGAAGTGGTGGGGGGCCAAGGAGGGCCCCAAGGATGTGGGGGGTACACCCATACTTGCCCACAGACGTGTTAATGGGAGGGGACCTTGAGGACTGGCCTAGTAGCACTCAGAGTGCCCTGGTCGTGACTCGTAGTCAGAGTCGGCAAAGTGCACTGCACCCCGACAACGGGGAAGGTACTCGGCCTGAGGTGCAGGACCCTAACCTGGGGGCGGGGAGCGCCAGGGGCATGGCTCAGAGAGGCTGCGACCTCAGGCCCAGCCAGCAAGAGAGAGCTGGTCCCCATCCCTGTCCCAGCTGCTGAGTTCCAGGCGGAGTTGCAGAAAGATCCCTCCTTGCGGAAGCCCAGGGACCAGGCTGACCTTAGTGCGGAACAGACCCTGAGGAGAGGTTGCAAGGAGAGGTTCCTGTGGGAGAAGGGTTCCTGTACCGAGAATGGGCTCCCCCAGGGGAGGTAGAGTCATGGGGGATCAGGAGGCAGCTGGTGGTTCCCCAGAAGTTTCGCCACAAGCTGCTGTACCTGGCCCATGACATCCCTCTCGCAGGACACCAGGGAATCCGGCGCACCAGGCAGAGGCTGCTACAGAACTTTTACTGGCCTGGGGTCTTTACCCAGGTCCGACAGTACTGCCAATCCTGTGACCCCTGCCAGAGGGTGGGGAAGGCCCAGGGACAAGGGAAAGCAGCCTTGAGGCCTTTACCCATCATAGAAGACCTTTCCAGAAGGTGGCCATGGACATAGTGGGACCTCTCAGCAAGATGACCCGGTCAGGGAAAAAAATACATCCTGGTGGTGGTGGATTTTGCCACTCGCTACCCCGAGGCGGTGGCCTTGTCCTCTATCGAAGCAGATACAGTGGCAGATGCGCTGCTGACGATTTTCAGCCGGGTGGGTTCCCCAAGGAGGTCTTAACGGATCAGGGGTCCAACTTCATGTCGACCCTGCTCCGGTCCTTATGGCAGAAATGTGGGGTGCAGCACACAATGGGCCTCAGCGTATCACCCCCAGTCCAACGGGCTGGTGGAAAGGTTCAACGGGACGCTGAAGATGATGATGCTAAAAACATTTATGAACCAGCACCCGCAGGATTGGGACAAATACTTACCTCACCTGCTGTTCGCGTACAGGGAGGTACCCCAGGAGTCTACCGGGTTTTCGCCTTTCGAACTGTTGTATGGAAGGCGAGTAAGGGGCCCCTGGACCTGATGAGAGATGAATGGGAGGGGAAGGCCACTCCCGAGGAGAGTCAGTGGTGAGTAGTATGTCCTGACCTTCCGGGAAAGACTGGCCGAGCTCATGGGCCTGGCCAGGGAGAATCTGGCCCGAGCCCAGAGGAAGCAGAAGGTCTGGTATGACCGCACGGCCCGGGCCCGAGCCTTTGCCACCGGGATCAGGTGATGGTTCATCATCCCTGTGAGGAAAAACAAACTCCAGGCCGCCTGGGAAGGGCCCTTCAAGGTTATCAAGCAACTGAATGAGGTAAACTATGTGGTGGAGCTGTCAAACCGGGCACATCACCGGCGGGTGTACCATGTGAACATGATGAAACCATACTATGACAGGGGGAATGTGGTGTTGGCCGTGTGTGGACACTGGGAGGGGCAGGGAGATGACCCTTTGGTGGATCTATTCCCTGGGACAAAAGCTGGTTCCCCCCTGGAGGCAATTCCCCTCTCTGATCAGCTGACCAGGGCCCAGCACGCTGAGATCAGAGGGTGCTGCATCTGTACCGACAGCTGTTTTCCAACCAGCCTGGACGCACTAATTTGACTGTCCACAGGGTGGAGACTGGGCCACATTCCCCTATATAAGATGCTCCCCTTTTCGGGTCACTGTAAAACTGCCCAGGATCTGGAAAGGGAGGTCAGGGACATGCTGGCTTTGGGGTGATCCAGCAGTCTTCCAGCCCTTGGGCCTCGCCAGTGGTGCTGGTCCCCAAGAAGGATGGGTCAATTCGGTTCTGTGTGGACTATCGAAAGCTCAATGCCATCACCGTATCTGATGCCTACCCATGCCCAGGCCTGACGAGCTCCTAGACAAGCTGGGAGGTGCTCGGTACCTCACCACCATGGATCTTACCAAGGGCTACTGGCAAGTGCCGCTGGATGCAGATGCCAGGCTGAAATCGGCCTTTATCACCCCTCTGGGGCTCTACGAGTTTCTGACCCTGCCCTTTGGCCTCAAGGGAGCGCCGGCCACCTTCCAGCGCCTGGTGGATCAGCTACTGAGGGGGATGGAGAGTTTTGCCGTGGCCTATATTGACGACATCTGCGTCTTCAGCCAGACCTGGGAGGACCATGTGTCCCAGGTTACCCAAGTCCTGAACCGAATTCGGGAGGCTGGGTTAACCGTAAAGGCTGAGAAGTGCAAGGTGGGGATGGCGGAAGTATCTTACCTGGGCCATCGGGTGGGGAGCGGCTGCCTGAAGCCAGAACCCGCCAAGGTGGAGGTGATCAGAGACTGGCCTGCTCCCCAAACCAAGAAGCAGGTCCAGGCCTTTATTGGGATGGCGGGATACTATCGAAGGTTCGTGCCCCACTTTAGCACCATAGCCGGCCCCATCACTGAACTGTGCAAAAAGGGGAAGCCAGACAAGGTAATCTGGACCGAGCCGTGCCAGGAGGCTTTCCGGGCGCTGAAGGAGGCTCTGGTCAGTGGCCCAGTTCTGGTGAACCCAGATTTTGACAAACCCTTTATGGTGTTCACCGACGCCTCAGACACGGGACTGGGGCGGTGTTAATGCAGGAGGATGAAAAGGGGGAGAGACACCCCATCGTGTACCTGAGTAAGAAGCTGCTACCCCGGGAGCAAAACTACGCGGCCATCGAGAAGGAATGCCTGGCCATGGTGTGGGCCCTTAAGAAGCTAGAGCCATATCTCTTTGGGCGACACTTCACCGTGTACACCGACCACTCTCCCCTGACCTGGCTGCACCAGATGAAAGGAGCCAACGCCAAGCTCCTGAGGTGGAGCCTGCTCCTGCAGGACTATGACATGGACGTGGTCCATGTGAAGGGAAGTGCCAACCTGATAGCGGACGCGTTGTCCCGGAGAGGGGGCCCTGAACTTCCCGAGGTCACTGGGCAGAGGACCCCGCTCAGTTCAGTTCCGAAGGGGGAGAGGTGTGATGGAGTAGGGACTGTCTGTGTGGGAACGGGGAAAGCAGGGGATGTCTGTAGGTGAGGGACAGGTAGTCAGGTTGTAATGTGAGCCGGCAGGGGGGAGGGGAGCTGCTGGGCGGAGGAGAAGGAAAACAAAGGGTTTTTTTTTTGCCGGAGGAGGAGAGGCAGGACAGTTTGGGTTTGGGCTATGGGGAGGAATTCAGGGGATCCTAGCTGGGATCCAAGCACCCTGAACCCCCAAGAAGGACTCAGTGGAGGGGTCCGGACTGTGCCTGCAAGCTCTGCTGTAACCTGTGTTCCTGCTGTCCAATAAACCTTCTGTTTTACTGGCTGGATAAAAGTCACTGTGGGTCCCAGGAAGAGGGGTGCAGGGCCAGACTCCGTGACAGAAGGCCAGTAGGGTACAGACAACCAGATTTGAGGCAGAGATAACGTCATCTGCTCTTGCATACACACATTCATCCCCACGCACACCAGGCTCTGCCCAGTCCCAGCCACCTCTACCAATATTCATTTCCTCTGTACCTCCAGCTAGGACCCGGCAGCTGCACACATCAACTCAGCCGAAGAGGTGTGGGTGAAAGCCATGGCCGGCGGTGCTAGCTCACGTGCTGTTGGCAGCTCTGAGACAGGCAAGAGCTACCCGTGAGCACAGATTTTGCAGATCTCCAAAACTGGAGTTAGGAACTGCCACTGCATGGGCTGCTACATTATACCAGAGGGTCGAGTGCCATCTGGTGGGCAATGCTGTGACTGCAGACATCTGCATGTCTATCGTGTGCGCCATAGAAACTGTTATGCAGTGTGTGTGGTTTTCTGGGTGATAATTACTGACAGTCATTACTCCTGAGGCAACATCCAATAGAAAGTCAATGAATGGACCTGTGTAGAGGCTAGAGAGCAGCATGGAGTGGTGGGGAGTGTGGAGCTGGGCGTCCGATAGAGGAAGCTGGCAGAGGCAGGAGGAGGGTTGGTGGTTGCGCAGCTGATGAGAAATGCCCAGCAATGCTGTTGTCGTGATTTTGGAGTGACTTGGGGCCTCCCTTTTCCAGCTCTTCGATTACATCTCCGAATGCATCTCCGACTTCCTGGATAAACACCAGATGAAACACAAAAAGCTGCCTCTGGGCTTCACATTCTCCTTCCCCGTGAGGCATGAGGATATTGACAAGGTGAGCCCAAGGCGGGGTGACTCCCACGGGCAAATCAGAGGTGAAGGGTGAGAGAGGCTGCAAAGAATAGTGAGGGAGCGTGACAGTGGGCAAAGTGGAGGAGCCATGCGTGATCTTCACTGCCCCTTCATACGCTGCATCCCGCGGCCCCGGGTTCACAGGATGAGCATGAGCCCCCATCTGTACACAGCAGATCCCTTAAACGCTCAGGCCCAGATCCTCAAAGGTATTTAAATTCCATTGATTTCAATGGGAGTTAGGTGCCTAAATACCTTTGGTCTTTCTTCATAGGGCTGGCATCTTTATTTAGAGGTGAGCAATGACGGATCCCCCGTCATGTTCACGCTCGCTGCTTCCTCTCTACACCTGTGTGCTCCCTTGCACATTTACACTAGATCTCACACTTCAGACTCCAAAGCTCAGTCCATGCTGATTAGGCCTCAGCTGGAGTGTTGTGTCCAGTTCTGGATGCCACATTTCAGGAAAGGTATGGACAAATTGGAGAAAGTCCAGAGACGAGCAACACAAATGATAAAAGGTCTAGAAAAAGTGACCTATGAGAGAAGATTGAAAAAAATGGGTTTGTTTAGTCTGGAAAAGAGAAGACCAAGAGGGGACATGATAACAGTTTTCAAGTACATAAAAGATTGTCACAAGGAGAAGGGAGAAAAATTGTTCTCTTTAATCTCTGAGGACAGAATAAGAAGCAATGGGCTTAAATTGCAGCAAGGGAGGTTTAGGTTGGACATTAGGAAAAACTTCCAAACTGTCAGGGTGGTTAAACACTGTAATAAATTGCTTAGGGAGGTTGTGGAGTCTCCATCATTGGGGATTTTTAAAAGCAGGTTGGATAAACACCTGTCAGGGATGGTCTAAATCAGGTGTCGGCAGCCTTTCAGAAGTGCTGTGCTGAGTCTTCATTTATTCACTCTAATTTAAGGTTTGGCGTGCCAGTAATACATTTTAACGTTTTTAGAAGGCCTCTTTCTATAAGTCTATAATATATAACTAAACTATTATTGTATGTAAAACAAATAAGGTTTTAAAAATGTTTAAGAAGCTTCATTTAAAATTAAATTAAAATGCAGAGCCCCCTAGACCGGTGGCCAGGACCCGGGCAGTGTGAGTGCCACTGAAAATCAGCTTGCGTGCCGCCTTTGGCACGTGTGCCATAGATCGCCTACCCCTGGTCTAGATCATACCTAGTCCTGCTTTGAGTGCAGGGGATTGGACTAGATGACCTCTCAAGGTCCCTTCCAGTCCTAGGATTCACTGATTGTGGGAGCTGGGACTGCCCAACTGGACATGCATTAGCAGTAATGCACCACCTGCGTTCATTGGGATCAGAGAACTGATTGCTTAGCTCTCTGATTTCTCTCTTTGTAGCACTTTGATCTAAGCCCTTTGTCCCCTTGTCCCGCAGGGGATCCTTCTGAACTGGACGAAGGGTTTCAAAGCATCAGGAGCTGAAGGGAACAACATTGTGGGGCTTTTGCGGGACGCTATCAAGCGCCGAGGGGTGAGCTGAAAACATGGTTTGTGCTGTTCACGCTGGCTAGTTCCCCAGCGTCTCCTCACAGATGCGCCCTCGTGGGGCAAGACTGGGGCTTCTCCGGACTCACCAGGTCCACTAGGGGTGCGTTGCAATCCTCTGGCTCTTTCGGCCTCAAGGACATCCTCAGAGGGAAGGTGGGCTGGAGAGATCCTTGCTCTGCAAGAGCGTTCTTGGCTTGCCCAGTCCGGATTAGTGGACTGGGTACTCCACGTGCCTCTTACTAGCGTCAGGGCCCTGCCCTAGAAATGTTCTGTACCCAGGTGCATGCTTCCTTTTGCATGGGCTCTTCTCTGGGACACTTGGGGGATCATGACCTCTCTTTTGTATGCTCCTCCACAGGATTTCGAGATGGACGTGGTCGCCATGGTCAATGACACGGTGGCTACAATGATTTCCTGTTACTATGAAGATCACCGGTGCGAGGTTGGCATGATAGTGGGTAAGTTACCTGCCCACCTGGGTGTTTCCCCTCATCCCAGAGTGCACTGGGAGCCAGGGCTGGCTTTATGAAGGGCAGGGCCCGATTTGAATACCTGGTGGCGGTCCAGGGCTTCGGTGGCACTTCGGCGGCGGGGGGTCCACTCTGGGTCTTCTGTGGCACCAAAGGAGCCCCCGCCGCTGAAATGCCACCAAAGCCCCGGAGCGGACCCTCTGCTGCCACCAAAATGCCGCCGAAGCCCTGGAGCAGACCCTCCTGCCACCGGGTGAGTAAAAAAAAAAATTAAAAAGACTCATAAGGCAGAGGGCCCAATTCTGGGGAATAAGGGGAATTGCTTTAAAGCCGGCCCTGCTGGGCACAGCTCCTGCCAACACGGGCATTCCCCACCCGCCCACGGACACTACGGGCTCCCTAACGTGGATTGTCCTGGTGGAATTCCTGCCGGTCCATTCTCAGGGCTCATTCCAGTCCTGTTGGCAGCACGAGGAAGCAGAGTAGTCCTCGGTCCAGCTCATACTGTGGGAGTGGGCGGGAGGCCTCAGAGCTATTCAGTTAATTTGGGGCTAGGCCATGCCGTGTGTCATCTTTAGCAACACTCAGGAGGCAGGTGGGTTGGAGGAGAGCCCCACTGCTGAGCTGCTCTGATGTCATTTGTGTGGCAGGGGGCATCCTCAAAGGCCTGGATTTCTCTGGACACAACTACTGTTGAGCCTCCCTTGAGGCTAACGATGTTACGATGTCAGTCAGGCGTCAGGCTCCCTCTAGATGCGGCAGCTTGGGCGATGTAACGGTTCTGGGGTCCGCAATAATTCTGCTGATGCCGATGCGTGTTCCCTCCTCCCGTGATTTGTTTCTTGTGGGATCCAGTTGTCTTTTTCTCCGGGATCAGCTGGTACCTGGGGTATCTCTGGTATTTCAAGTAAACCTGCTGATTTCTCTGACCATCTGTTTCCGCTCTCTGTGATGATGGCTCCGTCAGGGGAAGGAGTGAGCACTCTTGCTGACTTCCAGTTGTTACTGATTGTTGGGCTGAGCCGTGGGTTTGTGCATCAACCAGAGTCACGTTACTGCTCCGTTTGCATTTCTTCCAGCTGACTTGTTAAGCCTGGAATTGACGTAGGTTTGTGTAACAGAGATCTTGTGAGAAATAAAGTCCCTGCTCATGTGTTCTGCGGAAGCTGCTCCCCTACTGGTACTTGTCTATTCTCCAGTAGGTTTAGATCTATTTATCTATCTTAGGGTTGAACACTTCCACCCATCACCATAATATCTTTCCCATAAAATCGATAGCGACAGCAAAGTCCCTAGAGGACTGGCTAAATAAAGATCTCCGTCATCATGCTGAGCTTCCTTGGAGACCATCTTCGCTCCCCGCTGCCCCATTGCTCTGGGGATACTGTGGCGAGAAAGCGCTGTGCTCAAACAGGGAGAATTGCAGTGATCTCCTGCACTTCTGCATCTGAAATCAGTAATGGGACCCCAGGGGGTTGCAACTTGTGATCTAGGATGGGGAATGACCATTCTACTGACTGTGCCTGTTCGATTTAAGATCGCTGTTCATTTAGTAATCGGTTAACTAGGGGCACATCTGGGACACTGAGACTCGAGACCGTGTGTGGACATTACCTCTTCCATCTCCCGTGAGCTGATAACCTGACCTACCAAGAGCAGTTACCATCCCGTTGAGAGTCACCGCCGGCTGCTGGTTCCCATGAGGAGGACAGAGCAGAGCTGAGGGAGTCACTCACAGCCCAGGCCCTGTGTGCGAAGTGGGCTTTATGAGTGGAGAGCCGCCGGGTGAAGCAGGAGGCAGAGCTCCCTTGGAAGGACTCAGGAATGACAGGACATAAGGGATCTGACAGGAGAAAGGCTTGGAGGTGGGCCCAAAGTTCTGGGCGGGGCCCAAAGCATATGGGTGGACTCACTGTTATAGAGTTTTAGGCCAGAAGGGACCACCAGTCTGAGCACCTGTATATCACAGGCCACCCACTCCAGCCAGCACCTGCACACTAACCCAGCAACCCAGGTGTCACAGCCCAGAGGACGCTAGACTGTGGTGTGCCACAGGCTGAGATTAGGAGTTACCAGGGTGCACCCATGCCCTGCAATGGCAGGGAAACGTCTGAGAGATGCCCCCAGATAATCCTGGGGAGGGATCCACACCCCATGCTGTGGAGGAAGGCAACTCCCCGTCCCCCTCCTGAGATCACTGCCAATCTGACCAGGGGGAGAATTCCTTCCCAACCCCAGAGCCCCTGGGCATGGGAACAACAACCAGCCAGCGACACCAGGGGAGAAACTACTTGTATCCCATCTCCAGCCATGGCCATCCTGTAATGCACTGGGGGGGAATTCTGTCCTGACCCCTGAAGGTGGCTGGCTGACACCTTGAGGGACCCGGGAGCCCAATTCAGCTCCCACTCACCCCACGTTCATCAGGAGTGGTCCCATGGAGCACCATTGGTGCAAGCGATTAGAGAGTCGGGCCTGTTGCGTTCTCCATGAGATCCTCGCTGAGTGGACCCAGCCGGTGGCACAGCAGGGCTGATTCCCGCTCCTGGAGAGCAAGCAGTGACACCGGGCCACCTGCCCCCTCGGGGACGCCACAGCGCACCTGGCGTCGGAGAGACATCGAAGCTGAGCCGAGCACAATGACAGCAGGACGCTGTGAGAAATGCTGGGATACCCTGTGCATGGGCAGGCTGTGGCCTCCTGGAATGGTAGCAGCCGATGGCAGCCCGGGGCCCCTCCGGCAGCTGCCGGGAGGGAGCTCTGGCATGGCACCCTCAGCTGGGGCAGGTGGAGAAGCAAGACCACTTCCCCCATGGGGCACAGGAGCCGCTCAGTGTCGTCAGCGCCAACTCCATCTGGACCTTTTGCATGGCTGCCTCTTCCGCTCGCACTGGGTAAACAACACTCGCTTGGCACTGGCCTGTTTTTTAATCACGCTAAGAATAGAGATGAGCTCATCTCTGAGTGGGAGCTGCCAGCCGGGTGAGTTTAACACACAGTGCTCCTTCCAAGCGGCCGCAGACCTCCCCAGTAGGTGAGGGCCGAGGGCTCCCCCAACAGGTATTATCACTGCTGGCTTCACCAGAGTGGGCTGTGGATTTATAGATTCCAAAACCAGAATGGACCCCTGTGATCAGCTAGTCTGACCTCCTGTAGACCACAGGCCATGGCACTTCCCAGAATAATTCCTGTTTGAACTAGGACGGATCTTTTACAGAAACATTCCAGCGATGGAGAATCCACCACGACCCTTGGGAAAGTGTTCTGATGGTTAACGACCCTCACTGATTTGAACTTTATTTCCAGTCTGAATTTGTCTAACTTCCACTCTCTGCCATTGGGTGGTGTTAGACCTTCCTTTGCTAGATTGAAGAGCCCAGTATTAAATACTTGTTCCCCATGTAGGCACTGACGGACTGGGATCAAGTCACCCCTTGACCCTCTCTTAGTTAAGCTAAATAGATGGAGCTTTTTGCATCTCTCACTGGAAGGCAGGTTTTCCAAACCTTTAATCATTCTCATGGCTCTTCTCTGACCCGTTTCCAATTGATCCACATCCTCCTTGAATTGTGGGCACCAAAATTGGACATTGTATTCCAGTAGCGGTCGCACCAGTGCCAGATACAGGGATCAATATGTATTGGTCGGTGCTGCCAGGTCACTGCTTCCAGGTGGGATTTCCTGCACTCTTACCTGTGACTAGTGGGGGACTTGCTTATAGACCTGTAGGCAGTATTTTGTCATGTGGACAAGGATTCAGTTTCTATTATTTCTTTTCCTCAAAGGTCAACACTATGGTATGGTGATCTGGAGTAGTGGTAAGAGGTAGCTACACCCTCTAGTGGCTGGCTTGTCAGACTAGCTCAAATATGTCTCACAAGTAGAACCGAGTGAATCATCTGTACCCAAGAACTTATTTGACAAATGTCGCCTCTTTCTGCTGGAGATCTTGTCAACTCACTGCAGCTTTCCGAGTTCATTTGCCAGCAGAATGTGTTGGGTACGGATCTTTTTGTGATCATTTAGTCAATGAGTTCACCCTCATCCAAGATATTTAAATTCAAGCAGTGTTGCTTAGTTGTGATAGATCAGGTAACGTATGCAGGATGGTTTCCACTAATTGGTTAGAGGAGGGCGCAGGCACTTCGAAGATGATGATTTGTGTGCTTGAGTTTAACACTTGGTTTCCAAGAATATTCATGTGAGCAGTTTGCGGTCTAACGTGCTTATCTGGCCCGCAGCTAAACTTCTGGCCTGTGGTATGTGAGCACCTCACAGTCTTTAATGTATATCTCCTCACAGTGTTGTGGACAGATAGACTGCTGAGGCAAACAACAGTGGTAGTCCGTGCCCGGCGTGCTTAGCGCCAATAAACACACCAGGGGAGAAGCAAGCAGAGTTTATTTGAGACCTCAAAGTGGTGCTGGGAGACTTGACATGCCTCAAATCCAGCACACCTAAAACAAGCAGTCTGTTCCTTTATATCCATGAGAACTTTTCTCGCTGACAAGCAAGCCCCC
>NC_133770.1:152681289-152792631 GCF_003597395.2 Chelonoidis abingdonii
GGCCTACTAGGTCAATTAGAGTTTAACATGGACGGACTCTTGCTCATGAGAGGCCTAAGGGAAAACTCCATATTCTTATAGCCTTTACCTTTTAAAATTACTTAGAATAATGCTTAGTGACACTTAGTGGCCTCAACAACAGCAGCCCTCTGCCACCAGGAAGTACTGTAATCCCCATCGTGCAGACGAGGAGCTGAGCACAGAAAGGCCAGGGCCACACTAAGCTCAAATGTTTGTGCCAACGAATCTCAGTTACTTGAAAGCTTGTGGGATGTGAATGCTAAAGGGTGAAAAACCCGAGCCAGATGTGCTTTCTGTGTGTGCTGTTTGCCCACCTCTTGCCCTGAGTCCTAGTGAAGAGATTCTCCCTTAGTGCTGGGGGGCCTGTGCTTCGGGAAGACCCCAGTGGGTAGTGTAGGGGTGAAAATGTTAGCTAATCAGATTAGATCTGCAAATAATTGCATCCTGATTGACCCCGCAGGTCCAACTGGACATTTCTTCCCTACAGGAGCCCGTGACCAACAGCCTCCTCAAAACAAAGGCTGTTTGTTGGCTAAGGGAAGAAAGCCACAGAGAAAAAAAAATCTACATGCGTGGCTAGCTCACCTGCCATCCTCCAGACCCACCCAGTTCCTGTGTGAGACTGTTGGGTTCCCTGCTGCCAGCATTCTTTGTACTGCAGGAGGCTTGAATCCACTGTGGTGCCCGTTGGAGGGAGTACAGCTGCCAGGGGCATGGGCCAGCCACAGCAGCCCAGTTGGGGGAGCCCTCCCACTGCAGGCCTGGGGTGCCCGGCTGACCCTGGTGATGCCCCTGGGGGGCTGGGCCGCAGAAGCCTGTGGCTGCCACTGCCCGCCCCTGCCCCACATGAGACATGGAGAAGAAGGTCAAGAAGCCTGTAACAATGTCACCTTTCAAACGAGTCTCCCTGCAAGGTGAAAAGGTCAGGACCAACAGAAGTTGGTCCAATGAAAGATACTGTCTCACCCACCTTGTCTCTCTCAAGCATTGGTAGGCTTTTTCCATTGTTGGTCAAACCAGTTTGGTTGACACAGCAGCTCATAATTCTGTCACTGTCCCTTAATAACTCTTAAGTCAACTGACAGGTGATCAACTTGAGGCATCTTCTTTCTCTTGCCTGACAGATCCCTAATTTAATTAAGAAGCACTTAAATCCAAAATATTCTGTCAGAAATCATTATCCCAAGGAGCAGAGTGGCCAGCTCTCATGATTGTATCGTGTGTCTTGTGGTCCTTGATGTTTTTTCTTAAAGCCCAAGCTCTTGGAGTCATGTAATTAGCATGAGAATCTGTGGTTTTTTTGTTGTTTTTTTTTAAGTACATTTTTAGCTTTCATGGTTGCAAAGAAAAGCATAAAAATGTGACGCAAGTGAACTCTAAAGGTTCATAAACCAGAAGACTAAGAAAATGAACCCAAGCTTACTATTTTTTAAAGATCTTCTGATTTCTAAGCCAATCTCATGATTTTTTGAGGCCTGGCTCCTGAGTTTTGAGTTGAGGGTGGCAATATCTACAGAAAGTATTAAATTATGACAGAGCCGCTCCATGTTCATCATTTACCAATGCAACCAGAAGAAGTGCACAAGGACGAACAGACTGCCCAGCCCGAGGGCCTGGCTTACAGGGGACACACCAATAACTGCCCAGCCCTGTAGGGCCACCATCACAGAGAGCAAAGACAGAGAAAAAAAATCACCATGGTCCCTTGACATTCGCTTTCAAGGCCCTTTCCATACTGTTTCTCTGGGTCACTACTGAGTATTGACTGCCGTGGTCCCAGCCTTTCTCACCTGCTTGTTAAATTTGCAAACAAGCCTCTGTGTGTTTCCTCCCCTGCTGTTCTTCACGATCCCCTCCTCCTGTAAACATCACCAAAGCTACCTCATGATCCCCCTTCAAACTGCTCCTTAAAACTCTCCTTTGCCGCGATGCCTGCAAAAAACGTACCGGCCTGGCAGCAGCTGTGCTGAGAACCCTGCTGATCAATTCTGTCCCGTTGTCTCCTTGTGCTGTCCTGTCTGCCTGTACCCAGTTGTTGTCTCTCGGGGCAGGGACAGTCTTTTGGCCTGGTCCGTGCCGGGGTCTCCTAGGCGCTATGGTCACACGAGTAATAATACCAGATACCCCAGATCCCGGTTGCTCTAGGAGAAAAAGGAGGCACTGTGATCCCTCAAGGAGCAAAGCTAACTGACCAGAGGTGCAGATCCTCGGCTGGCAGAGATCAACTGATCGCCCCTGGCTGTGGATCTGACCCAGGCCTTCGAGAGCTCTGCGTCGGCCAGACTATTGCAGAGCTGGGTCGCTGAGAATGGGTGAAAGGAGGAGTATGGACCTTGGAGGGCTTTCACCTTCTTCCGCAGCATGGGGCATGGATGGGCTGCTGGCATCATCGGGGCATGTCCCACCTAATCCATTCCCTGCCCTGACAGGGCCTCGGCCATCGGTGGTGCCTCGGTCTCTCCTGCTCTCCGCCTGTGGCTGCAATACTTTGGCCTCCCGAAACCCTTTAGTCTAACTGGCATCATCGGGCTCAGCTATGGGTATCGGGTGAAATCCTGTGCCATGCAGGAGATCAGACTATGGTTCCTTCTGGCTTTAAACACTAGGGAACAGGCTATAAGGATGGGGCATGAAGTTGTATCATGGGCACACGTAGACTACGGCCTGGGTTAAGCCCATGCGTCTGCCCCTTGTAAATTAGATGCCCACGCAGACTCAACGTCAGCTGGCTGCTCATGCAGTAGGTCAAGCGCAGGGCCCACGTCCCCAGTTGTCACAGGGCACTTTGCCTGGGACTCGCGGACTCATACCCAGCTTGGTGTCCCCTGCCAGGTACCGGCTGCAACGCCTGCTACATGGAGGAGATGGAGAACGTGGAGCTGGTGGAGGGGGACGAGGGCCGGATGTGCGTGAACACCGAGTGGGGAGCCTTCGGGGCCTCGGGGGAGCTGGACGAGTTCCTCCTGGAGTACGATCGGGTGGTGGACGAGACCTCACTTAACCCCGGGCACCAGCTGTAAGGCACACAACAGATAAAACAATTGCTTTGCCTGGCCTCACTTCCTCCCTGCTGTCGCCCAGGCCACAGAGCCAGACTCTGCCAGCCGCAGCTCCTAATTCAGCTGAGGGTGGGGGCAGTTCATCTCCAATGGAATTTGCGCAGCTCTGATTCTGACAGTGCAGTTTTACATTCCCTGGCAGGCAAGTCAGCCCTTTGCAACAGTGTGGGCCTGGGGGCCGGGAAGTGGGTCTGCAAAGCCCTCCTCAAATGGCTCTTTCTCAGAAGTCCCAGTACGGGTGCTGCCAGGGGCTGGCTTGCCTGGTCACTGAGGTGCTGTAGCAGGAGGCTGATATGCTGCAGAGCCCAGCAAAGAGGAAAAGTGGTTGTTTTCCTGCAGCTCAGAGAAAATAGCCTCACAGACTGAGCAATCAATCTTGGTGGTGTTAAAACAGGTGAGAGCAACTTCTGCTCACCGGCCCTACTTCCAGCCCTCTCTGTCTCTCACACACATACCCTAAGTGTGTCTAAACACACACTCATACCGACAGACACACCTCAAGTACACTGACATGTGCAAACATCCCCCCCACACACACACACTGTCAAACGGACACACTAGCTCCCTCACATGCCCGTAACTGCACTCACGTCTGCTTATCCACCCATGCTATCTCCCTTCAGAAACACAAATGTGCACATACGCCTCACACACACCTCCGTACACCCCCTGTGCACAACCATCCACTCACAGCCAAGTGCACCCTCACCCTGCTACATCCTCAGTACACTCACCGCAGGACACAGATACCCACCAGCAATCTACACTCACTCACCTGGATACACACAAATACACTCCCCTATATACCCAGTAAAACACCAACACACACGATGAGAGCAATCTACACTCCTGCACCCTGGTGCCCTCACAAACACACTCCTGCTTCCACACATCAATACACAAACACACCCAGGGCAATCTACGCTCACACCCCTGGATGCCCACAAACACACTCCCACATCCACACGCCAATACACAAACACACCCAGAACAATCTACGCTCACACCCCTAGATGCCCACAAACCCACTCCCACATCCACACACCCATACACAAACAGACCCAGAGCAATCTACACTCACACCCCTGGATTCCCACAAACACACTCCTGCATCCACACACCAATACACAGAGCAATCAACACTCACACCCCAACACCTTGACAAATACACATTTCTCCTTTGTGCTTTTCCTCACTTCTCTCCTTTCCTTTCCCCTTCGTTCTCTCACACTGTCCCCAACCCAGCATCCCACTAACCTTGAACAGACAGAGGAGACCCCCAAGGGCTCTACCTTTCTCTTCCCTCCCTTTGGCGCTACAGTGCCCTGCCAGTGGTGGGAGAGGGCATCCGCCACTTGGCATTAAGGGCTGAAGAACGCAAAACCTGCCAAGGCCTGAAATAAAAGTACCAGGGCAGGACCAGGGCTGGGGAAATAGCTGACAGCTGTGCCTGAGGGGCGTGGCCATCCGAATAAGCGATCAATGGCATAGCCATTTGAGTTAAGCACCTCCTTAGCTGCAGGATCAGAGTGGGCCTGATCTTGGTCCATGCTATGGGGCAAAGGGGTCATAAAAACATTTGCAGAGGATGAATCGCTGGCTCTGTGTCCCCTCGCTTAGTCCCCCCGAGCTCAGCTGGTAGAATCATAGAATCATAAAATATCAGGGTTGGAAGGGACCTCAGGAGGTCAGCTAGTCCCACCCCTTGCTCAAAGCAGGACCAATTCCCAACTAAATCATCCCAGCCAGGGGTTTGTCAAGCCTGACCTTAAAAACCTCTAAGGAAGGAGATTCCACCACCTCCCTAGGTAACCCATTCCAGTGCTTCACCACCCTCCTAGTGAAAAAGTTTTTCCTAATATCCAACCTAAACCTCCCCCACTGCAACTTGAGACCATTACTCCTTGTTCTGTCATCTGGTACCACTGAGAACAGTCTAGATCCATCCTCTTTGGAACCCCCTTTCAGGTAGTTGAAAGCAGCTATCAAATCCCCCCTCATTCTTCTCTTCTGCAGACTAAACAATCCCAGTTCCCTCAGCCTCTCCTCATAAGTCATGTGCTCCAGCCCCCTAATCATTTTTGTTGCCTTCCGCTGGACTCTTTCCAATTTCTCCACATCCTTCTTGTAGTGTGGGGCCCAAAACTGGACACAGTACTCCAGATGAGGCCTCACCAATGTCAAATAGAGGGGAACGATCACGTCCCTCGATCTGCTGGCAGTGCTCCTACTTATACAGCCCAAAATGCCGTTAGCTTTCTTGGCAACAAGGGTACACTGGTGACTCATATCCATCTTCTCGTCCATTGTAATCCCTAGGTCTTTTTCTGCAGAACTGCTCCCTAGCCACTCGGTCCCTAGTCTGTAGCAATGTGATGGAGGGAGGAGGGTGTGACTGGAGGATGCTACACTCCAGGGCTTCCCTGCAGTGTAATGGTATCTCAGGGCCCGTTACAAGCCGGCACAAGTTAGAGCAGTCCCGAGGTGGCTCTGAGTTGAGGTGTGGGGGGGTGAGCTGGGCCCCCAGCAGAGCCAGGGATCATGGGGGCTCGAAGCCATCTTCTCCCTGCTCCAGGGAATTGGGTGAGGCTCTAGCCCAGTGGAGGATGTGGGCCAGTCAGTGTATTTGGTACATAACTGTCCTGTTCTCCTTCATTTATGGGGCGATGGAAACCCTGGCCCAGGTTCTCCACTGGGCCCAGGTGGTTGACATCTGGTTCCAGTTCCCTCTGCACGGTTTGCCCGTAACTGCCCCCCTGCAGGCCCTGGAACCGGCCGTTGCATTCGCTGGATGCTGCAGGCAGCAGAAATTGCTCACGTCTGCACTGCCGGAGCGAGAGCCGCATCGTACCAAGGCCGGCTGCACACGCCTGGGACAGCCCTGCCTGCAGGGCGGCAGTTAGGGGAGCAAGCCCTTGGCCTCCAAGATTGAATCTCCCTTCTGCAAGGGCTCTGGCAGGGTTCCCTGAGCCAATGGGCCACTCCAGGAACTCTGCAGTCTTGCATTGGAGCCTAGGGGTATTTTTGAAGGATACATGGCTTTGGCTCTGCTCACTGCAAGCCAAGGCGTTCCTCTCCTGTCTGAGTGTCTGCATGAGGCCAGTCCCCACAGAGGCTGGGAGTAGGGAGACGTCCCTTTGGCAGAACGCCAGGGGAGGAGAAGCCAGGCAGGACCTCTGCCCTCCTTGGGCTCGCGCTGTGGTAGCGTCCCTGAGCCTGCAGCTGTCTCAGGAGGAAGGGGCAAGCCAGCATCAGTGTTGCTCATCCGAGGTTGTGTCGAGACAGGTCTCTAGGCCTTGGATGCCCCTCGTTGCAGGAGAGCAGGGTCTGACCGAGAGCAGGCGGAGGGTCTGTGTCCTCGCGGCCCTGACCGGTGGTGCTCTTCTGTCCCCGCCCAGCTATGAGAAGATGATCGGAGGCAAGTACATGGGAGAGATCGTGCGGCTGGTGCTGCTAAAACTGGTCAATGAAAATCTGCTCTTCCACGGGGAGGCATCCGAGAAACTGAAAACCAGAGGCAGCTTCGAAACCCGCTTCGTCTCGCAGATTGAAAGGTACGTTGTGACCTCCCCAACCGCCCAATGTGCAGCCAGCCCCACCCACTGCAACTCAGGGCTCCCAATACAGCCCTACGAGGGAGGTGTCCCGCCAGCTGTAATTCCATCCTACAGCCCCAGAGCACAGCTGGACTCCGGGGGCCCCAGTGGCCACCGATCTGCAATATGTATAACTAGAGAGAACAACAACCGTTCCCCACTGGGCTCCGCCTCTGACAGGGACTCACACACACCTACAGCAGGCACCCTTGCAGTGCACTGGCTAGAGCACTGCACGAGGGCTCAGGAAACTTGGGTTCTATCCCCAGTTCTGCTGGGCGCCTTTGGGCAAGTCACTTGCCTGCTTCATGCCTCAGTTTCCCCATCTATAATGAAACTGCCCTTTGGCTGAAAAACTTGCTGGAGATTGTTAGTACTTGCAATGAGGAATCTGCCCCAAGATTGCAGGAGCCAGAGGAAGGGCTCCAGTCAGTGAATGCTCTTTAATAAGGGTGCCCACAACCCACACACAGCTGTGGCAGTGTCACTTCAAACAGGGCCTAGCTCACTTTTCCTTGCACGCTATTAGTGGCTGGTTTGATCTGCACCTGGCTTCTTGAGCCCAGCTTCTTGGGCCTGACCCAACTGTCCTCCCTTTGCAGCTCTAAGATCACGGCACTTAGAGCACCTTTAAGGCTAATCCTCTAAAATGCACCAAGTTAGGCCTGGTAGTCTACGGCCTAATGGATTTCTGATCATCTAGTCTGATCTCCGGCATAACCCAGGCCAGAGAACCTCAACCAGAGATTCCTGAGTCTAGCCTAGAACTCTTGGCTGAGCTACAGCGGTTCTCTGAGAAAGATTGAAAGGCTCCAAGCAATAGAGAACCCACCACGCCCCGCGGTAAATTCTTCCAGCGGTTAATTACCCTAAACAAATGCACCTTAGTTTTAATCTGAATTTGCCTACCTTCCACTTCCCACCATTGGATCTCCTTCTGCTGTTTACGGCAAGATTAAAGGGCCATCTGCAATCAGAGATCTTCTAGCAGGTGGTGACCACGTCACCTCTAGCCTTCTCTGGGCTAAACCAAACAGCGAGAGAGTCATAAGTCTTGCACTATGAGGCAGGTTTTCCAGACCTCAAATAATTCCTGTGGGTCTTACCAACATGGAGCCATGCAGGCTCCTGGAAGAATGGGCTGTGTTTGTAGGGGTGGGGAGAGACGCCTGCTCACAGACCTTCCACTCAGACATCATCTGATGGGAGGGGCTGGATGCACCTGGAGGAGATTGGGAAGGAGGCTGGAGTTTCATGGACATTGGTAAAGTGGGTTTACAGAAGGTACTGTAGAAGTGAGTGAGGTTTTAGACACGTGAGAACATAGGCACTGCCAGGCTGGCTCAGCCTAAGGGCCCTCTTGCCCAGTCTCCTGTACCTGATGTTGGCCAGCACCATCTGCTTCAGGGGCTGGGTGGAACAAGAAACCCCCCAAAGGGCAATTCTGGTGTAGCCCAAGCCCTGACCCCATTTCTTTGTTCCATCCTATCACCCGTAACTGCACGTGTTGCTGTTACAAGGAGCTGTCCTGCTGCTGTCTTCCCAGGAGTATGAGCAGTCTGAAATGCAGCCACTTCTGGTGAGGAACTGCACTGCAAACCAGCAGAATGCTTTCTGGAGGGGTAAACGGGTGTCCTCTCCTGAGTCGCCAAAGCCAATTTCCATCCAGCTACCGACCAGGCCTTAGGAGCCTGCTAGCTGTCTGCACCCTTCCACTGGCTTGACCCAGCAGCCTCCTGTCCAGCTGCCCCAGCAGCGCCGGGCCTGCCCCCCGTGTTCGGCACTCCCGAGCGTATGGAGGCTGACATGCTTTCGTTCTCTGTCCCAGCGACGCCGATGACCGGAAACAGACCTACAACATCCTGACATCCTTCGAGCTGCTGCCCTCACTCACGGACTGTGACATCGTGCGGATGGCGTGCGAGAGCGTCTCCACGCGGGCGGCACAGATGTGCTCGGCGGGGCTGGCCGGCGTGATCAACCGCATGCGGGAAAGCAGGGGCGAGGAGAGGCTGAAGATCACCGTGGGCATCGATGGCTCAGTTTACAAGCTCCACCCCAGGTGAGGTCGCATGCAGGGGCGAGCGCTCCGATTGAAAGTGACCGCGGAGGTGAAATGGCACTTGCAGCTGCCTCTCCAGCCCCAGCGCTGCCTCCCAGCCTTATCCCAGCCCCGTCACAGCCTCCACGGAAAGCTGCATCAGACAGGAGCGTATGGGTGGCCTGTCTCTGCAGGGCCACTAGGGAGCGCTCACCCTTATCCTGGGCAATGGCAGCTTTGTTAGTGCTTTAGCAAAGAACAGCTGTGAGAGGCAGTGCTGAGGGCTGGCCCTGGGGCTGCCATGGCTTCCAGCCCAGCAGTGATCATGTGCTGCTGAGGTGCTCTGTGGCCAGCTTTACAGGTACTGGTGGGCTCCAAGTGGGAAGTGGGGGGTGGGGTTGTACCTCAGCTGGGCAATAGAGGGGCCAACGAGATCTCGGACCTCTAGATGCCTGGGGGGTGGGGAGTGGAGGGGAGAAGGGAGGAAAACTGGGAATCTTAAAAGAGCAGCACCTGAAAAAGGAACAGATTGGAAAGGGCATGGCCGGGGGGTTCCATCAGCTGTCAGACACTTCTCAGCAAGCCAGCGGGTCTGGCCAGGCAGGGGTCAGCCTGAGAACCAGCTGTCTTTTCTTCGCTGCCTTTCTGGAAGAAATTTGGCCTTCAGGCCTGACCTGCACTAAGACTTCCCACTGCACTTTCTGAGCCCCTTTTTAGAATTGAAAAGCGATCACAGCCTGCGCTTCTCTGGGGGCTAGGTATCTAACTGCAGAGCTGCACCAGGATACAGCCCGGAGGTCTAAACCGCCTTAGATCAAACGCTCCGTGGGGCAGCACCCCAAACAATGGCACCTCACCCCTGTGAGCACCATCAGAGCTTGGATCTATCTTTAGATGACCTCCATCACCATATTATGCTCGCTGCCCTCCTGGGCAGTGTATGCCCATTGTACAGATGGACGCACTGAGGCACAGGGAGGCTCACACAGGAAGTCAGGCAGAGCAGGGAGATGTGACAGCAGTTTCTCCCTCGGCTCAGCGGAGCCGTTCAGCCTAACCCCCGCCGCCTCCTCTCTCCCCAGCTTCAAAGACCAGTTCCACGCAATCGTCAGACAGCTGACGCCAGGCTGCGACATCACCTTCCTCCAGTCAGAGGAGGGCAGCGGCAGGGGGGCTGCCCTGATCTCGGCGGTAGCGTGCAAAATGGCCTGTCTGATTGGCCGGTGAGCGGGGCCGCTGGCCAAAGGACCACGGAAGGAGCAGCCACGGCTGGGATGTGGCTCCAGGCCGAGTTCTTTAGAGCGCGTGAGCCCAGGAGCAGAAACAACAATTGAAGGGGCGGGGCTGTCCCTGACCCCGCCCACCTTCCTACCACCTGTCCTAGCCACTGTGCTAGCCATGCCAGCTGTACTGTGTCCCCTTGCTGTTCCTCAGCCCTCTTTGCTGCTGCCAGGCCGGGCTCTTGGCCCACACAATAAATAGGTTCCCGAGGAGGTCTCCTAGGATTGGTTGGGGGGGATGGGGGAGGGGAGTGGAATGGGAGTCCTCTGACCCTTCTCTTCTGATTGGCTAAGGAATTAAAACGAGACGGGCACATCAAAACGGCTTCCAATCCGCAAAAACAGTGGTCGAGGGTTGCGTTTCTCTCAGCCAATCAGGTGCGTGGATGTCGGGGCATGTCAGGAGCCAGCAACTGGTGGCAGGCTGGCATGTACTTGCAGGGAGGGCTGGCAATAGGACTAGAGCCCAGGCAGGAGGCGGAGGTGGGATAGAGACTGGCCTCTCCGCTAACCGGCGGCCCTGGTGTGGCTGGGCCTGCTGAGGCCAAGCTGGGATGGAGCTGGTGGGAATCTCAGGCAGGAGAGCAGCTGGGGGGGGGTTCACTTCCCCTCCTGCCCTTTCCTGTCCCTCCAGATCTAGCTGCCAAAAGCTTTGCCTCTGGTCTCCCCCCATCTCTGGCCGTCCCCTCCGTGGTGCAGCCCGGGTTCCTTTAGGAATAGCAATAGATCCTCTCTCTTCTGGTTGTGCCCAAAGGCCGGCGGCCCCATGGCACCGGCTGTGGTACGAACACCGATGAAGAGATGTTCCTTGCGGCGGACTGACCTCCTGGCATCCCTGCCCCTGATGCTCTGGGAAAGAGCCCCCAACAGGGAGCGCTCCCCAGCCCACCCCTTTCCATCTGGAAATCCAGCTCCGGGGCTCGCCGTCCTCCTCCCAAGCACACCTAATCCTTGGCCTCCCCGGGGTGCACCTCCTGCTCACAAGGAGGAGGCTGCCTAGGGTGACCAGACAGCAAGTGTGAAAAATCGGGACGGGGGTGGGGATAATAGGAGCCTATATAAGAAAAAGCCACAAATATCAGGACTGTCCCTATAAAATCGGGACATCTGGTCACCCTAAGGCTGCTGGGGAGTAAATCGTGCCCTGTGCTGCTTGGCTGGCCTCAGGCTGGTTTTGCAGAGGCAACAGAAATTCAGGAAACCAGGGCAAACCCCAGCGCAAGAACTGCTCTCTCTGGGGAACCTTTCTGTTGGGAGCAGATACAGATGGGGGGCAGATACCTTCTCTCAGTCACATGTGACCAAATGGCCTGCTGTGAGTTGGCCATCTGTGATCCCTGTACCACATGGCCCAGACTTCCTCTTGGCGGTAGGCTGGGGGAAGGCTGCAGGTCTTTCTGCTGGATCCTCACACACCCCCACCCACACAGCAGCCAGCCATGGGTGCACATTCTGTGTTGGTCTGAGGTTCGGTGTACAGCTCTTTGTTGCCAAGCGTTTGAAATCTTCAGGTACCCCTCTCGCCCTCTCAGGCTAACATTGCTTAGGCTGTACCTCTCCTGAGCGGGATTAATGCTGCTGTTCGTGAGCCAGACACATTGCCATTTCCAGTCACCTGCACATACAGCCTGCATGTGCCCGTGCAGCGTGCACACCCCCGTTCACAAAGCCCACCGGGTGCACGCTTTCACCTACTCACTGTCCCACGGGACGTGCGTCGCACTGCGGCTCATCAGATAAGCATTATGGATTGCACGCCAGGCCATACAGACTCACGCATCTCTGATCCCTCCCGCACCCTATGGGTGTGTGTACCGTCCTTGTATACCCAATTCATCTGCAGAACGCCTCAGCTGGACATACAGGGCTTCCACTCATTTTTTTTCTGTACATAAGAATAAAATCATTCTGATGCTCTGGGCGTGACTGTTTAGTAGCGATGAAATTCACCCTAACAGTGTGTTAGACTTTAGCCTGTATTTGATGTTAAAATAATTCCCCACCCACCCCTAGTGATAACACCCTGCCCACATCAGACATGGTGGTGTGGAGGGGGGCATGTATCCCTGAGCTAAAGTCCCCCTCACTCAATCAAAACACAATGGAAAAACAGAGAAGATGCATGTAGCGTCCAGACAGTCTTTGTGAATAGCACGATCTACCCCTCTGCGGGGCTCCGAGGGGCATCGTATTGGAAGTGCTGTCTGTGGTAGGTAATATACACAGAGCTATGCTTCCTAATGCCAGAACTGGTCATGTAGGAGCCAGCTGTAGGACACAAGCCAGGTCTGGAAGAGGCCAGCAGTTGCCCTCTGATCTCTGGCTCTTCTGAAGCTCCTGGCCCTAGAGAGGACTGTCCTGACAGGTCCCAGGCCCTTGCTTTCCCCCTGTGTCAGTGTACTCCTGGCACTGTCTGCGTCACATCCCCAAGCTATCAGAGCTGCCCGGACATCAGTATTTCCTACGCAGCCTGGTTGTTCCTGGCAGCAACAAGAGGATGATATTTGGGGATCAGGAAACAGGAGCGTCCTTTATCCTCCCCATTAGAGAGGGTCAAAAAAGCCCCCAAATCCTGATTCAAATCCAGCTTTCATTTCCAAATTTTCCTGCAAAAAATTTCAAACAAACAATGTTTCCTTTGGAATTGTTGGCAGAAAAAGTTTGCAAGGAAATCTGACTCCGAATCGGGATTTTTTTCTTGCCGTTTGGTTTTCACAAAGCATGATGTTTTCAGAAATCTAGATGTCTGTTGTTCCTGTTAGTGTTGAAGGCCAGAAGGGACCAATGTGATCCTCTGATCTGATCTCTTGTAGAGCACAGGCCAAAAACCTGCCCCACAGTCATTCCTAGAGCAGATCTGTTAGAAATCTAGCATCTTCATTTGAAAATTTAATTACGGATAATCTACCGCGACGCTTGGTAAATTGTTCCAGTGGTGAATTACCCTCAGTGTCAAAAGTTTACACCTTATTTGCAGTCTGAATTTGTCTGTCTTCGACTTTCAGCCATTTGGATCATGTTAGACCTTCCTCTGCTAGACTGAAGAGCCCAGTATTAAATATTTGTCCCCCACGTCGGTACTGACAGACTGTGACCAAGTCCCCCCTTTGCTGTCCCTTTGTTAAGCTAAATAGACGGAGATCCTTGAGTCTCTTGCTATAAGGCAGGTTTTCTAATCCTTGAATCATTCTTGTGGCTCTTTTCTGGCCCCTCTCCAATTTATCAACCTCTTTTTTGAATTGTGGGCACCAGAACTGGGCACCGGATTCCAGCAGTGGTCGCACCAGTGCCAAACACAGAGTTGAAATAACTGCTCTGCTCCAACACGAGATTCCCATTTATGCAGCCCAGGATTGTATTAGCTCTTTTGGCCACAGCATCGTTTGGGGTGCTCCTGTTCTGCTGATTATCCATCATGCTCCCCAAATCTTTTTCAGGGTCTCTGCTTCCCAGGATACAGTCACCTATCCTGTAAATATGGCCTACAGTCTTTGTTCCTAGATGCACACATTTACCTTTAGCCGTATGACAATGCATATTGTTTCCTTGCACCCAGCTTTCCAAGTGATCCAGATCGCTCTGTATCAGTGACTTGTCCTCTTCGTTATTTACCATGTTCCCAAATTTTCGTGTCCGCTGCAAACTTCATCCGCGATGATTTTGTTTTCTTCCAGGCCATTAATAAAAATGTTCAATAGCATAGGACCAAGAACTGACCCCACTAGAAACACACCTGTTTGATGCTGATTCCCCATTTACAATTACATTTCGAGACCTCTCAGTTAGCCGGCTTTTTATCCATGTCATGTGTGCCACGTTAATTTTATATTGTTCTAGTTTTGTAATCAAAATGTCGTGCGGTACCCAGTCAGATACCTTACCGTGGTAGTCTAAGTATGTTACCTCAACATTAGTACCTTTATCAACCAAACTTGTAATTGCATCCAAAAAAAGCTGTCATGACTGGAATTTTAGTATGGAGTGTTTTGTTTGGTGTTTCCCGCTCTCCAACGTTTCAGTACTTCTCCAACTTTGGAGAAGTTTCTGGTGGGCTGAAAAAAGTGATGGTGGGGAAGGTCGACGGGGGCGGGAGTGTCATGGAGTGTGGGGGAGTCTGGCCCTGCACCCCTCTTCCTGGGACTCACAGTGACTCTTAGCCAGCCAGTAAAACAGAAGGTTTATTGGACAACAGGAACGCAGGTTAAAGCAGAGCTTGCAGGCACAGTCAGGACCCATCAATCGAGTCCTTCTGGGATTTCAGGGTGCTTGGATCCCAGCTTAGGATACCCTGAATTCCGCCCACACAGCCCCAAACCTAAACTGAAAAACTACTTCCCTCCTGCCAGCCCCTTCCTTTGTCTTCCTTCCTGGGCAAAGGTGTTGACCTTTCCCCTCCCTTACCTAGCTCAGGTTACAGGCTCCGGTATAGTCCATCCCCTAAAGTCCTCCCCTGCTCTCCCATTCCCCACACAGACAGTCCCTACTCCATCACAGGGGGTCTGTCAGAATCTGGGAGCTGCAGCTTTGGGAAATGGAGTTCAACAGGGAAAGCTTTCAACCCTTTGGAGAAGCGGCCAGGCATCCTGCCCGCCTCACTCCTCCAGCTTCCCAGTGCTTGGGGATGGATATCACTGACAGGAGGTTGTGGGCCTTTCTGGAATGACCTTTGTCTAGATCTTAGTTGCTCAGCGCTTGGCATGAGATGTGGAGGGCTCCTGTCTCCCCACTGCCTGCATGTGCTGGCATGGGGGAAGTGGGTAAAATCCCAGCCGACTCCCCTTCCGCCCTTTCAGCTGCTTTCCAGTTGCCGCAGAGCCTCTTGCCCCTCCTGCTGCTGCCCGGTGCAGGTATGGTCAGTTAGAGCGTTCCCCTTTGACCAGCAGGGCTTGGAGGCCAAAGCGGAGTTTGGTGCAATTGAGCCAGGGGTCAGTGCCTGGTTCTGACCCATCAACTCAGCACATGGGCCAGGGGAGGGAGATGCTGGTTCCTCAGTTGTAAGGATAGGGGACGACCCCTTTCTTCATCCAGCTGTAGTATAGCCAGCCAGCAGTGGCTCGGTCACTTCAGAGCTGCGTGGCCAAAGGGTTTCTGGCCCAGGGGAGTCGGAGTGGCGGTGGATACCGGGTGGGGGGATGTACTTCAGAAGTGATGTTAGCTCGGCCTTGGGTGGCTTTTCTAGGGGGAGAGTGAAGATGCCGTGAGGCTTGACAGAGAGAGTTGAGGCTTATCCCATGTAGGGTCTCAGGCCGAACATCTCCAGCCCTGTGTGCACAAGGGATAAATATCCCCACAGCAGCAGCTCCCCAGGGAAAAGCTGGCCAGGAATCCTACGTGGGCAGTGTGGAGCTGTCTCTAGTCTCTGAGAGCAAACCACAGGCCTGTATCCTTCTCCACTTCACTGGAGCTGGCCCCGGGGGACTCCCCCAGCATGGGGAGCTGCAGTAGACACTGTGCTGCACAGAGCCCCCTGGGGGGCTGCGCTGGCATAGGAGGGGGTGTGGCTGGAGCACTCTGCACCCCAGGTCTTCTGGGCTGTGGAGTGGCCCTTAGGTGGCCCCCATATGTTAGAGGGGTCTCTGGGGCTGGTCTGATGTCATACTGGGAGCCAGAGCCCAGAATTCAGCTCTGCTCCCTGTCACAGAGTCCGTGGGTGATGCTCTGGAACTGCTCCCCACAAAGCCAGTCAGGACTTTGGGGAGCCTCCTCTCCCTCAGAGCAGACTGTCTTCAGGGCAAGCAGCTCACACGGCTTCACCTCCTGGGTCTCTCCTTGGAGCATTCAGCATATGCTTCTCAGTGCGCTTCCCACAGTGAGCCCGCCCAGGCGGAGTCCTGGGGAAGCCAGAGGGTCCTGCACCCCCACTTCGCAGTCAGACATGACTCTCAGCCAGCCAGTAAAAAAGCAGGTTTATTTAGATGACAGGAACACAGTCCAAAACAGGTCTTGTTGGTACAGACATCAGGACCCCCTTTAGTTAGGTCCATCTGGGGCCCTCAGGGAGGCCACAGCCCCATTGGGAAGCCCATGCCCCGTTGGGGAACCCCTCTCCATTTCCCAGCCAGCTTCAAACTGACACTCCCTCCAGCCTCTCACTCAGCCTCCCCCCGGCTCCTCCCTCAGCCTTTGTCCAGTTTCCCAGGCAGAGGTGTTCCCCGGCCTCCAACCCCCCTCCTGGGTTCTCAGGTTACATGCTCAGGTATGCTCCCTTCCCCAAGGCAGGCAGTCCCAGCACAATTCCCCTGCAACCTTCCCAGGTCAATACTCCCCACTCAGCATTCACATAACACAGCATGAACATTCCCACTTCGTCACACTCCCTCCACGTCTTAGCTGGGGCTCCTCAGCGCTGGATCTGACCCTGGGTCCTGGCTGCAGGGCCAGGCTTCCCCATTAGCATACTCGTGGGATAATGAACCCTCTAGCTAATGGTTAATATCTGTCATCCAAACGGGGACTGGATGTGGTAAGCCTGGAGTCTCGACTGGGTCTGGCGGGATCAGAGACCTCACTGGTCTTTAATGCATTAGCCCCGGAACCGAGGTTGGGACAATATCGTGGTGCAGGGCCTGCCAGGTCATAGGAGGGGCTGCTGGATGTGGGAGCCAGTTGCGGTGCTGGGGGGTTGAGAGCCAGTTGGGTCAGCTGTTTCACTGATAAGACAGCAGATGACTTCGCTGGATGGGTTTGATTGCCCATAGAGGAATCAGCCCCAACGAGAAAGGGTTCGTTGTTTCCCCAGTGCTGGGAAGCTGTTCTTGCAGCAGTCTTCAGGCTGTGTCAGCTGCAACGTGTGAGCTTAATTCGACTCAGATTTATACACCCCTTGTTTAGGACAGGGAGAAAAGGAATGCCCCACACTCCTTTTTCCTGAGCTGCCTTCTGAGTTATTTTTTCAGGCTATAGAGTTATCTGGGCTAACCAGAACTAATACCGCCCCAAACGACAAGAAACCATCAAGCTCAAATAATATTTCCTGGCCCGCAGCTCGCATCCGGCAATCCTGCACAGAACCTACATCCTGCTTCTTGCAAATCAAGGGACCTCCCGAGGAGCAAACATTACAGGGGCACTGCTCAGACGTTGCCGCGCCAAAACTTGACCTGAGTAGAGGAGACACGGATGGATCTTTAGCCTCAGGACCAAAGCACACTGGGAGTTCTGGGGTCGTAGTCTAGCACAAGTGCTCTGGCTTGTTTTATAATATTGGCTAACAGAGACCAGTGGTGCTGCAACCGATATGCCATAAGCCCAGATGAACCTCGCTAGCTCCAAGCCCAAAGCCCACGTGATGGCTGGCTCTCTCCGGCTCACTGGGGAAGGCCAGGGTGGGCGATGGTAGGGAAGCCTGCATGCCAGTGCTGCAACAGGTGAACCCAGCGGAGCATGCCCTCGGTGCTGGGGACTGAGGGAGGCCAAAGCATTCCTTTCCTCAGCAACCTTCACAGCAGGAGCTGGAGGCCAGGCACAAGGCAGGAGCCTCTCTCCAGGCTGGGTCTCCATGGAGTGCCCTGTAAATCAGAACCATCCCTGCTGACTTTCAGACCGCTTCCTTCCTGCCTCAGTTTCCCAAGGGTTTTCCGCACAGACCTCCCAGCAGCCTGGCTTGGGGCAACGTTTTTGTAAGGGGTGGCCTCCATACTTGGGCACGCCAGGCGGGGAACCCAGAACCTGGGGCACCGGTGTTTTGAAATGTGGCTGCACACGACTAGCTCGAAGCCAGGGTTTGACCTCACCTCCTGGCGCTGTGCTGTAAGCACTAGGCCGCCCTGCCTCCCTGGCCTGGCTGTTTACTCAATGTGAACGAAGCATTTCAAGAAGGTTCCATCTTGTCCCGATTGGATCAGCCGGTTCCTTTTCGTTTCCAGCTGTATTGTATTGGTTGGGCCGGTGTCAATAACAGAACGCCACAGTTTAAGCAGTCTGGCGGGGGTCCGGGCGAGTGGCTGCAGCCCCCACCCTAGAACAGGCCAGTCGACCCGAACCACAAGCTGGGTTTCGAAAACTGTGTTTCGCTGGAACATTCAACTTTGTTTTGTTCCGATTCGGAGCCAAACCGAATTTTGAGTGGTGAGAAATTCCCGAGGAAGGGAAATCCCGGGATGTGACCAGCATAAGGACCCCGGCTGCTCTGCGGCCGCCTGGGGACCCCTTCCATAGAGCTCAAGCCGGCTCCTGGGGTCCATCCTGCTGGAATGTCGCTGTCATCCAGTCCTTATCACCCCAGCCGGCTCTGCGCCGGGACTGCCAAGTTTGGCGCTCTCCTCCTGTTCTGCTCCTAATTTAGCTACCTAGGTGATAAGCAGCAGTATATAGTGGAGCTCAGCCACTGACTCGCTGTGGAGTAGCTGCGGAGCTGACATAGCAGGATGGTGAGTCCCCCCCACTCCCCAGCCCCTCACTGGAACCAGCATCCAACTCCTGGACAGGGCTGTTCTGAGTGGGAGCCGTCGGACCCGCTCCTGTGGGCAGGAGCACTGTGCTGAGAGCGCCCCCCCAGAACGGCTCCAGCCCCCCACATCCTGGGGCGAGGGAGAGCTAGGGCCTGTGCTGAGAGCGCCCCCCGCCCCCAGAATGGCTCCAGCCCCCCACGTCCTGGGGCAAGGAGCAGCTCCTCAACATGCAGCAGGGCACTAACTTGGGGGGACTGGCCCGGGCCATGCCAGAGCCCCATTGCCAGCCCCTAGATACCCATTGTCAGTGCCCCCCAGCCCTAGCACTGCCAGCAGACCCCAAAACCTCACTGCTGTGCCCTTAGAGCCCCATTGTCAGCACCAGCTCCCCCCACCAGCCCCATTGCCAACCCCTGGCCCAGAGCATACAGCCCCCATGGGAAACATGCAGCCAAAGAAAGCAGGGAAGGGAAGAACTCAGCATCCCTGAGATTACTGGTGACCTTTCCCTGCCTCCCTCCAGCTCTCGCCCACTCGCAGACCCAGAGCCCTTCCCCCACTAGCAGCTGACCCACCCCACCCACCCCCGTGCAGATACCTGCCCTAGAGAGCCCCTTCCCCCTGCCCCATTGCCCCCTGAGAGGTTTGAGGGGAGTTGGAACATGCTGGGGGTTATCAGTGATTTAAAACTGTTTGCTTGATTCACACTGATAACCAGGCACCGGAGAGGGAGGCACCTTTTGTGCCAGCAAGGGACTCCCCTTTTGCCGCTTGTGCCCACTGGCACACATCACAGGGCTCCTCACTGGGGCTGGCATGTGGCACAGAGCTCCTCGCTGATTGGCTCTGCTGGGCTAAGTAAGAATTCCCTGTGCTCTGATGGGCTCTGCCAGGGACAACAGGCTTCCTTGTGCTCTCATTGGCTCTGCCAGAGACAGCAGGATTCCCTGCTCTCTCACTGGCTCTGCTGGGGACTGCAGGATTCCCTGTGCTTTGATTGGCTCTGCCAGAGACAGCAGGACTCCCTGCACTCTGATTGGCTTTTTCCCCTGCAGGCCAGCCGGAAAGCTGGGACCCGAAGCAAAGCTGCTGCCAAGCGCGCCCAGAGGGGCTCCTCCAACGTGTTCTCCATGTTCGAGCAGTCTCAGATCCAGGAGTTCAAGGAGGTGAGGGTGCCATGGCCCACTGCATGTGAATGCCAGCACGCCAGGGAGCCTGGGCAATGCACATGGTGCCCACACAGGGATATGGCCGATGGTGAGAGCAGGGTCAGGGCCATGGCCTTCGCAAAGAGAGAGGGGGGAATATTCAGCACTAGCTCCCCCAAGTAGTCATAGCACACACACAGCGAGCTAGAACCTGAGCATCATCCATCTTGCAGGAAGGCTGCAGCATAACACGACTTTATGTCTTAGAATCCAGAAACTTAACACAAAAGAACCAAAATCAGAGAGAGACAAAACAGGTTGCTCCCTGTGGCAGCAAGGCCCAACTCACCCCATCTTTCTCTAGGTAGACTAACTGCACAGGACCCAGATTTCCAGCTACCCTGCAGAGCCCCCCAAGCCTGCAAGCAGGACCAAGAATCCCCTTATAATTTAACATGACTGTCACGGAGTGTGGGGGAGTCAGGGCCCTGCACCCCTGTCTTCCTGTGATTCACCATGACTCTCAGCCAGCCAGTAAAGCAGAAGGTTTATTTAGATGACAGGAACACAGTCAAAAACAGGTTTTGCAGGCACAGACAACAGGTTCCTCCCCAATTAAGTCCATTTTGGGGTCCCAGGAGCACCACAGCCCCATTGGGGGGTCAGAGCCCTGTCTGTCCTTCCCTCCATTCCCCAGCCAGCTCCTGAAATCCCTCTCCCCCCCAATGTCTCTTCCTCCACCCCCCGCCCAGCCTTTGTTCAGCTTTCCGGGCAGAGGTGTCACCTGGCCTCTAACCCCTTCCTGGGTTCTCACACGTGCTCAGGCATCTTCCCTCCAGCCAGTCTCCCATCCCCCAATGCAGACCGTCCTCCCAGGCCAACACCCCCTACTCAGCATTCAAAGACTACAGTAAGAACAGTCCCAGTTCGTCACAGTGACAGCTCAGACTTTTCACACAGTTTGCAATACACCACACTTTGCATTGGCTGGCTGGTTTCTGAGCCTCTCGCGGTCACGTTTTTAGCTCTTTTCCCCAACCACAAGGTACTTGTTTGGAACCAAAGCCGAGATTCTCCCCAAATCACCTGACTCCAGGAGCTGGAGCTTGAAGGGGGAAATGCCAAATATCATGACACTCGCAAGTCAGCCACGCTGGGGCTGCAGGGAATAATGTGACCTATGGTCTTAGCCATGGCAAGCTGGGCTGGAGCTAGGCATGGCTAGGGAGAGGGGAAGATGCCAGCTGGAGGGAGGTTCTGCCCTAATGGGAGAGTGAGAGGGCTGGTGCCGAGGGCTGCAAGTAGGCCCAGGCCCCAGGGCTCAGAGTCTCATTCTGTTCCCAGGCATTCAGCTGCATCGACCAGAACCGTGACGGCATTATTACAAAATCAGACCTGAAGGAGACCTATTCCCAGCTTGGTGAGTGAGCACCTCGCCCCTTACCCTCCCAGTGCACCTTGGCCAGGGGCAGGCACCAAAGCTATCCCCGGTAATCATCATTGTGAAATGCCAGGCCTCAGCAACCCCCCCGGGCCTGGAGCTCGCTGTAGGCTTCAAACACAGACCAGAGAGTTGCCCAAAGAATGACAAACCTGTCAGGACATCAACATCTATCTATCCCCATCCACCCCCTCTATCTATCTATCTATCCCACCCCCTCTCACTTAAGTGGCTTGCCCTCTGGTGGGAAGGCAGTGGAAGTTCTCTGCTGTCCCGATCTCTGGCAGAAGTGAGTTCCCTAGTTCCATATGGAACAAACCTAGGCCTGGTGCATCACTTGGAATCGAAAAGGTCTGAAAGTCCTTAATCTCAGGCACGGCAGCTTTGTGTGAGTTTTGCTTTTGTATTCCCATGTATTGGCCTGGCATCTAGCTCCCCAACCATGGCCCCGTGATGCCAGGTGCTGCACAGACACAGGACGCAAAAAAAGGTCTGAGTTTTCAGTTCATTCAGAGAAAAACCGAGAAGCTCCTGCACTTATGCTGGGAGCCCAGGAGCAAAAAAAGTCTCTTCTGGCTTCCTCAGCCCTGTGGTGCCAATGTCCCCCACCGCCCCCCGCCCCAGAGCATGGGCCTACCCCTTGTCTCTGAGGAAGAGGGGAGCCCTCGGAGCAGGAGAAAGGCAGGGAATTCTCAACCACCACAGGCCCATGGGCTGGTGCACAGTAAAGGAGGATCCTGCCAGTGGGTAACGCCCCTGTGAATGGGGGCGTGGGCTACTGGGGGATCCTGCACCACCAGGGAGCGGGTGGGGCCGGGGGCATCGCTCTAACAAGACAAGTCCTTTATGTTACAAATCAATGGAGGAAGCCAGCTGCTAGCTCCAAAACTACCCAGCTCCCCGCCCCCTTGGCAGGCAGCGGGAGCAGGCTGCTTATCAGCAGGGCCGCTGATTAAGTAGCAGGCACGCTTTTTCCACCGGGCACTTGAGCTTGGCATCTCATGATTTCCTCCCCCTGCGTCATCACTGATAAGGCCAGCTCTACTTGCCTGCATTGTGGGGGAGTGAAGCGATCGACTTGTGGGCTCAGGGGCCCGGCTCAGGGGCAAAGCGGGCCTCCTCCTAGAGCAGCATGAGGCACGGGCCCGGGTTCAGCTCAGATCCCGGCCCTGCCCCTCTGGTGTCTTTATCAAAGGGGGCTCTGCAAAGATGACTTTCTCCACCGACGCTGCCATGGAGATCGGCCTATAGATCCCGACTGAGATCAAGGGGACCTGTCGTGCTGGGCCCTGCCCTCACCCTGACCCAGAGCAAGGGGACCTGTCGTGTCAGGCCCTGCACTCACCCCGACGGAGATCGGGGGTACCACTGTCATGCTAGGCCCTGCACCCACCCTGACGGAGATCGGGGGCCCCCCATCGTGTCAGGTGCTGCCCAGAGGTAGCAGAGGGTGAGAACGGAGCTCAGAGTGGGTTGTGTCATCCGATGGCATGATGTGCCAGCCCCCTGGCTGGAGCTGCCTCCCTCCTCAGGTTGTGCTGGGGTCCGGGCCTCCCGTCGTACAGCGGTGGGGCTCCACGGGGCAAGACCTGCTCCTGCCACCAGAAAACAAACGGTGCTCCAGGCAGGGGGCCAGTGAGGGAAGATGGGCTCTCACCGGGCCTCCCGTCCTCACCAGGGAAATTGAACATGAAGGATGAGGAGCTGGATGAGATGCTGAAGGAGGGGAAGGGCCCCATCAACTTCACCGTCTTCCTTGCACTCTTCGGGGAGAAGCTGAATGGTGAGTAGGCCAAAAGCCGACCAGGGCCGAGAGCTGGAGAGAGCCCCTTCAACCTGGGCTCTATCGACCTCTGGGACGTCCCTGACCCTATCGCCGGAGCATCCGAGCGCCTCACCCTCCATGATATATTGATCCTCACACACATGGGGTTATGAGTCCCATGGGACAGATGAGGAAACTGAGGCACAGAGCAACTGGGTGACTTGCCCAAGGTCACACTGGGGTGGCACAGGTTTCCCGTGTCGCTGACCAGCCCTCACACCACTGGAGCATCCTCGCTGTGCCCAGCTCTGCTGCCCGCTTGCTCTTGGCACCCTCGAGATAACTTCAAGCTACACCCGCAGTGCGGGATCTGCCATGGTGCCTTTCTCCCCCACTGGTGACTGTTCCAAATGGAGATCGAAGGTCTCTGCCTGGAAAGGGGGATTCCCTGAATAGCTTCGCCAGCATCCCCTCCTTGGCATGGCCAGGTCCCCCGTCGCAGGCCCCAGGTGTGAGCCGTGGCTGAGGGCTGCTGGGCCCCACGGGGCTTGGAGACACCGTGATCCATGCTGGGAAAGCCATACAGTTTCCTGCTGCCACTTAACTCAGCTTTTAGCTGCTGGGGTCTTTGGAACCCAGTCCTCCCAGCAATGGGCCTGGGCAGGGGCATAGAGGTGGGAGTGCAGCTGCCCTCTGAGATGTGGCTTTGGGCACCTCAGAGCGGTCAGGGCGCAGGCAGGGAATGCAGGTTCCCAGTACCTCTGAGAAGAGGGAAGGTCGTTGGCTTGTCCTGCCCTGCAGATTCAGAGTGCAAAGAGAAGCAGTGCTGTGCCCCCGCCCCGAGGCAGGCATGGGGGGGGCCTAGAGCCGGGGGAACGTGGCTGGGGAGCCTCAGCCTCATCCTGAGCTAACCAGCCCCCCTGCCCTCCCCCCAGGCACCGACCCAGAGGAATCCATCCTCAACGCTTTCAAACTCTTCGACCCCAATGGAACCGGCCACGTGAACAAGGACAAGTGAGTCAAAGCACCCCAAGCCGGGGTGTGTGTGGGGGAGTTGCAGGCCTAGGGGTACCCGACACCCCTAGGCCCACAGGGACACGAGCAGCCCCTGCTTCTGCGGCCTCAGCTTTTGGAAGCCCAGGTGGAGAGGCCCTTGACCTGGTGTCTTGGGGGGGCTGCGCGCCCCAAGATCTGACTGACCACAATGGTGGGGGTTGCAAATCAGAGCCCAGGGTGTTTCAGGCTGGGCTCTCAGGGCCAGATTCCCAGGTGTCCGATGGCTCGTGGGGCAGGGTGAGACCTCTCCAGTGAATGGCAAGGCCAGGAGCCGAGCCGGCTCTGTGCCACCCTGGTGCTGGGGGCATCCTGGGCCAAACTGGGCATGGGCTGGAGCCAGGAGGAGGCCTGGCTGGGCCCCACTGTCACTGCCCCAGTGGGGAAATGGCCATGAGGAGCGGAGCAGGCTGCCACAGCATGTGGAGTGAGGGGGTCCGGGGGGCAGGGCAGGGCTGAACAGATCCCAGCAACTGAGAGGCCAGCTCGGAAAATATGGGGTTAAAAAAAGTCTCTGTGTGCAGTGGGCAGATCTGTCTAGTCCTGTGGGGCCTGTGCCCCTGGAATCACCCCCCCCGACCCTGGCCCCCTTCCAGACCTTACCCAGCTCCTGTCCCCCAGGCCCTGTCTCTCAGATCCTTCCAGCCCCTGCCCCCCTTCAATCCCCACCCTGCCCCTTGCCTGGCCCCAGCTGGCCCCTACTCCCCCTTAGGCCCCAGCCCCCCAGTCTCTGCCTGGCCCCAGCTGAGCTGGGCACTCAGGGGCAGTGGGCACAAACCCAAGGCTCTGCGTTCTCACTCACATCCTGTTTTGTTTGCAGGTTTAAGCAACTCCTGCTGACCCAGGCAGACAAGTTCACCCCGGAGGAGGTGAGATGGCCCCTGCTCTCCCCCACCCCCAATCTGTTGGGCCCAGGAACTCACCCTGCCTTTAACCCCACCGGTTGGCAGGAACCCCCTCCTTGCTGCACTGGGAAACATAAGTGTGTGTGTGTGTGTGGCTTTGCACTACACCCCCCCCCATGGCAGATCTGCGTGCCCGCCAGCCGCTCAGGTCTTTGGTGCCCAGGCTGCAGCCTCCCTCATGGCTCCTGCCCCGTGAAGTCGCTGGGATCCCTGCCCACAACTCATGTCCTCACCCCTGCTCTCTCCTGCCCAGGTGGAGCAGATGTTCGCGGTGACACCCATCGACGTGGCAGGAAACATCGATTACAAATCCCTCTGTTACATCATCACCCACGGCGACGAGAAGGAGGACTGATGGGTGATGTGGACAATCGGCATGTGCCCCACGCCTAGTGCCATTGAAATAAAAGCCCAAGTCCATCAAACGAGAGCCCCCGTGTGTGACCAGTGGGAAGCCCCATCTGTGCCCAAGGGGAAGAGGGAATATATGGGGATATACCTATCTCATAGAGCTGGGAGGGACCCCAAAAGGTCATTGAGTCCAACCCCCTGCCTTCACTAGCAGGACCAAGTACTGATTTTGCCCCAGATCCCTAAGTGACCCCCTCAAGGGCTGAACTCATAACCCTGGGTTTAGCAAGCCAATGCTCAAACCACTGGGCCAAGCACAGCTCAAGGGTATTCCCTAAGTACTGAGTGTGAGGCCAGGGGGACCCTGGCACAAGGACCTGTGGGTGACTGGGATGCAAAGGGCCTCTACTGGGCATGCAGCCCGTGGTGCCCTCCTCCACTGTGGGCCCCGGTGGGGAGCGATGGGCAGGCCCCGGGACGGAGGAGGACGCAAGCCATGTAGGGTCGCTCTCCCATGATGGAAGCAGGGGGTATTGGGAATCCGCCCTGCGGGAAGCAGCCTAGGGGAGATGCGGTTCAGATCCAAAGCTCACCCCTGTGAGGGGGGCCCTTGTCCACACCCTGGATGTGGCCCCGCCAGCACAGCAGAGGAAGGATTGTCACAGGATCGTCTCCTGGCCTGAGAGGTGAGAGCCCCCTCTGCGCAGGGGAGCGGGTGACCAACAGGCAATACCTGCAGTCACCATGTCTCACTTGCTCCCCCTCCCCATCCCATATCTCCCTCCACGTTAACCACGGTGAGCTCGGGACACGGGGCGGGTTCACTGGTGGCCACTTTCCCCTCCTGCGCTTACCAGTCCTCAGGTGCGTCTTGTTCTGAGCCAACAGCTTCCGCTCCCATTCCTGCTCCTGGACCCTGCTCTTGTCTGGGGGGCGAGGGGGAAGGAGCTGCAGGGGCCAAGGCCACCACAGCCACGCCCAGCTTGTGACGTCAGGGCTCTGCCCTGGGATAAGGCAGGAAGGAAAGGCAGACAACAGGCCAGAGAAATGCAGGATTGTGGCTGGGACAAATGTTTCTCAAGCAGCCTCAGCAGCCCTGGAGCCGAAAGGCTCGTTTCTGCCTGCCCACCCTCCCTGCCCAGCAGGGGCATCAAGCCAGCCACATGTTGTCCAAAGCACTTTATTCATAAGGAAGCCAAAAGCAGCAGGGGGGAAAGGGGGGTCAGATGCTGGGCTGGTGCAAATCGGCATGGCCTGGTGCTGTGCCCCCGTGTACCAGCTCAGCATCCAGCCCACGATATCCAGCAGAAGAGATGCCAGAGCCAAGCTGATGGCCAAGGGCTGGCAGAGTCACTGTCCTCCGGTTGTCTGCTCCGGTCTGCAGTGGTCCTGGATGGGGGAGACAGCAGCATGGGGCAGTCAGCCTGTGAGCTTAGCCAGCAGGGGTCCTGCTTTCCACCTTCAGCTCCAGGCTCTACCCACCGTCTCCTCCACAGCCCCAACTGAGCTAGCCCCCCATAAACCCCCCAGCTGCCCACACTGCCTGGGGCTCATAACCCTGGGTGGCATTCGGAGCACCCACTGGTGAGCGGGTCCCCTAAGCACCCACCCCCGTGGGCACATGTGGCTGTCAGTGTGTGCTCCAGGCCCTGCTCCAGGCCCGATCCCTAGAGCTGAGCGTGGGGCAGCCCCAGCTGTGGAGACGTGGCTCTTTAGCACAAGCTGTGGAGCTCCTGCTTTAAGCTCTGCTGGTCCCCAGTGTGCAGCCACCCCGCCCAGGGCATCAGACCAAGGAGCACATGGGTCCTGGAGACACCACCGCCCTCACAGGGCTGGGCCAGGCTGAAGCACTGGGCTGAAGGAGCCCCGGCTGCTGCTTCAGCGTCACCTTCGGGTCTGGCTTATAGCACCATGCCCTGAGCACCAGTGAGTCCCGCTCCCCACCTCGCTCCCCCAGCCCAGGGATCTGCCTTGGGGTATCACATACCCAGCTGGCCCTATGCTGTGCTCCAGCCAGCCAGTTCTGTGCATCGCAGGTGTGCGCAATCAGCAGCAGCGAGAAGCTTTGGGGAATCGGCGTGGCCTCGGGGCAAGCGGCGGGCATCAGTTGGAGAACTCTGGAGGGAAAGCAAGTGTTTCTGGGTCAGAGCAGCTCTAGGCCGACCTAGGCATCCTCTGTGCAGCACCTCTGAGACAGGCCAGGGGCACGGCTGAGCCCTAGCGGGATAGTCCCGGGGATGGGGGAAGAACAAGGTGAGGAGAGGATCCCTGGAGATGCGGGAGGGGGTAAATTCTGCAGGGGACAATTCCTGGGGTGTGGGTGATTGCCAGCAGAGGAAGAGCCCAATCAATGTTTCTGGGAGAAGCCCCGAGGAGCCTGGGCCGAAGTTTCCCATGGGGGATGAACTGCAGCCTACACGCTCTCACCTGGGGGCTCCTTGCAGAATCTGATGCTGGTGCAGATGTCTCCGGCCTCATCACCATTCTGCAGTCCCTCTGTGAGCTGATCTTTGTACTTTTTCAACAACGATTTGCAAGTCTGGGCCTGGCGTCTGCCCACAGATCTGCACACGGAGTTCAGGGCCTTGTTGATAGCATCCTGCGGCGAGAGCCCTGGCACATGAGCTATTGCACCGCACTCTGCCCACCCTTTCCTCTCCCATAACTGCATCATCAGCCACGGAATCATCCCACGGTCCACTCCCCACCTCTCCCTCTCCTTCCCCACTCTCCCATCACCTCACGCCCTCTGCTCTTCCCACCCCCATCTTCTCCCTCATCCCACCGTTCCTCATCCCCCACACACACTTCCTCAGGCCCCCTGCTCTAACCACTGGCCAACAGGCAGCACAAGCAACACTGGGTGATTTACCTCGTCGGGGTCATCGCCAACCATGTCCTTGAGTTTCCCCACAATCTGGGTGCAGAGCATGCACTTCTTGTTAGGGGGCCGAGCCTCATCTTCCTCCTCCAGCTGATCCCACTGTCCCAGAGAGAACCAAGAGGCCCTGTAATGAAGCTATGGGACCAGGGACCAGTGCGGCCGGGCCCAATGCAGCAGTAATGGGGGGGCGGGGGACACCCAGCCCAAGAGGGGCTCTCAAAGGGGTTGGGCCAAGTGTTCCATTGTTACCTCCTCTGACCACAGGGCAGCAGTATCCCTGTCATGATCTATCTCGGTCGCTCATCTAGCCCTAATCAATATTCTTAGTTATTATTCATACTGCAGGAGCACCCAGGAAAGTGGTTATGGGGCAGGACCCCGGTGCCAAGCACTGCACAAACGCAGAACAAAATGATACGCTCCCTGCCCCAAAGACCGCCACACAAACTTCAGTGTATTTATTAAGGCTGGTTGAACGTTTCCCCTTGAAGCTGTTTTTCAGTGGGAAATTGGGTTTTCGACTTGGAAAAATGCTCCCCTGAAAGCGTCTACTTCCTGTGGGAAATGTCACTTGTTCAGCCAAAAAAAAAACAGAGCAAACAAAATATTTCAATGCCGAAGTATCTTATGGGAGCTGTAGTACAGGTGCTTCCAGCTTCCAGCCTCCCACTTCCAGCCCGGTCCATAGAGGGCTCCCCAGCTGAACATCGTCTTCCATGATGCACCGGGGAGAGGTGGCAGCCACAATAAGAAGGGAGACTGTAATGCATCATGGGAGATGTAGTCCAGCCAGCCACAGAGGAGAATGGGTGCATGAGGCACCTGAACTACAACTCCCAGGAGGCACCACAGCAGTATTTGCAAACCCAAAATATTATGGTTTTCAATATTTTTGCTGAAAACTTGAAATTTCCCAAGGGAGAAAAAAAAACAGCTCTAAATTTATCCTTTCAACCACCCCCGCCAGCAGGCAGGGCCATGCTATGCTCCCATTTTCCAGACAGGGAAACTGAGGCACAGAGAGACAAAGTGACCTGCTCAAGGTCACTCAGGGAGTCTGTGGCAGGGCAGGCTAGTGCCTTCACCACTGGAACACCATTCCTCACCGACACAAGTGAAGTTTTGCCTATCTTGGCCTGGGGTGGGGAGGTGGGAGTCAAGGGGGTGGAGTTAGGGGGATGGGATAAGAGAGGGTAGTGGGGTTGGAAGCAGAGGGTGAAGAACTTGGGTTGTGCAGTGGAAGGGCTGCTGCAGTGGCTGGCTCCTGCCATTGCCTCACTAGCTGCCCCAGCTCCTCCCTGGTGCAGGGGGGCAGAGAGAGAGGCGGGGGCAGCTGGCTGGGTTGACCCGCCTGTGGATCATAAGTGTTTCCTGCAACCTCAGCTGCAGCCACCCAGCACCCCTCCATGCTACCCCCTCACACAACCTTTTGTCACCCAACTGCAGTCAGTTCCCCTCCCCTCGCTCCCTGCATGGGCAGCAAGTGGGGAAGGGACGCGGTATGGAAATGGGTTGGGGAAAGCCAGATGTGGCTCCAGCATCCGCCCAAGGAAATGTGGGCGGAGAGATGGACACGGCTCTAGCACTCACCAGAGGAACGTCAGCCCAGAGGCTTGTGCAGTACTGCTTTCTCTGGCATTCCACGGCCGTGGCCACATCCTGGCACCAGAACTTGGGTCCTTGCAAACATCGGGTGGGAACCAAATCTTGGCTGGCAAACGCTGCCAAACAAAGAGAGAAGTGTGAGGTGCGCAGAACCCTGCGGACCTGTAACACTCTCTAGCTGGCCCACAGGCGCTTCCCTCAGGAGAACGTGAGCTCCCAACCCTTATCTGGTATGTCATGCTCTGTCCCCATGGCCAGACCCACAGCGTTTCTGCCATTCAGCCTAGTAAATCTTGAACTCTAGATAATAATACATTCTGCATGCAGTGTGCATCAGTCTCACTGGGGCAGGGCTGGCCCCATCTTGCTGATGAGATGTCTCAAGATACAAAGAGACACTACAAGGGCAGGCAACAGGATCAGAGGTTCTCCGGGAAGTACAGAAAGTGTCTTTCTGGGTGTGACTGTGTTGATTCCCGTGGGGTTATGCCCGGGGGGAGGGGCGCGTGTCTGCCCAGTGGGTCATTCGTAGACTCATAGACTTTAAGGTCAGAAGGGACCATTATGATCATCTAGTCTGACCTCCTGCACAACGCAGGCCACAGAATCTTACCCACCCACTCCTGTATTAAACCTGTGTCTGAGCCATTGAAGTCCATTCATTAGCCTTTGCATTAACATGCAAGAAAAATAAAACGGAGCTTTTCTAGTAATAGATACCAAAAGAAAGGGCTAAGCAGGATCTGCTGCTGTCTGGAGCATCCCAAAATCCTCAGGAGGAACATTATATTATGATGATGATGTATTTGAATTACCAGGACCCTATTATGCCAGGCAATGTACAAACACACAACGAAGAGACAGTCCTTGCCCTACAGCTACAGAAAACTGGTCTAGCTGCACTGTGGGAGCCTCATCCACAGGAACATGATGGGACTCACCAGACCACCAGAGCAGAACCAGGGTCCAGCCCAGACAGGACCCTGCCTCTGATAATAGCCAAGACCAGAGGCACCAAAGGAAGAGGCAGGCAAATCCAAAAGCAACTCGCCAGCTTTCCTTCCTACCCGCCTCTGTTGCCACACTCCGTGGATTCTTCTAGATCAGCGAGCAGAGCGGTCAGCCCCAAGTGTCTAAAACTCAGGAGTCAGGCCTCCAAAATCATGAGATTTCAAATTAACAAGGTGGGGGGTCTTTTATTGGCCTCCTAGAGCTGGCATGTTCTGGGGTCCACATGTTTCTCTTCAGCCTTAAGGGTGAAAAATTCCCTTTTTGCCTGGAAGGAAAGGGGAGACACTGACCTAATCACCTGATCCCCGCAGCCTGGGCGCTGGTGAAATTAGCACATGCCACGAGGCTGGCGTTACCAGGCAGAGCTCTCCATGCCGCTAAGCACCTGTCGGAGCCGGCTGGGTCCATGTTCTACAATTCTGGATTGACTCATTTTTCTCACCAGCGTGACTGGGCCTGACCTGCTGGCTGGCTGGCAAACCCCTCCCATCTCTCTGGTCCAGAAGCAGATGCGCCTGCCTGTTAGCAGGCATGGCTCCTAAAACCCTTCGGCGCTCTTGGCTGGCTCCTGGCTGGGGCCTGGCAATGGGGGCGGGGGGATGGGAAGCAAGCCTACCCCTCCCTCACTTCTTACCTGTGGCCACAGTGAAGAGCAATGGGAGGACAAGTATTGAAGCCATTGGAGCCGGACGATTGCTGGAATAGCTGGCCAGCACTCTCACAGTGGCTTTTATAGCCTAAGTGAAGGAGGCGGAGGGGTCTGGCTGGGCCAGTGAGAGCTTCTGAAAGCTGGAGAGACCTTAAAAAGGAGTGTTAAGGTCCTGCTGCCCCTCCCTCCCCCGACCCCTGCTGCTCTTCCTTCCTCCTACGCCCCTGGCTTTCTGCAGAGATGCTCACCACAGAAACTAACCAGACACAGGAGGCAGCAACCACCACAGGCTCTACTCTGTTGGGGGCCAGCTTCCTCTCCCCCTGCCTCCTCCATGGGCTCCCTGCACCCCATCCCTGGGGCCCTGGTATCTTCCCCTCTGACTTAAAGAGGTACTTAGTCCCTGCTCCTGTTCACGTCAGCAAGGCAACACCGGGTCCTAAGCCCAACCAGCAGGTGCTTTCATTGCAGCTGCGTGGGACCATGCCTGGCCCAGTTAATACATGGTTTGGGGGTGATTTCCAGGTTCCCAGCCTCCTCTCTGCAGCCACTGTCTTCTCTGACTCACCAGAGCTGAGGGTCGGCCCCTGGTGGGGACCACAGCTCAGAGCCAGGCAGCTGGGAACAATCGCAGAAGCAGCTGGTGGTTTCCAGCTCAGGCTTCAGTCTGTTCGCTCACAGGCATGTGGCGGCCTCTGCGCTCAGAAAGCAGAACCCCGCAGTTCATCTTTGCTGCTTCCCAGCTGCTTTGGTCCAAGCTGGCGTCACTGCATGGGTGTCACATCAAGGCGCTGTGGCATGGGTCCACCGCGAGTTATATCTGTCATGATCAAATTGGCCGAGATGCCTTCTAATATACTGAGCTAAGCAGGACCTAGCATAGACCCCCGTGGCACCTGCCACTCACGGTCATCACGAAAATTAATCAGTGGTGAGTTGGCCAGTTTACAAGCCATACCAGAACTTTAGCCCTCCAGTCTATGACTGATTGATTTCCTCTTGTTATGAACTTTGCCAAAGGCTTTTTGAAAGTCACAGGAACACAAGAACAGTCAAACTGAATCAGACTGAGATCCAGCCAGCACAGTAGCCTGTCTATGACAGTGGTAGCACCAGATGCTGCAGAAGAAGAAGTAAGTTCCCTCAGGACCACACCAGGGTTTTTGCCGCCCTAGGCGGCAGTGCTCCTCCTCTGAGCATTCGGCGGTGGGGTCCTTCCGCTCTGTGTCTTCGGGGCACTTCGGCGGCGGGTCCCAGAGCGAGTGAAGGACCCACTGCCAAATTTCCGCCGAAGACCTGGAGCGGAAGGACCCCCCTCCACTGAATTTCTGCCAAGGGCGGCAAAATGCCACCCCCCAAATCCTGCCACCCTAGGTGACCGTCTAGGGTCACCTAGTGGAAGCGTCAGCCCTGAGTACCCTGTGGTAGCAGATGTGGGATAACCTGACCCCCATTTAAGTCTCCCCCTAACTCCTGAAGCACAAGGTTTAATTTCCCCCCAAAATGCATGTTAGCTTTAACATGAACTCCGGGATATTCTGGCCAACCATATAAACATCCAATCTCTTTTTCAAACTTGCAAAAGGCTTGGCATCTGGTGGCAGAGAGTTCCACAGTCTAATTGTGCATTGTGCAAAACACTCTTTCCTTTTATCGGTTTCCCGCATCTTCACTTCATCGAATGGTCCCTTGTTCTTGTATTATGCGACAGAGAACAGAAGCTGGGTTCCCAATCGCCTGTCTCTAGATCAATTATTGTTACAAGTGTCAGCACATGTAATTAAGGTCACCTGATACGTCCCATTATAAGAGCCTGTTTTCAGATGCTTATAGCTTTGTCAAATTTGAATCTTTCAGGCTGAAATTTTCCATGCTGAGTGTCTGCCACAGACTGAATTTTGGGGGGGAGAGTTTCAACAAAAATGGTTCAGCAGTTTCTCAGAATGAGGTGAGAAATATACAGGTTTTTCCCTCAACTAAAAATATTCTTTCAGTGGTTTCATTGAGAAGCCCTAGATTCTGCATGTTTTGGAGCAGGGGCTTGAAATCTGGTGAAGAGATCACCTTCCAGTCAGAACTGTGCCTTGTGCTGCCCATGTGAAAATTCACCCACCTTTGGCAAAGTTGCAAGGCTTTGAAAAATTGTAGTCTGTACATCTCACTTGGGACTTATTAGATTTTGGTAGGGTGGCTAGATTTCATGTGCCCTGAGGATGCTTCATCCCCTCAAAGCACCTACATGTGCTATCCCCACAGAGCGATGGAGCATGTTCCAACCTGAGGCTGCATAAGCTAAGAAGGACTGTCCCTGCAATTAATGTTTGGCAGTGTGGTGCTGGACACCAGCAAAGAGACTGTCATGGACAATCTAGAGGGGACAGGGACAGAAGGGGCTATTCCATCTAAAGAGCACTCCCCGCCCGGACCTGGAATGGAACCCAAGGTGCCTGAATCTCAGTGTTCCTCTGTTAGAAGCACAGGTCTGTGAAACTTGCTGATACAGTGTGTGTCTGCATAATGCGCATCCAGTAGCTGGACACAGAGGATAACAACCTTCTACTACTGACAATTACTTGTTAGCTCTAGCGGCAGAGGTCTGTGAGGTGCAACTAAAGATTCCAACCCTGCTGGTGACCCACACAGAATGAGAAGTGTTAATTAGACCCAGAAAGCCTGACCATGGAGGATTGGTCAGGCTCAGGAAGGAGTTACAAGGCTAGCTGGGAGAAGCTGGCCCAGGAGAGGTGGGCTGGAGTCCCTGTTCTCTGGGAAGGGCCTGGCAGGAGGCAGGTGAAGGGAGAACCTACAAGGGAGTCGATGGGTGGAGGAAGTTATTTAGTTTGTATTTTTGGCTGAGTCTGAGTCTTGCTGAGGGAAGCCCTGTGAGCAGCTGCTCTGGAAGACGTGTGAGGCTGAAAAGCCATCTGGGTAGGGGCGGAAGACACTGTGTTACCGGACATCACTCATTGGGGATGTCGCTACCCCAGAAAGGTAGCCTTACCTGGCTGGAGGGCCTCACCGCTGCTGTCACAGACCAGTGAAGTCCAGAGAGAGCGGCGGAGTGGATGAAATACCATGTCGTGCCACAAGAAGGTGCTCCGGGATGGTGCAGCTACAGCAGGGTTGAATTACGGCTCCACAGGCAACCAGACCATATATGATCTATGACATTACTTCCCCTCTTGGTCCGTGTCTACTTACCCTCTTCAGCAGCCTCTTGGGAGGGATGTTGTGAAAGTCCCACGTCAACCAGCTGTCCTTTGCCCACTACTTTATTGACCTGTTTAAAGAATGAGCTTGTTCCCTTTGCAGAAATCAGGCTGGCTAGCCCCTATCACATCACCACTTTCCAGAGGTTTTATTCTGATATTTTTGTTTCTCTGCCCAGGACGGATTACTCGCTGCTCTGTAATTCCCCACATCCCACCTACAGCCTTCCTTAAATACAGGTTCAATGCTTACCATCCTCAATCCTCAGCTACCGTCGCTGCTGTTCATCAGAGATTGCCTCTTTTTCCCGGCAGCTCACCCTCTTGCTCTTAGAACTCTTGGCTGGACCATCTGGGCCTAGTGACTTGTTTTTCAAATGATCAATTTATTCCCTTACCTCTTTTTCCAATACCTTGGACTCTAGCAACACCTCATCCTTATTACCAGGAAAGAGCAGGTGCAGGGTGGGTATTCTTGCAACACCCATAGCGGGGGAAATTGGTGCAGATAAATCATTTAGCTTCCCAGCAGTGCACTTAACTTCCTTCATTGGTCCCTGGTGACCAGTTTCATAGACTCATGGGACTGGAAGAGATCTTGAGAGATCATCTAGTCCAGTCCCCCACACTGAAGGCAGGATTAAGTATTATCTAGATCATCCCTGACAGGTGTTTGTCCAACTTGTTCTTAAAAACCTCCAATGATGGAGGCTCCACATCTTCCCTAGGCAATTTATTCCAGTGTTTAACCACCCTGATAGGAAGTTTTTCCTAATGTCCAACCTAAACCTCACTTGCTGCAATTTAAGCCCATTGCTTCTTGTCCTATCCTCAGAGATTAAGAACAACAATTTCTCTTCCTCCTCCTTGTAACAACCTTTTACAAACTTGAAAACTGTTATGTCCCCTCTCGGTCTTCTCTTTTCCAGACTAAACAAACTCCATTTTTTCAATCTTTCCTTATATGTCATATTTTCTAGACCTTTAATCAGTTTTGTTGCTCTTCTCTGGACTTTCTCCAATTTGTCCACATGCTTCCTGAAATGTGGAGCCCAGAACTGGACACAATACTCCAGTTAAAACAAGGAGAAGTCCTTATGGCACCTTAGAGACTAACACATTTATTTGGGCATAAACTTTCGTGGGATTATGCCCAAATAAATTTGTTAGTCTCTAAGGTGCCACGAGGACTCCTCATTGTTTCTACTGATACAGACTAACAGGGCTACCACTCTGAAACCAATGCTCCAGTTGAGGCCTAATCAGCGTGGAGTAGGGTGGAAGAATTACTTCTCGTGTCTTGCTTACAACACTCCTGCTAATACAGCCCAGAAGGATGTTCGCTTTTCTGGCAACAGTGTTACACTGTTGACTCATATTTAGCTTGTGATCTACTATGACCCCAGTCTTGGGGTATAGTCCTGAAGTACAGCTCTCTGCCTAGTCCTAGTCCTGCCTTGCCTAGTCCTGAAATATGGCGGTGTTGTGTGTTTGTCCAGCACCTGGCACAATGCAAATAATCAATAATAGTCTGGTTCTCCTGTGGAACCTTTTTAAAGATAGGCACGTTTGCTCCCCTGCTGCTGGCTAGTATAGTATTAGCCACTCAGCCTCTGCATTTGTCAACCTCTTCAGAGCGCTTCAACCTCAATACCCAGGGGGGTCTCCCGGCACACTGCAGAATCGAGGCCTGTGGTGGGGTGGGGCTCCCCGCTGTAGCACCTCCTGCTGGTCTCTCAGGGAATTAGCTCATCCAGCCTCCGGAGCGCCCTCTGCAGGCCGGTGTCACGCTGTCGCTGGCCCCCATGTCCCTCCCAGGACCCCTTGTCTTTGGGGTGCTTCCCCCTGGCAATATCCCCACAGTTTCAGGGTCTCCCCATCCAGAGCAACCCCTAACCCTCTAACCCCACCTTGTCTCATTCGTGGTCTACTGCCAGTCACCATCTAGCCCCTACTCACTGGGGCAGACTGCAGTGTAAAAGCCACTCATCATAGGCATGAGGGGTTTGGACCTCCTGCCTCTGCCTACTCATGGGCTACCCCCTGCAACTCCAGTACCTAAGGGGTCTTCCACTAGGCCACGGCCTGGCGGTGTCCAGGCCAGAGCTTCCCAGTTCCCTTGGCCTTCCGCCAGCCCTGCTCCACTCCAGGTACCTTTCTCAGCTCCCAGCAGCCAGGTCCCTCCCTCTCAAAGCTAGAGAGAGTCTCTCTCTGGCTTCTGGCCCCAGCCCTGGTATAGGGCCAGCTGCAGCTGCTTCCCCAACCAGCTTAGTAGCAGCTTTCTCCCAGCCACAGCCCTCCCAGGGCTCCTTTTAACTCCTTCAGGGCAGGAGCAGGGTAACCACCCGGCTACAAGGCCTTAATGTCCGTTCACGTATCCGGGCGAAGTTCCTCTGGGCGGCGTCCACTGGCTCCCTTGGCGCCTTCGAGGAGCAGTGGGCGCTGTCCGGGGTTCTCTGATCGGTGTCCCCGTCAGGCTCCCTTCTTATGACCCTCTGACCACACTCCCGTCCCTGTTCTTTTATTAGTTGTCCCCCGTAATCAGTGGGCTTCTGTGGTCCTATAGGTCCTCCCCTTAGGTTGGGGGGGGGGATCCTTTAGCAGTGGGCGGGCTTTGCCCGCCCACTTCTCGGAAACCCAATAGACACAAGGCCTTAATGAGCTGCAGCTGGCCCTGGGGACCAGTGACTGATAAGTGTGTGAAGAGTTTAAATTATTCCATCTATCCAGCCTTGATGGGCAGGCCTTTAAATTATGTTTGTTCCCACACCTCCCTTGCTACTAGTGCCTCATGTTTACTACCCTAAAAGAGAAGCTCTGGAGTAGGTATTCTCCCCAGTAGCCTCAGTGGCAAAGACTGATGCAAAGGAATATATTTGTTTCTCTGCAATGTCATTATCCTCCTTAATTGCTCCCTTTAGCCTTGGCAACCCAGCAGTCCCACTGATCCTCCCACAATCTTCCTGCTTTGAGAATCTCTTGTCATGTGTGGGGATGCCTTTGACTGTTTTCTATCGGCTTCAGAGTCACTCTTGTCTCTAGTGCTAACATTCCTCTGCCTTCCCACGTGCTGGGGCCTGAGCTCCCTCTTGCTGTGAGCCCTTTGAGCTGTCTTAGGGGCCAGCGGATACAGCGCCTTGGGGTGTCTCTGTACAGGGGGAAGGCATCCCCTGAGACAGCACAGAGCAGAGTGGGGGCAGCAAGCGAGGATCTTCAAACCTCCCCTTTCTTGCTGCTCCTCATCGTGGGCTGGAAATTCATGTTTCTTGTCAGCCCTCCATTAGACAGGAAGTGGCTGAGAACAGCGGTGAACTAGAGCACTATGCCCCTAGTCTGCACTGGAGATTTTCTCCCCCGCTGCAACCCCCCAAACCCAGTTCAGCAATGCTAAGAAGCCCAAAGAGGCAAATTTCCTTGCCCCACTGTGCTGTCTATTTAACCTCTGTGTGCCTCCCAAGAACTGGCTAGGATTCCTCCCTGCTCTGTCCTCGCTGCAGCACAACCGTGTTTGTGTCACCAGCCCACATCACAACCGACAAGCTGAGTTGCCTCGCAAAGCAAGTAGGCTCACAATAGGTGGTGGGTGTTTGTGTGCACCAGTGCATCCTGGGATGGATCCAGTCCCTTAGCGTCTCAGTGAAGGAGTGAGTGTATGGAGGGGACATACGAAGCAGTAGGCTGGAGGAGAGCTCTCTAGTTCACAGCTACTCTCAGCCACTTCCTGTCTAATGGAGGGCTGACAAGAAACATGAATTTCCTGCCTACGGTGAGGAGCAGCAACAAAGGGGAGGTTTGAAGATCCTCACTTGCTGCCCCCACTCTGCTCTGTGCTGTCTCAGGGGATGCCTTCCCCCTGTACAGACACCCCAAAGCGCTGTATCCGCTGGCCCTAAGACAGCTCAAAGGGCTCACGGCAATAGGGAGCTCAGGCCCCAGCACGTGGGAAGGCAGAGGAATGTTAGCACAAGAGACAAGAGTGACTTGGGGCTTAGCATCCCACCGGTTCGAAGGCCACAGTGTTGCAGGCACAGAAGAATGCCCAAGACGAGCAACAGTGGTCCGTGCCCGGAGTGCTTAGCGCCAATAAACACACCGAGGTGGAGAAGCAAAACACAAGTTTATTTGGGATCCCAAAGCGGTGCTGGGAGACTTAGTACCCCTCAGATCCAGCCCAGCTAAAACAAGCAGTTTGTTCCTTTATATTAATGAGAACGTTTTTTGCTGACTAGCAAGCCCCCGTTTTCTTTCTCTTTTTTGTTTGGCTGCAGCATTTTTTTTTTTTTTTTTACACACACTTTTTTTGTTTTTTCCCTTTTTTTTCCCCCTCCCCCTATAGCAGTTACGTAAGCACAGGTGCATTAAGTAATCTTGGCTGCGGCAGCTCGTTAGTAAGTTTTCCATCTGCAAGTTATCTTGTTCTTCTGCTAAAGGTGCACAGGCATCATTATTTCTGCTTTAGACCAGTTAGAACTGTTGCAACTGATAACGGCTGTTACACCAGGCCTTTTAGGTCGATTAAACTTTAAACACGGAAGGACTCTCGTTTGCTAAGGCCTAAAACCAGGAAGGCTCCATACCCTTGTGGCCTTCCACCCTCCCGAGTTACTTAGGGTTATGCTTAGTGACACCAACAACTGGGCTAGTAGCCTCCCCACCCCCAGCTCTAGCAGAGGGTCAAAGACCTCCATGCAGCACCGCACCACTGCTAGGATGTTCTGGCCTGTGCATTTCCCCCAGAAAGACCCTGAGCTGCCTAGAGCAGCAGAGGCTGTAGGCTGGTGCGGCCTGAATACAAGAAGGATGTTGGTATATGGGGGGCGCGGGTCAGAGAAGAGCCACGAGAACGATGACCGGATCAGGCTCTGTCTACACTGGGGACTTGCCAGAGCCATGGGCAGGGGAGTAACCCCCGCATGGAGCTCGGGGCACGTCCGCCCCCGCAGCCAGGGCCCCCACCGGGCAGCCGGTGCACTTGGCCAGGGGTGGGGGGAGGGGCTGGCCTGGCCTGCGCGGGGGGCGGAACCTAGGGGCCAAGCTGCGACACGCTTGGGAGCGGCCTCTCTGTGGGGGGCGGGGGGGGGGCACAGGGAGCCGGAACCGGAACCAGAACCAAACTCAGATTCTCTGATCTCGGAGCCCCGCCCCTGGCGGCGCGGCCGGTTTCCCGGGAGACGCCAAGCTCCCTCTTACGTCAGTTCCGTCCAGCCCTTCTGCTTCCGGGTTATGGCGTTGGCGCGTTTTCCATCGCGGGCGGTGCTGCAGCTTGCCGGGCTCTGACCGTGACCTCTGACCTCCTTGGCCCTGACCCCGTCCACCCCTGGCGCTGGTAGCCCGGGAGTGAGGGGCCCTAGAAACCTGCGTCTGCTCCCCATGTACTGGGGGGGCCGCCCGGGAAGCGGGGGTTGTGGAGGGCACGTGTCACCGCAGGGCCTAGGGTGTGGGGGGCTGGAGTTTGGGGAGGCCACGTGTCACCCCAGGGGTGCGTTGTGTGGGGGATGGAGTTTGTGAGGTGGCATGTGTAACCCCAAGGGTTGGGGAGCAGGGGATGGTGAATTTGCAGTGAGTATGTGTCACCCCAGAAAGTGGGGGATGGTGGGATCGGGTGGGGGGCATATGTCACTCCAGTCTGAAGAATGGTGGATGTCGGGGGCATGCATGTCACTGCAGCGGTTGGGAAGCAGGGGATGGTGGAGTTGGGTGGGGGGGGGGAGTACATGTCATCCTAGGAGCTGTGGAGTGGGTTTGGAGGATCAGGGACAGGGAGTGAGTGAAACTGTTCGTAACAGGACTTGTCATCTTCCTAGGTGGAGAGTTGTTGGCCCCGCCAGGAGCCCCTTGATTGCCAGCCATGTTCTCAGAACAGGCAGCTCGCACCGCCCAGGGCCTGCTGGCGCCACCATCAGCAGAGGCCTCCACGTTTGCCAGAGTGCCTGTCTCCACATACGTTAACTGCTCCCAGCACTTCAGGCTCGGGGAGCGTAGCTTTAATCGCCAGTATGCGCACATCTACGCCACTCGCCTTATTCAGATGAGACCCCTGTTGCTGGAGAGAGCCCGGCAGAAATGGGGTGAGTTCGTTTCCACAAAATACTTTTGTCCAGTTAATGAGGTGACGGTAACATCCTAGGTGAGGAGAAAATTCCCAGAATGGTGTCTAGTTGCCTGTCCTTAGCGTATGCGCAACATGCCTCAGGTGGCACATGGCCAGGATTCATCACTGAATTTGGTCTGCTGATTGAATCATTAGCTTCCACAGCTTGGGCCAGGTACTGATGGGGAGTGTGATGTGAATGTTGATCCATGCCCCTCGCTGCCTACCCTGAAACCTGCCTTTGGACAGCAGCCGAAACTGAATCCCAGTGCCATACTTCACTTGCCAGGCGGTAGGGGAAATTGTTGTTTGCTGGGAAGCCGTGTGCTGTCTCTCTGTTTTTTTGAAGAACACAGAAAGCTGTTTCTAAGCAAAACAAAATTCCAAGCAATTGAACCATGAGTAAGTTTTGGCATGGGTCCTAGAAAACACTTTTTCTGCCCTGAATTCCAGCCCTGCTCCTGTCAGATTAGGGACTCGCTCCAAAGGCTTAGGCTGTCTAGCACATCAGCTCAGTGTGAAGACATCTATCATTACCAAGCAGTGATTCTGGACTGGAAACGCTTTCTCTGGGCTCGCTAAAAAGGAGGCATGTGTTCCTGAAACAAAAGTTACATTCAGGTAGCATTAAGAGTCTGAAATGGGCACTCGGTAGCCAGGAAAGATTGTTATAGAGTATGTTTCCAGCAGAGTGCCGGGCGTGTGAGCAAGAGACCCTGTGGGCTTGGTGATTGCAGGTTCAAGTGATCATTTCCTTGCTCCTGTGGGCTGCATTGCTGTTTACTGATGGAATTACTATACCTGAATTAGTTTCCTTTCAAACATGTAACTGCTGTAGAGTGTCAGAAGTCAGCCCTAAAATGATGTGCAATAGCATAACTGGCAGGTACCCTCCTTATTGCGCTGTATGATGCAAACGCCTGCAGATACCAGAACTCGCTGGCTAAAGATAAATAACTGGCTCCTTTTTGGAAGACACTGGCCAATGTGTGACTCCCCTATAACTAGGAGAACATGATTAATGGTTGTTATAGAATTTCATGCCATCTGGCCAGGTCAGCTTCTTGGTTTACTTTTGAATTCCTTCTGTAGGGGGGTTTAAATCTTTTTTATGGGGCCCTGTGCTATGCTGCCATACAAGCCCCTTCCCAGAGTTATGCCCACCTTTGAGGGTGTTGCAGTATTGCCCACTCTCTCAATGTGATTGTGCGCCTTGCAGTATTTAGTGTTTTTCTTGAAGCCCCAGCTCCTGGAGGCAGGTGATTATGTGAGAATCCCAGCTTTCATTTAAAAGAAAAACAAAAATGGTTGCAGAGAACAAATTGAAACGTGACTGCTAAAAGCTTCAAACAAAGGGTCAAGGAAACAGCGCAGATTGTTTTTTTAAAAGTCTCATGATTTTGAGGTGGGAGGGCTGGTTCATGATCTTTGCTCTCTCGGAATTGGTGATGCTGTATTATTTGCTACAGAGTAACCCAAGGCATCTGGCTTGTGATACTGGTAGACAGGGAGAGATAATGTTTGCTAGGTGTTAAAGGTCATGTTCAGAAGACAAAGGAATAGCCGAGGAATTCGTACAAAGTGCTTCAGTGTCCTGTAATGGTGCTGAAATTGCTGGCTCTGGGGTATGATGATACAGTGGAGTGTTTTATTGCTAGGCTGCTGATGGTCTGAGTCCAGCCCAGGAACAAGCAGTTTCTATCAGGTAGCTTTTCATTAGCCTGGGTTAAATCAGTTGATTATCTCAGGACGCTCACTAGTGGGCAAGTGTCTCCACCAGAGCAGCTCCCCCCCTCACCCCCACCCCCAGTGGTCACTCATGGAGGCCCCTGGTTGGCAGCTGGGTGGAGGATGAAATCTCCTGTTATCCCCAATAGCCTGTGATGGGACACTAGATGGGGCGGGCTCTGAGTTGCTGCAGAGAATTCTTCCCCAGGTGTCTGGCTGGTGGGTCTTGTCCACATGCTCAGGGTCAAACTGATCTCCATATTTGGGGCTGGGAAGGAATTTCCCCCCAGGTCAGATTGTCAGAGACTGTGGCAGGGGGTTGCCTTCCTCTGCAGCATGGGATACAAGTCACTTGCAGGTTTAAACTAGTGGAAACGGTGGATTCTCTGTAACTTGAAATCGTGATTTGAGGACATCAGTAACTCAGCCAGAGGTTAGGGGGCTTTTTCAAGAGTGGGTCGGTGCGGTTGTGTAGCCTGCGATGTCAGACTAGATCATAATGGTCCCTTCTGACATTAAAGTCTATGAATCTATAAGTTACCTCTGTGAAGTGGTGAGTCCCTCTAAGTGTGCTGGTCAGGGCCAGTTTGGGGCAGGAAGCCTGTCCTTCTGCGCTCTGTGCTGTACCTGCCCTGCATGGGGATAGGCATGGCTTGACTCCCTGGGCTGCCTGTCCAGCCCCTGGCACTAGCAATGTATTCAAACTCTCACATAAACAGCAGAAGTGGCATTTCCCAGCAAAGTGCAAACTAACACTGGGGAGCAGTGTCCTTCCATCCTTGTTAGTTAGAATTCTTGCTGGACCTAGGGCTGTGGCGAGGCTGCCCGAAGTCCCTCCCATACAAGAATAGCTGTCCTGGTATAAGCACCTTTATGCCAATGTAACTGCATCCACACTAGTGGAGCTGTATCAATGTAGCTATCCCGGGCTAGTTAAAGTGCTGCAGTGTTTGTGTGTCGTCAGGATTCGAGAGAGAATAACAAGAGCAAAGCTGCAGGCAGTCTCTCCAAACCACTTCCCCTCTCAACTAATCTGTTTCCACTTGGTTGATATGTCTGTGCTCATAAGCGTTTTCATTTTGCAGTTGTCTGTGCCCTCCTGTGGCAGGCACAGCCTTCATTCTAATATGAAATGAGCTGAGAGAACCTTCCTAGCAGGAAAAGGACAAAGGCAGCCTCCTCCTCAGGCTTTCTTCACTCATCAGGCACAACCACCTCCTCCTACCTACACGCACGCACCTTTTGGTGGGTTCCCTTTGAAAATTAAAAGGTTAATGCCAAGAGTGGGGGAATCCCTGTGGGAGGCAACAGCAGCCAGCCAGGACTAATAACTGGTAGCACCTAGGCCAGTCTTAGACCATGTGCTCGTCCCCGAATAAACACAGACTAAAAGACAAGCTCTTGCTGTAAACAGCTTCAGTCTAAGACCAGATACAGCAGGTGATACAGTCAGACTGGGGAGCCCAAGAAAACAGGGAGACAATCCAGTATAAAAGTAGGTTTAGGGGTTTCTCTCCCACGGTTTATCTACACTTGGAAATGTACTGAAATAGCTAATCACGAAACCCGCGAAAGCTTATGCTCCGATACATCTGTTAGTCTATAAGGTGCCACAGGAGACTCTGTTGCTTTTTACAGATCCAGACTAACATGGCTACCCCTCTGATACTAATTCTGGAATGACTCCCCATGTGGGCCCACTTATTCCAGAATGCGAGTGCCTTCCTTCAGTTTAGCTTCCAGAATGGATTCTCTTTTGGAAGGGGGTGAAGTTAAACCGGGGAAAAGGCACTTGTTTTCTGGATTATGTGTGTCCCCCATATGAGGAGTTATTCTGGAATAGCTCTTTTGTGTAAACAAGCCCATCCTTCATCTCCATGTTAGCCAGCCTCAGCCTTAATCAGCTCATGAAACCCTGACAGCTCCGAGCCTGAGAGTCTGGGTACAGCTAGACTAATGTTTAATCTTTCTGTAGTGCCTTGTGTCTAAGACTCTTGCAGTGTGTTCCCCTACAGATGTCCTTGAGCCCCTCCCTGACTTCCTTGGGGAAGAACAGAGGCCGGATGCAAAGGGAAATGACGCAGAATCAGCCTCCGAGTCTAGATTAGCTGAGCCTCTCATGGAATTTCTATTTCAACATTTGTCTTGGAGCCTGAGGAATTTTTTTTTTTTTAAATTATCCTGTTTAGGCTGCGCAGGAACTAATGGAACTGAAATGCAGTCACAGTGCTGAGCCCTGCTCCCCGGGAACAGTCAGAACTGTTGTGGCTGATCAGAGCTCTGCAGCCCAGGGAGGGCAAGGCCCCACGGGAAGGACTGACCATCCTTGTCCTGCTTCCTGGAGTGGTCTTGTAAATCTCTGGCTTGAATGCTATGTGCGTGCATGCGCTGCCATGCTGAGCCCTGAGCAGAGTTCTGGGCTGGGTGGAGGAATCACCGGCTGAGGTTCTCTGGCCTGGTCGATGCAGGAGGCCACTCTAGGTGATTGTAATGGTCTCTTCTGGCCTTGAAACCTATGAATGTGTCTTGATTGATGAGAGTTCTCCCTTTCCATAGTGGGCACGGGGGTGCTGGGTTTCCAGACCGGCTGTGGCATGCCGACTAGGGTGTCGATCTACGGGGTGAAGCAGAGTTCTGGTTACTTGCACTGAAATAAGAGAACAAAGGTCATTTGGGGGGCTAGTGTTGCCAGTGGCCCTCTAGCTATGATTTCTGACCTTCCCATTGTCACCTGTGCTGGTCAAACAGCCCAATATGTCAGTGAGCAGAGTGGAAAGAGAGCAGGCAGTTTGATCTGTGTGCCCCTGGGATGGACTCAGCTCTCAATGTATAAATGACACTTGGAAGGGAAACGTTAGGGGAATCAGTTCCTCCTTTACTTGCCTGCCGAGAGCACAATCCAGATGTCAGTGGCATCGCCGGTACTGACAGCCACGTCTGCCTAGATGGCTGTTAGTGGTATCGTTGAACGTTGTGAGGGAAGTGCAGAATCCTGAACTCGGATCTTGGCTGGCAAGTGGAAGGGGACCAGAATTTCCAGAGCCTTGTGTTGAATCCCCAGACTGAAGTCCTAAGAATACCTGTACTGGGTCAAACCAATGGTCCATCTAGCCCCGTATCCTGTCTTCCAACAGCAGCCAGTGCCAGGTGCTTCAGAGGGAATGAACAGAACAGGGCAATTTATCGAGTGATCTAACCCCTGTCGTCCAGTCCCAGCTTCTGGCAGTCAGAGGTTTCGGGACACCAGAGCATGGGGTTGCATCCCTGACCATCATGGCTAATAGCCATTGATGGACCTGTCCTCCAGGAACTTGTCTTCTACTTTTCTGAACCCTGTTATACTTTTGGCCTTCACAACATCTCCCAGCCACGAGCTCCACAGGCTGCCCGTGCGTTGTGTGAAGCAATACTTCCTTCTGTCTGTCCAGCAGCCCCTCTCGTTGGATGGTCACCAATCCCGACTGCTCACTTTAATAACTAGCATGTTCCACTGCTGGCCGAATCCAGCTGCCAGCACCAGGCTCTGCCTTCCCACAAGTGTGGGCTGGAGAATTGAACGCCGGCTGCTCTGGCATCGGTGCAGTTTCCTTGGCTGCACTAGAGGGTGTCGTCCCCTTTTGTTTCAGTGCAGAGCCAGAGAATTCGTATTTTAAAGGCCAGGAGGACCCACTGTGATCATCTAGTCTGGCCTCTCCCCCAGGCAGGAGTATATCCCCCGAGGGTTCCAGCACCCAGCATAGGAACAGGTGGTGCAGCTAGAGAGTATTACTGGAAGGATTTAATGACTCCAAGGGCTGAGTATTCCCACAGCCCTAGGGGAGGCATTCCAGTGAGTAATTGCCCTCCCCTGAAAACGCACAGCAGTGTAGCGATTGCACTCGGGGGGAGCATATGGCTCGGACTTGGGAGCTGTTTCCTGTTGTGCCCCAAGGAGCACAGGCTGGAGGTGATCACAGGGTAATGACCACAGATAAAAAGGACCTCCTGGGACATCCCAGCTCCCGAGGGCCCCATGGAGGGCTTAGCTGGAACACGACCTTACCCTTGCTGGTTTCTCTGAACTAGAGATGTGGGTTCTGTGTCACGGGCTGGGTGTCCTGCCTGCTGCACTGACATCCTGGCATGGGGCCGCAGGGACCCATGGGCTTGGGCTCTGTCTCCCCGGACTGCGTGTTGATGCTCTTGGTGATGGTGCAGAGACTAGGATGAGTCGAAGGCAAGACAGTGACTCTGGGCACTGGGAGAACTGTTATTCCTGGGCCACTGGCCTCTTCGGGGATCTAGAGTTAGTGTTAGCTGTTTGGGGGCTGAGGGGTTCCTTTCCCAGACACAGAAGAGACAGTTCTTGCTCCCTCAAACCCACTGCCCCATGCAGGTTTGCTGTCTATGGTGCATTCAAGGCCTCTGTGGCAGCTTCCCTGAGGGATTTGCCCCACAGAACAGAGCCTGGCACTCACCAGTTACCAATCCTACCCTTTCGCCCAGTCCCACACCCTTTCACATGCCTACCCCCATTTTTCACCGTTAGCGTTTGTGCCCTTCAGATGTTTCTCGACCGTCCCTTTAGAGGTCCCATAGCCATGTTGTGTGACTGACTCCCCTCCAGGGTGGCTGTGAGCGTGGCCAGTTCCTCAGGCAGTTGAAATGTCTGGAGAAGCTGAGTTGTGCTTCTCTCTGCAGGCAGCGGCATAGCCGTAAGGAAGCTGTGTGAGCTGCAGACCGCAGAGAAGTGCTGCATAGTGGGAACCCTCTTCAAGTCCATGCAGCTGCAGCCCTCCATCCTCCGGGAGATCAGTGAGGAGGTAATGACAGTGGGAGGGGCTCAGAGCCTGGCAAGCGAATCCATGAGCAGTCAGGCTGGGCGACCCCTTTCATCTCCTGCCTGCTCTCAGTGCAGGGTCCCACACTGGGGCAGACCACAATGAACTCCAAGCTATCCTTGGCAGGAGCGTGTCCTATTTTCACATTTAAAAATCCCCTGAATGCTTAGTCCCTGCTTTGTCACCCCAGCAGCCTCCATCATGCTGGCTGAATTGCTCTCTGTGTTCTGAGTCTGGGGAGTGTGACAGCGCTTTGTGCTGCGTCCTGTCCCGGAGAATCAGTTTCCCCAGCTGTACATTTGGCTCGAGGGGAAGAGAGACTCGTTAAAACAGGCAGCTGGGACTGTCCAAGCACAAACCCTGCTGGAGGGATGTGGGCAGGGATAGCTCCTGGAACTGCTTTCACCTCTAGTTTTTGAAATGACACCATCCCTTTGCAAATGCTTCCTAGCATTGCTGTGACAACTGGGTTTGCTGCATCTCTGCCCCCTTAGTGGTGTTTCTGAGCGCAGCTCCTTGGGCCTTTACTTCTCCTGTGGTGGAATCCTGCCTTTCTCCCACGCTTGGCCTGGGCCCTGGGCTGCAGCATCCTGGGAACCAACCTAGTTTGGCACCTACAGTTTGTCCCTTTGGGGGGCTTGTGGACAGTGGCTTCAGTGACCCTAAACAGCCTCCCTAAACGAAAAGTGTTTTGTTTAACCGTAGGCACAAAGCAGTGCAGAGAAATGCGTATTAAAACGACAGAGGATCTGTTTATCCATTTATCTCGCATAAAGTCCTAGGCAGGCCTGTCTGACTCCAGACTGTTGTGCCCTGGCTGTCAGCCTGTAGCCCTTAACTGTCTGTCAGCTTCTGGGAGCGTGCCCTTCTAACTCTGGTTGGGAGCGATCTTTGTTCCTCTGTGTTGACAAGCTTGGACTCCACTCCTAACCCATTCCTTCCTTGACAAATTACTCCAACTCGCTCAGCAGGGGGCTGGAGGTAGAAACACCCAAAGTTACTCATCCTGCCTGTCCGTCAGCCGCCTGTCTGCAAACAGCCTCTTTGGCAAATTAACCCCATGTATTCCTACAGTCTGTCCCCTTGGCAACAATCAGACCGAAATAACGAGCAGATAGTTTTCGTAAATAAGGCCATGATTTTGGCACAGAATTTTTTAGTAAATTTCACAGCACTGGTGCCAGAAAAAACAGTAAGTCCCGGAAAGGAGGAGGGTGTGTGGAAAGCGAGCCCACCCTGCACTCGCCCAGCTCCGGTCCCGCTGGACTGGCCCAGCTCTGGGCTTTGCGACCTGGCCCATGTGCTTCCAGCACTACTCAGGCTTGGCATGTCCATCCTTCCATAGATGGAGATAGAGAGGCAGCTGGGCCAAATTTGACTGGCGTTCTGTGGCGGTGGTGGGGACAGGTGGATGCACTAGACCTGCATGGCACTGACACTCAATGCCCCAGGTCGCAGTGCCCAGAGAGGGGACCAGTCACAGCCCCAAAAGATGGGAGCTGTTGCTGCAAGGCAAATGTGGGGTGGACTCGTCATGGAATTGATTCACGTTCACCATTATTGTGGACACCATAACCTCTGTGCCAAAATCGTAGCCTTATTCACAGACATTCCCATGCAGCTCCGAATCCCTCACTGTCACATCCAAACGACTTGGCCAGGGCTCAGCCACTGGAAAGAGGAAGATCTTTGCTCAGGAATAAAGCTTGCAGCCTTTCTGCCAACTCTAGGCAAACAGAGCAGTGCTCTTCCCTGTGTGATTGCAAAGACATATTCTAAGGCTGCCAGCAGAAGGCTTTCTGGCAGATGGTACCACCAGGATGAGTAACATCCTCCTTGGGTAGGTCTCCAAGTTACTGTTTGCATGTCCTCTGCACCAGAAAACTGTGAGGAGAAAACATGTGTCAATGATAATTTGCAGCTGGGTAGCAAAGATTGTTTTGCCGGGACCCTGGAAAATTCCTGCAGCTCCAGCAAAACAGGGTTAGTGGCTCGGTACCAAAGCTCTGCCTTCCACGAAGAGTGTGGCTTTAAAAAACAGGCCACTGCGCTTGAGTTGCTGGGGCCCATGTTTCATGTGCAGGAGCCTCCATTCGCTCCTGGACCCTGCTCATGCATCTGCTCTGCTTGATGGCAGGGGAACCTTTGGGGCCGTTCATGCTATGTTCCTAGAGCATGCCAACGGCCTGGCTTGTCTCCACAGCACAACCTGCTGCCGCAGCCTCCCCGCACCAAATACATCCACCAGTCGGACGAGCTGATCCTGGAGGATGAGCTGCAGCGGATCAAGCTGGAGGGAGCTATCGACATTCAAAAGCTTGTGACAGGTACGTAGCGCCGGAGCTGCCACAGTCCCATGCAGCCAGCCGGGCTGGGGTGCCAATGCACTGAGACAAAACAGCTCCTGGCCACCCTGTGCCAGGCTGTAGACCCTTCCCTCCTTGAGACCAGACGGGTGTGTGCCAAGTACTAAATGCCCTGGCAACATCACCAGAGCTCCCTGTCTGTGGCAGAGGGTGGGAGGAGTGGAGGGTGGTAGCTCACTTGGATCCAGGATGGGCTCTTCTCCCTTCCGGGCATCCTGAGTGACCAGTGCAGAACCCCGGGTGGGGCGCAGTGGGTGCTGTGCGTGGCCCTGGCTTCTCGCAGGCAGGCTGAGATGGACCTGCCTAATGCTGCTTCTCCCTCGTGCTGCGCTCAGGGACCATCCTCGCCCTCTATGGCTCGGAGAGGGAGGATGGCAGGTTCGTGGTGGAAGATCACTGTTTTGCCGACCTGCCCCGGCAGCTGCCCCGGAGAGGGCCCAGCACTGACAGGTGAGGCAGCCTCCCTCGAGGCACCCTGCCAGGAGTGTGAACATGGCACAGTGCCAGCCATGAGGGGGTGGCTCTCGCCTGACTCCCCTTCCCTGTAGTGCAGGGCTGGCAGTAGGTACCAGGCCTCTAAGCCAGGGGCTGGTGAAGCAGCTGAGGATGCCCATTGCCTAGGGCTTTGCAGAGGCTCTTCCATCCCATCCCTCTGCACCCAGCCTGCCCTGCCTGTTCCTTGTGTCGGGACGGGAAGGCCCAGGCAGGGAGGGGCGACATGGCCTGAAGTCCATTGCTGCCTCGTCTCCCAGTGCGGAGTGGTGCTTCCCCCTCCCTGAAAACGGCTGATGGAATTGGGGCTCCGATCCCCTTCCCCAGGTGCCCACTGCTGATGCCAGCACTATCATCACCTGCTGCCCTGTGACGGGGTGTCACGGAGTCCCTGGGCGATGCTCTGGAACTGCTCCCTACAAAGTCAGTCAAGACTCTGGTGAAGTGTCTTCTCTGAGAGCGGAGGGCAAGAAGCTCACACGGCTTCACCTTCCTGGGTCTGACCTTGGAGCATTCAGCATCCTCTGCCCCTCCATGCGCTTCCCACAGCAAGTCCACCCTGGTGGGGTCCTGGGGAAGCCAGAGGGTTCTGCACCCCCACTTTGCAGTCAGATGTGACTCTCAGCCAGCCAGTAAAACAGAGGTTTATTAGATGACAAGAACACGGTCTAAACCAGAGTTTGTAGGTACAGAGAACAGGACCCCTCAGTTGGGTCCATTTTGGAGGGCAGTGAGCCAGACGCCCACGTCTGCCCTCACTCCATGTCCCCAGCCAGTTCCAAACTGCCTCCCTCTCCAACCCCTTCTACTCTGGGCTTTGTCCCTTTCCTGGGCCAGGAGGTCACCTGATTCCTTGTTCTCCAACACCTTTAGCTATCACCTTGCGGGGGGAAGGGCCCAGGCCATCAGTTGCCAGGAGACAGAGTGTCAGCCATTTATGTACACTGGCCCTTTGCTCTGCAACAATTACACCCCCTTATCCCACCACCTAGAGATTTAAGAAATTCATAGGGGAAACTGAGGCACCCCTACAGTATTCAGAGGAAACATTAAGAGCAATCCCAGTTCGTCACAAGGGGATGGTCCCAGACACCCTGCAAGGGTCGGCACCGCCAGCATTCAAACCCTGCAGCGTCGCTGGTGCCTTCAGCTCTCAGGGCTTTGCTGGGTCTGCTTGGCCTGAAATTGGCCTTGAACTCTGCAGCTTCATCTCCCTTGTGTGCTCTCCTGCTTGGTAACGATGGCCTGGCTACCATGGCGAGGCACTGCACGTGCCTAGGTAATCCACCCACTGCCCAGGTGTGCCAGACGGCAGGGCACCCACCTGTTGCTTTGGGCCACAGGTTTGTCTTGCTGGTGTCCGGCCTGGGCCTCGGCGGCGGGAGCGGTGAGAGTTTCCTGGGCATGCAGCTGCTGGTGGACGTGGTGACGGGGCAGTTGGGGGCTGAGGGCGAGCAGAGCTGTGCGGCGCAGATCTCCCGGGTCATTCTGGCAGGCAACCTGCTCAGCCAGAACACGCAGAACAAAGACACCATCAACAAGGTGAGGGCCCCCAGCTGGCAGCCCCAGCACAGGCCACAGAGACTCGCTCCCCAGTGCAGGGGGAAGGTGCACGCTACCTATGATGCATTGGTTGCATGGGTCAGTGGAGGCTTCTCAATCCGGTGCTTTTCCCCAGCACTGAATGCATCTGTCTGCTCTGAGTGGTACTTGCATGGGCAGGGGAAGCAGGCACTGGGCTGGGCACAGGCCTCCATGCTGGATCTCTGGAATGTGCCCAGGTTCCAGGTGAACTAGCAGAGGGACTCGCTGGAGATGCCTAATGGGATCTGGGTGCTGGGAGGGCATGGCCCTGCCGGTCTCTAGACTTGAGGCAGATAAATTAGCTAGGGAGCTGCCTGGACTGACAAGGGACTCCGGGAGAGAGATGGCTCCTCACAGCCAGCCCCAGGAAGCTACGCATGCCAGGCACCACTAGTCGCTGCCAGCTGCCTCTCCTCCCTGTGGTGCTGGTGACCTGTTGGGTGGGCAAACAGCCCCGAGAGTGGGTTGGAAAGGGTAGCAAAGGGAGGGGCCGCCCATGGGGAGCTGTGCTGGGGTCTGCATGGTCTCCTCTGCCCAGTAAGGATGTGGGGGGAAGGGGTACCCTCCAGTGGGGTCAAATGGACAGCGCCCGAGAGCCCAGCCCTAGCCAGCAGAGGAGGCAGTGCTGGCAGATGGCCTGTAGCAGGGAGGGGTCTGAGCAGCTGTACCATGGGTGAGTGCTGTCCCCTTGGACAGCCGGGGCTCCTGGGGGACAGAGCATCACCAGAGCGCAGCCACCCTCTGGGCCCGCAGTGGGAATCATGCCAGGGCAAGGGGGAGCTGGCACCTGGCTCCGCTTCCTTACCCATGTAGCTGCCACGTGGGCTGGGGCTCACTCTGTTGTGGCCGCCCAGCCTGTCCTGGGGTTTGCCCACCTGGGGCATGGCTGGGAGGACTCCTGCCTCCCGCAGGGGGGCTCAGCAGGTACCATGCTGGCCCGAGGCTAGTCTGAGGCGGCTGCTCCTCTGACACTTCTCCGGACTTGTTCTTGCAGGCAAAGTACCTAACCAAGAAGACCCAGGCTGCGAGCGTGGAGGCGGTGAAGATGCTGGACGAGATCCTGCTGCAGCTCAGTGTGAGGAGGCTGGGGATCGCTGCTCCTGGAGTGGGGGGGCAGCCAACAGCTTTGCGCAGGAGCCTGGCTCTGATTGCTCCGTTTGCTTGCAGACTTCTGTGCCGGTGGACGTGATGCCCGGCGAGTTTGACCCCACTAACTACACGCTGCCCCAGCAGCCACTACATCACTGTATGTTCCCCCTGGCGGGCGCCTATTCCACACTGCAGCTGGTCACCAACCCCTACCAGGCCGACATCGACGGGGTCCGGTAAAGCCCTTTCCTTGGCACCAGGGGCGGCAAGGCAAACAGATGGGCAGCGCTTTGTGTCCCCACTGCTGGCTCCATGCTGATGCCAGAGGGAAGCCCGGGAAAACCCCACCCCTCCGACTGCTGGGCAGCACAGGGTGGAGCGGGCAGTGGCTTAGCGAAAGGTCTGGGGTGTGGTGGGCAGTGGTGTGGGGCCCTGAGCTGGCACAGTCAGGGCTGGGCAGTGGGGGCAGCACAGGGAACAACTCAGCCTCCAAGCAGCCTGACTCCCGTTGCTCTCCAGGTTTCTGGGCACGTCTGGCCAGAATGTCAGTGACATCTTCAAATACAGCAGCATGGAGGACTACCTGGAGATCCTGGAGTGGACGCTTCGTGTCGGGCATCTCAGCCCCACGGCCCCAGACACCCTTGGTAAGGGGCTGGGCAGGGACCCCCGCCGTGGGCCTGGGCGCGCAGGAGGGGGTCTGAGCGTGTGAGCTGAGATGGTGCTGAGGGGAGTGGATCTGGAGGCGGTGCTCACACCTACCCCTGGCTCATGGGCGGAGCAGAATGGGGCAGGCTGGGGCCAGGTCACTCGCTGCTGTCAGCATCGGGCCCCCTGCTAACTCCCGAAACCATCCTGGACCAAGCGCGGGGCCTGGGGTGGCTGCCCCAATCCTTCTTATGGGTGGAGTGGCTCTGAAAATATAAGCCCAAACATTGGTGGAGCTGGGTCCACCTTGAATATTGGTGGAGCACGGGCACCACAGGCCCATATAACTCGCCTCCTGTGCCCAGGCTGGCAACAGGTGGCCAAGAGCTGCCGTGCAGCAGGGGCAGGAGTCTAGGAGGCCGCTAGTGGGCCTGGACTCTGAGCATCAGATCCCAGTCCTGCTGGCTCTGAGAACGACAGCAGAACAAACCCCCAACTCTGGAGGCTGTGGAGGGGTCTACCCCAGGGGTTCCCCGGGGCAGCACAACACCCCATTTCTCTGCATCACCATTGGAGCTGGGAATTGGCAAGAGGCCACTAGCACTGGTGGGCAGGCGGCCGTCCTGCCATTTGGTAGGGTGCTCCTGCAGGTGGAGGAGTTGCTGATTTCTAGCTAAGCCCTCAGGGCATGGAGCCGGGCGCTCCTTAACAGCCTGCATCATCTTCCAGGCTGCTACCCTTTCTACAAGACCGACCCCTTCATCTTCACCGACTGCCCTCACGTCTACTTCTGCGGGAACGCGCCAAGCTTCCGATCCAAGGAGCTCACAGGTGAGGGGCCCAGAGGCCTGCTGGCGGGGGTTGCTCCGTGTACCTCACCATGACAGTGCCGGGAGGGAAAGGAGGCCCCAGCAGTCGGATCCTCAGTGTCCTTGGAGAATGTGGGGTCCTGCTGCTCTGGTGTTGAGATGGTTCCCATAGGTGTCACTGCTGGATGGATGTGCACCAGTGCATGCTGGGAAGACCCAGCCAGCTGTCCCCTCAGCAGGGGCAGCACCTGGGCAGCGCATGTGGGAGGAGGTTGGGTTGGGTACATGGCCCACTCCCATAGAGCCAGGAGCTGGGCCTCTGTGCTGGTCACAAGCAGCATGAACCACAGTTGGAGGTGACCCCATGGCTAAACAGATTCTGGCCCAGATGGCAGGACGGCTGCTGACCCCCCACCAGTCTCCGCAGGGTTGGGGAGGGACAGAGCTCCCGGCCTAGCAATGGGGTCCAGGTGCACAACTGATGCAACATGTGGGAAATGTGGCAGCTCCATGGCCAGGGTTGAGCCAGGGGCCCAGCTCAGCCCCTATGTTTGTCTCGCAGGGGTGGATGGGCAGCAGGTGCTGCTGGTGACCATTCCCGACTTCAGCGCCACCCAGACAGCCTGCCTCATCAACCTGCGCAACCTGACCTGCCAGCCAATCAGCTTCTCCGGCTTCAGCGCCGACGAGGATGAGGGTGAGATGGAGATCAGCCACTGAGCCAGGGCGGGGCAGAGCCGGGCTGCCCACTGAGGAGCCGGGGGAGGCACCAGCCTGCTCCCATCAAGGCACAAATGGACCCAAATAAAAATACCTCTCCCCTCCCTCTGCCTGCAGCTGCGGTGTTCTGGTGCTGGGGTGGCTGAGGGAGTGGGCCTGCCGGAGGGGCCTCTGCAGACTGCCCAGTTCTGGGGGGCTGTGTGCACCCCGCTCCAGCTCACTCACCAATCTGCAGGGATGGAGGTGCCTGCGCTGGCCTGGGAAGGGAGGGGAGCTGGTTCTGCTACATGCGCCCCAGTGTGCGCTGCTGCCGCCTGCCAACTCTGGGCCTGACGAGAGGCGGTGGAGTCCCTCCCTCCCCAGGAAGCTGTGGCTGGGCCTGGCCTGGCTGAGTGACCAGCTGCCCTTTTCACCTATCAGTGGGGTGCTGACCCTTTGGATAAGGGCAAGGGCCTGAGCCTGCCATGCCGGGGGGAGCTGGCACTGCTGCCCATGCACTGTGCCTGCAGGGGCCTGGCCATTCCAGCTTCATCACCACTGGATGCGGGAGCAAGTCCTGGTCCCCGTCAGGGTGGGTCTGGGCTGCACCCCACTCTGCTGCCCCACCGCCAGCGGGTCTGGGGCAAGTGAGGTGTCTGCAGCCTCACCAATGGGACTCTTGCTGTGAGCACCCTCAGCTCTCGCCCTCTGCCCAGCCAAGCCATCCTCTCCCTTCCCTGGCGCAGGGCATCCCCTGCGAGGCAAGAGAAGACAAAGCTGGCACCTTTACCGACGTAGCTGGATTTATTTGTATAACAGGAACTGCGTGGAGAACCCAGCTGCCCGCGGGGCTGCACTGCCCATGCCTCCTGGGCCCTGCCCTGGAGAGGGTCCCAGCTGCCCCTGCTGGACGGTGCAGGGCCGAGTCCTGCATCAACTCTCCCTCGCTCCCTGAGCCTGGCCAGCTGCTAGTGCTGCCCAGTCTCAAGGGGATCCCGTCATTTCCTGCCCAGGAGGGTCAGGCACCCCCATGCCCAGCCCCCTGCGGGCAGCTACGTACCCCTGGACTCCTAGAAAGCGGGGTGGTGAGCCTGGCATGGAAGCAGGAGGCCGGTGGGGGTAAGTGCTGGGTTGACAGCAGGCTGCCCGGAGCCGCGGGGCTCTAGAAGCAGATGATGGTGGCTGGCTGCGGGCAGGGAGCTGGCGACCGGGCACTAGCGTCTGGGTTGGGCCTTAGGCAGCAGCGACTGGAGCGCCTCCTAATCGCCAAAGTTCACAGTGTAGGTCTCCGCCGTGGTCAAGGGCTGCGCAGTCCCTGTGCCCACCTCCCAGGCCCCGACCTCCGTCTCCAGCTCTGTCACCAGCTCCGTCACTGTCTCCAGCTCGGTGTAGGTCTCAGTCTCCCAGGTGGCAGCAGTGGGCGGCGGCTGGCTCCAGGGGGAAAAGGTGGTGCTGCTGAAGGTGAAGGGGAGGGAGGTGGTGGGGGCCAGCGTGGGGGGGACACTGGTGGTGGTGGCGTTCAACATGCGCTGGCGCATCTGTTGGCGGAGCCGCATCCGCTGGCGCATCCGCTGGCGGAGCCGCATGCGCTCTCGGGGCGTCATGGGCCGCCCAGGCGGGATGCGCCGGATGGGCCGGTTCCCGTTCATGGCCATGATCTCCCGGATGCGTTTCCAGTTGGAGCGCGAGAGGACAAAGTTGCACTGCGTGGCGCCAATGTCGTACAGGACGGTGCAGGTTTTGACACTGGGGTTGTAGCCCTCAGCCCTGGCCACCACGCGGTATTCGCCCGGGTTCAGGATGCGCCAGTAATCCCCGCCGCTAGCTGCAAGGGCACGAGGGGAGAGGTGTGAGGGGAGCTTGCAGGGCAGGAGCTTGGGGTGGGGGGGGTTGCCCAGCACCTCACAGGGTTGTCTCCACCCTTCTGGGAAGAGGATGCCCCCTGCTTCCCCTTTGGCCTTTGCAGAGCCGGGCCAGGGGGCCGGGCCAGTGCAGTCAGGGCCCCCCTCCCGCTGAGAGCTGGGCACCTCCAGCCTTGGCTATGGGGCTACCCAGCTTGGGGACACTTACAGCTGCTGTAAGAGACCTGCTGGGTCTGTGCTCTGGTGTCAGGCCAGGGAGAAGTGGGGGCAGTGCCTGGCACCAGGTGGGCACAGGCTGAGTGCCCATGTTGGAGGGGGAGGGGACAGCACCTGGCACTGGGTGGGCACAGGCTGAGTGCCCACGGTGGAGGGGGAGACCAGCACCCATTGCAGACTGGGGATGCTGGGTGCCTGGGGACCCTCCATGGCGGTGCCGGGGGGATCGTTGGGGGTGCCCAGGGACCTGCTGCGGGGAGTGGGACGCGGCCATACCTGTTTTCATGTTGTGGTTGATTCCTCCCACGACGATGGTGGCGTTGGCAATGGGGTCCCCCTGCTGGTCTGTCACCACCCCCTTAATGCCCCGATGCACCTGCCAGGGGAAAGGCTGTTAGCTTGGGGCTGCTGCAGGGCCCCCTGAGCCCCCGTGACGTTACTGATATAATCTGGGACCATATAGAACATGGTTGCAACCAAGGTCCTGTAGTGGCACCAAATCTTATGTAAAGGTGGTCATATAAGGTGTCTAAGACCAGGTTATGGTTTACTGGTTATAATTATGCTGTCCAGGGGCTGGTCTACACTACGGGATAAAATCGATTTTAGATACGCAATTTCAGCTACGTGAATAACGTAGCTGAAGTCGAATATCTAAAATCGATTTACTCACCCGTCTTCACCGCGCGGGATCGATGTCCGCGGCTCGCCATGTCGATTCCGGAACTCCGTTGGGGTTGGTGGAGTTCCGGAATCGATATAAGCGTGCTCGGGGACAATCGATTTTAACGCGCCGATACGGCGCGTAGTCTAGACGTACCCTATATGTATGTATCATTTTGTAGTTGAAGTTATGAGTATTGGCTCTATACTATCTGTATTTCAATCTTATGCTGTGCTTCTGGGAGACTTCCCAGACAACTTGATGTTAGCTCTGCCTAGCCTGCTTGATGGCCCATTAAGGACCATCAGCTACACAATTGACCCATTGAGAGGAGGCAGATACACTTTGTAACTCAGCAGAGTATGCAGGAACTTGCCCATGTGACTCCAGACTCCATTTTGCTATAATCTTCCACAGTAAGAACAAAAAGGTTCTTACACCTGGAAAAAACTATAAAAGGCTGATGCCTCATCTCCATCTTGTCTTCAATCCTGCTTCTTACCTCTGGAGGGACTTTGCTACAAACTGAAGCTCTGAACAAAGGACTGAATGACCCATCCCCCCCCCAGGGGGCCGAAGGGGATGTTCCGAGACTTGATCTAAACCTGCAGTTTATTCCATCACTGCTACAAGCCTGAACCAAGAACTTTGCCATTACTGTATGGAATTGATTCCATTTAACCAATTCTAACTCTCATCTCTATCTTTTTCCTTTTATGAATAAACCTTTAGATTTTCGATTCTAATGGATTGGCAACAGCGTGATTTGTGGGTAAGATCTGATTTGTATATTGACCTGGGTCTGGGGCTTGATTCTTTGGGATCAAGAGAACCTTTTTCTTTTATTGGGGTGTTGGTTTTCATATCCAGTCATCCCCATAATGAGTGGCACTGGGGGTGATACTGGGAAACGAGCGTCTAAGGGAATTGCTTGTGTGACTTGTGGTTAGCCAGTGGGGTGAGACCAAAGTCCTCTTTGGCTGGCTGGTTTGGTTTGCCTTAGAAGTGGAAAAACCTCAGCCTTGGGCTGTAACTGCCCTGTTTAAGCGATTTGTCCTGAATTGGCACTCTCAGTTGGGTCCCGCCAGAACCGCATCGTCACACCCCCACTTTGGTTCCCCTGGCTCACCTGCTCCATGAAGGTGAGTAGCGACTCCTTGTTGTTCTCCCACTCCTGCTGCAGCTCGCTGGCATGAGGGAACTTGTCGCAGCCCAGGTAGATGGAGAGCTCCAGGCAGTTGGTGTGCAGGTAGCTGAAGTCGTTCAGGCCTGGCAGAGAAGTGGGAACGAGCTGTCAGCACTGGCGGGGGGAGGGCTGGAGCCCGCCCATGGGGGGTGGGGGAGTGTTCCTCTCTTGAGGGGGTGGCAGGGTCCCTGGGGCAGACAGCCTGGCTGCAGCAGTGCCAGCCTCTGGGGGCAGGTGGCCTTGAGCCGAGGGAGCACCTGGCCTGGGTGAAGCAGGCCAGAGCCGTGGGCTGGGGGGCTGGGAGAGACCACCTCAGCGATCCCTGCCTGCCTGTGCCGCCCAGCGGGGGGGACAAGGAACAATGGAGGCTGAACCCCCATGTGGGGGGACGGGAGCCTCGGTATGCGGGGCCTTGTGAACAAAGCTCTGGAAAATGTCTGGAGTGGGTGACACTAGAGTAGCCTGAGGGGCAGGGGCACGCAGCAGAAGGGCCAGCACTACAGGGCCTTGGGGGGTGTGCTGGCTAAGGGAGATGTTGGCACCCTCCCCAAAGGGAGCCCTGTCTGGCCTAGTTCCCCCCCAGCCCCTGCCACAGCACCTTTTGACTGGCGGGTGTTTGCTGCAGCATTACCCCCCCTCCAGCCTCCACTCACTCCCCACTCGGGGATGCCACTTAGCACCGCTGACGATGCCCATGCCGTTGGTCATGTCCTGGGTGTTGCAGCCCCCACGAAAGGTCTCGGTCATGGTGAGGTGAGTCGAGGCGTAGGAGATAGCCAGCCAGCGGAAGATGGCGTGGTCGGGGGTCTCCTGCGCCTCCAGGTTCTCGTCCTCGTAGTCGTCTGGCAGGCGAGCCGCCGCCTCCCCCTCTCCATCGCGGGATGGCCGGGCCATGTCATAGGGGTACGACACCAGCTTCTCCCCACCGTGGAAGTTAGCTCCCAGCACAAAAGGGGTCTTCTCCATCCAGGCGAGGATGGCGCGCACCTCCACAGCCACCTGGGGGGGCACAGAGCCGGGGCGTGTCGGCACACAAGCCCCCACCTCCTGCCTTTGGCAGAGCCCCTCTCTGCCCAGCGCCCACGCCTGCCTGCTCCCCTGCTAATCCCCACTCCATGAAGTGGCCAGGCCTTGGCTGGCACCCTGCCCAGTAGCTCCATCATAAATGCCAGCTTGAATCCCTGCCATCACCCCCAGCAACCCCCCTCCGGCCTGCCCACAGGCTGTAACTGCCTTCCCCACTAGCCCTGCAGGCAAGGTTCCCAGCCATCCCACCCTCCTGGCACCACATGTGACCGGGAGCCAGGGCATCCAGAGCACCCACAGCCACTCACGTGGGCGTCCTCGGCCAGGTAGTGCTCGGGGATGGGGATGTGGTGGTTGGGGACCCGGTGTGGGACCCACTTCCGCTCCTCGGCTGCCCACAGCACACTGGCCAGGTCCGGGAAGTTCTCGAAGATGTCATAGCCTTCCTCATTCCAGTGGCCCAACGCCCAGTTGCCCAGCTCCGAGCCCTGCGGGGAGGGGTACGACTCGCTCAGCAGCAGGCCCTTGGCAGCTGACACCAGCCCAACCCACCCCCCCACACTGCCATGCCGCAAGGGCTGGGCACGATGGAGCTGATGGAGACTGACGTGGCTTCCCCTGCCCCATTCCCTCACAGCATCAGGACTCCTCCTACCGCTTTCTGGCCCCAGCAGGGTCCCCCCCATGCCCGAGTCCCTGCACACAGCCAGGCTGAGCTCCGAGCGCAGCTGGTAACTGGGTCGTGCTCTTGGCATGCCGAGGGGCAGCGCAGGCAGGCACGAGGGAGCTCTCACCGCCTGGCTGGCAATCTCATAGCCATCGGGGTTGAGGGAGGGCACGAGGTGGATGCGGGTCTCGGTCACCAGGCTGTGCACACGCGGGTTCCCGTCCTGGTACTCCTTGCACAGGAACTGCAACAGCAGCAGCAGCAGCTCACGGCCCAGCACCTCATTGCCGTGCAGCCCGGCCGTGTAGCGGAATTCAGGCTCCCCTGCGGGGAGAGGGCACGGGGTCACGGTGATGCCCTCCAGCCCAGGGTGCCCCACAGAAACTGGCACAGTGCACCAGGTTCAGGGGAACAGCAGGCTGGGCAAACATAGGCAGCATCCCACCCCACCAGGAGCTCCTCCTCATGCAGGGAGAGATGACCTCCGATCCCTGTGTGGGGCAGGCTGGGGGCTGGCAGGGAAACACGCTCAGAAGCCCGGTGCCACCAGCTCCTGGCCTCTCGCCATACAGCGGCCTGGTGCTTTGCTGCACTGAAATCCCCAGGCTGGAGGCAGCTAATGTGGGAGGGGTCCACCTGCTGCCCCTGCCCCGCTGCCCCTGCCCCACTGCCCATTCCGCAGCCCAGGCCCTGCCTCACCAAGCTCATGCTCCCCCGGCTTGTCCGAGATCTCCATGGCATAGATCTTCAGGCCACGGGAACTCTTGCCGATGTTGTAGATGCGCGTGATGCTGGGACACTCTTCGTTCACCACCTTCATGAGCTGCAGGAAGCAGGGAGGCATGAGGGCCTGCCCACTCCACCCTGGGTGGCACCAAGGCAGGGATGGAGGGGCCCTGGATGGGGAGTACATGCCACCAGCAAGGCAAGGGGGGGCAGGTGGGTTGTATTGCTCTCCCACAAAGGGAATAAAGGCCAGGGAGCCGCTGTCAGCGGGACACACAGCAGGGTGGGCACCCCAAGAGGCTCATGGAATCGGCTGACGTCACCCAGACGGGCGACAGGCAGCTCTGGCCCCCGGCATCGATGAGCCACTACTGGCTGTGAGCAGAGCTGGAAAGGGAGAGGAGCCGGGGTCAATCCTCGCTGTTAGTGTCACGCTGAACCCTTGCAGAACACAGGGGAGCCAGTCCCTGGCAATGACTCTGCGGGGAGGGGCCAAGATGCCAGGGACATGGGGCTGACTGGAGCACTGGGAAATGCTGCAGATAGGAGGCACTTGCCCTGGCCAATGCAGCAGGAGGCCAGGGCAGTGCTAACCCCCCAGAGGGGGCAGGGGGTTCCCTGGAAATACCCCAGGAGCTGGGCACTGCCCTGCGAGACCAGCAGCAGGCAGAGACTCAGCCAGTGCAGCGAGCTCCGAATGGCTCTGAATGCCATGCCGGGGGGGGGGGGAACCACCACCCCCATCTCTGGGGGGGGTCACACACGCACCTGCCTCATGTCCTTGTAGCTGTGGTGGCGGAAGTCCAGGTTGTCGGTGGACGTCACCTCGTTCTGCTGGCTGTAATAGCTGCTGATGGCTGGGGAAGGGGCAGACACTGGTCAGACACGCAGCCGTGACCCAGGAAGCCTGGAGGCAGAGGGAGGGATGCTGGCGCCCGGGAGGGGCTGTGCCGTGCAGGAGCCTCTCGGGCAGGTTCTGCGGTGGTGAGCCCCAGAGGGCTCGGTCCTAAGCCCCTCATAGTGAGCTGCCCCAGCCAGTTGGTGAGCGCAGCATGCTGGCACTGCCAAGGACGCTGGTGTGGGACCTGCCCCCTGTCCACTGGAGCGCCAGGTGAGCTCAGCCATGACAGGGCCAGCTCCTGGGCAGGACCATCCCAGTGCTGCTCCAGATCCCCAGAGTCACTGCAATGGGGCGGGGGAGCTGCAGGCCCCAGAGCCCCCCAGCAGCAGCCTGGCCCAGCCTGCCCATGCAGGGCTCTCAGGCCTGTTGTGCCGCAGCTGTCCCGTCCCTCCTGCCCCAGCGCCAGGCCCCGCTCAGCTGAATGTGTTTGCTCCAGTCTCTTACTGGAGAGGGGGCAGCCCAGCACCTCCAGCCGCATGCACAGGCTCCCGTTCCAGATCTGCGGGTACACCCGGATGAAGCGTGCGACCATGGGCTCCGGGAACTCGGTCAGCACCGGCGTGTCCTTATCCACATTGCCATGGAAGAGCTGCAGGGAGAGGCCCAATAGGCAGCGTCAGGTGTGGCACCAGGACACACGGCCCCTGAGCGCAGGCAAAGGAGGCAGGTGCTGGGCAACCCTACCCCCCACCATGCACAGTCAGTGCCCCTCAATCCTGACCCACAGTCCCAGCCCTGGGCTCCTCCCTAGCTCTGCCAGTGGCCCTCAATCCCGACCCCCAGGTCTGGGCTCCCCCCAGCTCTGCTAGTGCCTCACAATCCCAACCCCCAGCCCTGGGATGATTCCCCCCCAGCTCTGCCAGTGCCCCATAGTCCCAACCCCCAGCCCTGGGATGCTCCCCCCAGCTCTGCCAGTGCCCCTCAATCCTGACCCCCAGACCTGGGCTCCCCCCAGCTCTGCTAGTGCCTCACAATCCCAACCCCCAGCCCTGGGATGCTCCTCCCAGCTCTGCAGTGCCCCTCAATCCTGACCCCCCACCCCCAGGCCTGAGGCATGCGCCAGAGTTACAGCTGCTGTGCTCCAGACACGGTGGAGGCAGCCTGGGCGGGGTGGGGCCGGTTTGGGGGCAGGGTTGCGGGGGGGGGTGGATGGAAGCCCCCAGCAGGGTGCCGGGGGGCAAGGCCCATACCATCTCCTCGTAGCCATTGGAGTACATGACCCAGTTCTGGCTGTCGTTGCTGAAGCCCACGTAGAAGGCGGTGACAAAATCATCACTGGGGAGACAAGAGCATGGGGTGGACTCAGCACCCAGGGGCAGCTGGGGGCAGCCACAGTCGGGGGCAGGGAGTCTGGGGGGAGGGAGGCACAGGGATCTCAGCCTCAGGACACAGCCGGGGCAGGGAGTCTCAGGGGAGGGAGGCACAGGGACCTCAACCTCAGGACACAGCCCGGGCAGGGAGTCTGGTGGTGGCGGGGAGGAAGGCACAGGGATCTCGGCCTCAGGAAACAGCCAGGCATCACGAGTCCTAGGCCCAGGAGCCGACTGAGGTAAGTGCCGCTCAGCTGGAGCCTACACCCCGCACCCACTCCTGCACCCAAATTCCCTCCCAGATCCTGCACTCCTCCCGCATCCCAACCCCCTACCCCTGCCCTGAGCCCCCTCTCCTGCACCCAAACTCCCTCCCAGAGCCTGCACCCCTCCAGCATCCCAACCCCGTACCCCAGCCCTGAGCCCCCTCTGCTGCACCCAAACTCCCTCTCAGAGCCTGCACCCCTCCCACACCCCAACCCTGTACCCCAGCCCTGAGCCCCCTCCTGCACCCGAACTCCCTCCCACATCCTGCACCCCACAACCTCTACCCCAGGCTCAGCCCCCTCCCACACCCCAACCCCCTGTCCCAGCCCGATGAAAGTGAGTGAGGGTGGAGGAGAGCGAGTGACTGCAAGAGGGGGTGTGGAGTGAGTGGGGTGGACCTTGGGGAAGGGGCAGGGCAAGTGTGTTTGGGTTTGTGTGATTAGACAGTTGGCAACCCTAACCTGGCCTGTACCTACTGGATCTGGGAGTCCCACCCCCCGGCCCGTACGTACTGGATCTGGGAGTCCCGGCCCTGTGTGATGACCCCTGTGAATTGCGTGGTTCTCCTGGTGTCCACCTCAATCCAGTGAGCCTGGGTGTCGTCCTCCGCACACCAGGCGCCGTCGAAAAAATCGTCCTCGTTGGAGCCGGCCTGAGGGTTGGGCAAAGGGAGAGGGGAGAGGGCAGGGTCTGCCCTGAGGCCAATGGCAGGTAGGGGCGATCCCGGGTCTGGAGGGTCTGGCAGGGGATGGGGCTGCTCCTACCTGCATGTTGAGCCGACCGCGCTGAGCTCCCAAGCCATGCCGCAGCATGGACGAGGCCAGGATCTGGTCGTCCTCGATGCGGTGGGACTCCATCCCGATGGGGGGGCACTCTGCAAGGCAGGGAGGGCAGCACCCGTGTGAGGGGGGGAGGCCCTCACTAGCCCAGCTCCCTCCGGCCCCCTCATTCCCTGGCTCAGGGCCACGCTCGCACACCCAGCTGCCCCCTGCCCGGGAGCGACCCAGATGTGCCCGCTGCTGGTGGCGGAGCGGTCGGGGGACCTCTCCCTGCTCTCTGCCCCTTGCATCTGGCGTGGCCCCTACCGGGGCCCGTGGGCCCAGTGTGGGCACCAACCCAGCCGTGCCCAGTTTCTGCATCAACCAGCCCTGGGCCAACCAGCCTCACTCACCCTCCTGCCCCTGCATCATTCCTGCCCCCTGCTCTCCAAATGGGGCATGTGGCTCTGCTCCCGGCTGGCGCAGCCCGGGGGTCACTCACTTGTTTTCTCCTCCGGGGGCGTCCATTCGTCCTCATCTGTCTCCCACTTCTTCCCGCCCGGCTTCTTCGGCTTCCCTGCAGGTGGGTGGGGCGGGGGGTTAGTGAGAGGTAGGGGGAGGACGTCGGGGCTGGGGCTGGGCCCCCTGCTCCGGGCGGGCACTGAGGGTGCCAGGCAGGGCACGGAGAAGAGGTGGGACAGGGGCCTGTTGCCTGCACCCCTTGGTAGCTGAGCAGGGCCAGAGCAGCAGAATAGGAAGGGGCTGGGAAGGACAGAGAGGCCGGGGGCTGGGGGGTGGGGGCTGTGTGCACATCTCTCTAACTTAAGCTGGCATGGCCAGAGCACCTGGAATGACCTATGCAGGGCCAGGCCGGAGAGAGGGCCCCACCAAGGGTCCTGAGTACAGTGCCCCTGGGCCAGGCTCCGGCCGGGGATTCTGGGTACTGTGCCCCAGGGCCGGACCCCAGCCAGGGATTCTAGGTACAGTGCCATGGGGTCGGGCCCTGCTGGGGGTCCTGCGTGTGACCCCGCTCCAGAGAGGACATGGTTCGGGGAGGCAGCTCCGCACTCACCTTTCCGCTCCTTGGTCTTCTCCTCTGCCCACTTGTCATCCGTGCCCTCCTCCTCCTCCTTGCTGCTGCCGCCTTTCTTGGGCTTTCCTGCTCCAGGAGCCAAGAGGGGCAGGGTCAAGACCAATGTGGCCAAGGGAGGGTTAGATCAGGCTTCTGCCCCGGCCACTTGAGAACTGTGTCCCTGGGAATCCCCACATAGTCACAGGGCCAGCGTCCTGGCTGGGGGCAGCCAGGAGCACAGGCCAGCTGGGAGAAGGGAGCCCACATGGCCAGGGGTTTGGTCTACTAGGGAGTGCATACATGGTCAGCATATCTGGCCTCGCCCACAATTAGCATGGCCCCGCCCCATGTGCCTGGCCCCTCCCCCTGTGTGCCCTGCCCCACCCCACTGGGGGAAGCCCTCTCCTTACCTGGCTTGAGTCGCTCCTCGTCCGTTTCCATCTCGCCTTCACCCTCTTTCTTGCTGGGGAACTTGTTGGGCTGGGGAAGGCCGTATTCCACTGCGGGCGAGAGCGGGGCGCGCTGAGGGGCCGCTGCCGCCAAACGCGCGGGAAGTGGGGGAGAACAGGCCAGGGATCGGCCCCGCTGGATGCCACAGGACATGGCGCTGGGCTGGCATGCACCCAGGCTGGGCCATGTGGGCACTGGGCAGCCCTCTCCGCAGGATCCCAGCCCTGCCCAGTCATGGCCCTCCAGGGGGGACCCCCTGTCTGCTGGTTCTAACTGGGGCTGGGGCCCCTGTTAGCTCCTGGGGGGGAAATGCCAGATCTCCCCCAGCTGGCCTAAGGCCCATCATGCTGCCTGGGCCTGCATGCACTGGCTGGGTGGCAGGCCAGGCCATGGCAGGGGTGGGAGCGGGATCATACAGGGGCCAGGGCTGTGGTGTCTGAGTGTAGGGCAGGGGGAGGGAAGGGGGCAGAGAGCTGTGGGGTCCGAAGCAGGGGAGAGGGAGACAGAGAGTTGCGGAGGGAGGCAGGGTGCTGGGGGGAGGGGAGGGAAGGGGCTGAGTGCTGGTGGGGGAGGAGGCCGGGTGCTGGTGCAGGAGGCCGGGCACAAGCGGCTGGGGGCCGGAGGCCCGTCCTGAGGCGGCCGACACTCACTGTCATCATAGTCCGGCAGTGGTGGCAGTGGCAGCTCCTCATCGTAGTCCCTCTCGGGAGGTGGAGGGGGAGGCTCCACAGGTGGCTCTGCAGGAGGAGGAGAGAGGCCGAGTGAACCCCAGGGAGGTGGGTACAACCAGTTGCCGGCGGAGGAGAGCTGCCAGGGCTGGGGGGACTTCGCCCAGGACAGACCCTCCGAGGGCTAATGTTTGGCTGCCAGCAGCACAGCATGGCCCACGACAGGGCAGGCAGGGGGCCTTTCAGAGGAGAGATCGTGGTCCAACTCCCACAAACCCTCCCCATCGATCTGTGGCGTTATCAGGCGCTAGGCCTGTGGTCTGAGGTGTCTGAGGTGAATTCAGGGACAGTGGCTGGAGCAGACCTGAGGGCTGCCCTAAATTGCCCCTCTGCTTCATTAGCCCCTGGGGACTTTGCAAGGGGCCAGAATAACCACGGTGTCTGAGCACTCCAGCCCCTCCCGCACAGAGCAGGTCCTTGGTTCCCAGGCTGTGAGGGTCACAGATGTGTGGTTAAGGGGCAGGGGCAGAGTCCAAGGGTCTAGTTGGGCCTGGGCACATCACCCAAGGGCACTGCCCCTGCGGCTCCCCATGCAGCGGAGCCTGTGGGCCCCAAGGGAAGGGCCCTGACACCCAAGCAGTGGGGAGGTGCTGCTTTGCGTAGGGAGCTGGGCATGAGGAGTAGGCACCTCTCTGACCAGTGGGCACACGACCCAGGGCACCAGAACCTTTGTAGAAGGGGAAGGGGCCCAAGGCCAAAGTGACCTCTCCCTCTCTGCAGCTGCCCAAGCCAGCTGCCCTTTCTTCTGGTCACAGCAGCCCCTGGTGGGTGAAAGGCGTCATTGCAGTGCCTCCGCAGCAGACTCTACTATTCTGCGGGGGAAAAACAATCTTCAGAGGACATGAATTCTGCGCTTATGTGCCTCTTGTTAAAAAGTGTAGGGAGGGGGGGTGGCTCCCTAGTCCCTCTGGTTTGGTGCCAGTACACACAACAGCCTCTGCACTGATGCAGGGCAGCCTCAGACCCCTCCAGTGGTGGCCCCCTCATGGGGTTTTCTTCCCTGCCTGTCCCCCAGCCCCCTTCCTCCCTGGCTGGGGAAGACTCGGGGCCAGAAGAAACGTACTTGGCTTCTCCTCCACCTCCAACGGCGGCCTCTCGGGTTTCTTTCTGCTCAGAGGTTTCTTGGGTTTCTGCTGCCGCCGGACGTATTCGACTGGGGGGAAGGAACATAGGTTTGTCACTGTCCTGCCACGGGAGGGAGAGCGGAGGCTCTAACCAGGGGGTTTCTCCCAGGGTTGTGGCATGAGGGGACAACAGTGTCCAGAGTGGGAGGAAAGAGCTGGCAAGAGGAAGGGTAACACCCCCTGGGGAGAATGGGGCGGCAGCCTAGCCAGCAGATGCAGGGCTGCCTTTCTACCAGGCCGTCTGAGAGCCGGGGCAATCCTGGGGCAGGAAGGGGCACTCAGTGTCGGGGGGGGTCTCCCTTCACCGTTGCGAGTGAGGTCAAGGGGGCAGAGCAGGCCGGATCCTGGCAGCTTTACTTGGATGCCAGCAGCCCTGGTCGTCGTCGTCCCCGCACAGGGACTGTGAGCCTGATCCTCCCCGCCTGGCATCATGGGCATCACTTACCCCTATCCCAAGTCCAAAGGGGGCTTGATGCCGGGCACAGGTGGCTCAGGCCCCGTAGGACTTTGGCCCAAGGGGTATCAGCTGTTTAAGAGCCATCTTAAAGGATCCCAGGGCTGGGGCTCCAGGTTCTGCACAGGGGATGGGGCTGTGCAGCGTTGGAGGTCTGGGGCCTAGGAGGTGAGGGTGCCCCACCCCAGGGGAGCATTGGGGGTCGCAGGCTGGCCCCTTCTTCTTGGTGTAGGGGGGCCCTGGTGTGTGCTTGCTCTAGGGCAGGGCTGTCCCCACGGGACCGGGGCCCAGAGGGGAGTGAGGGTCTGGGCGGAGGAGCCGCAGGGAGGTAGCAGCAGCCCCGTACAGTCCTCGTAGTCCTCCCGCTCGATCTGTTCATTGTAGTCCAGCGTGGGCGGCTCGGGCTCTTCCGTCAGCACTGCAGAGAGAGACAGACACAGTCACCAGCTGCTGCCCATGAGGGTGCCGGGACCCAGCTTGACAGGGGGCCAGGCAGGGGGAGACACAGCAGGGGCTGCTCTCTGCTGTACCAGGCTGGAGCTAAACTGCGGGCAGGAGAGGGCAGCGCAGTCATTGCTACAGCCCCATCTGGGAGGTTGCACCAGGGCCGTGGGCCTGAGGAGAGGCCCCACCAGGGTTCCCACAGGATATGCCAGGGCTGGGGGCTCCTGGAAACTCTCCTGCCCTCCCCGAGGCCACGGGGATGCTCTGGATTCAGGACAGGGAACTGAGGGGCACACGGCCAGGGCAGGCCCCACGCAGCTGGCGAGTGCTCACCAGGGTCGGGCGCCGGTCTCCGGTCCTCCCTGCTGGGCTCCCACGGCTCTGTCGGGGGCTCATGGAACTCATCTAGGAACAAAAGCTGTTGGCTGGGAGGGGTCCTCTGGGCCAGGCACCTTCCTGCTGCGCCAGGGCCTCTTCAGCAGACCACACTCATGCACTGCCCTGCTGCCCTCATGCTGCATGGCCCACATGCTGCCCATACCCTGCCATCGTATCACCCTTGGTCCTGCGCCTCTGCCCCCCCACAGCTCTCAGAAGCGCATGCTGTTCCCACCAAAGCTCATCAAGCTGCTCCAGGCTCCTGTGCCCTAGGGAGATGGGGCCAAGCCTGTGTGAAGTGCCAGGGCAGTGCTGCGATGGGGGAGGGTCCACCCCGCAACCCCATCCCCGTCCCCCTCCCTGAATTGCTCTTACTCCGGCGGCTCCCCGGCTCCTGTTCTTCAGCCCAACGCGACTCGTCCGGCTCCTTGGGAAATCCATCTGGAAAACACAGGGCAGGAGTTCAGAGCACTGAGCCGGGGGCTGGGGAGGGGCGGGAAGGCAAGGGGCCAGGACTGAACAGCCCTCTCAATCCCTGCAGGAGAGCCACACAGCAGGGGTCCAGGCCGGGCAAAGGGCTCAGCACCCCCCTGCCAGGAGAAGGAGGAGCTCTCAAGAAAGCCACATGGCCTTGTCTCTGCAGAGACTCAGCACCTGACGGGGACGGTCCCCAGGGGGTAGGCACCTAGTACCCACTGGGATGGTCCCCAGGGGGTTGGCGCTCAGTACCTGGCAGGACAGTCCCTACAGGGAGAGACTCGGTCCCCAGAGGGTTGGCACTCAGTACTGGGCGGGGACAGTCCCCAGGGGGTTGGCACTCGGCACCCAATGGGGAAAGTCCCTGGGGGGTTGGCGCTCGGTACCCAGCGGGAACAGTCCCCGGGGTGTTGGCGCTCGGCACCCAGCGGGGACAGTCCCTGGGGAGCTAAGTGCTTGATACCAGGCGGGCCTGCAGGGAAAGGGTTTAAAAACATCTGGCTGTTTGGGGAAAATGCCCTTGACAGCTCTGGAGAGGACTAGCCCAGCTCTCTGGCTGAGTGGAACAGCACAGAATAGCTAACAGTACAAGTGAGACAACTAAAGTGGTGGTTTTACTCAGTGGCAGGGAGGGTTACAGCTAATAACCTGGAACACAACCCTCCAGGTTTCTCTTACTCAGCAGATGTTTGCTGAGGTTGTGGAAATTCTCCCAAGTCGCCTCCCCCCAGCCCCTGGGCACTGCCGAGTGTTTCCGCTTTTATAAATAGAACCAAACAGCAACTCCCAAATTTGCGGCTGGGTCAAAGACATTAACAGCGCATTGCCAGTTTGGAGACCGTTTCTATGGGGTGTTCAGTTACTGTGCGGTTTGCAAGATGGAGCAATTGTCTGAGGCTGCTTTAACCCTCAAACGTGCACTAGAAATTGTGTTCTCGATGGAGACAGCTGCTAAAAATGCCCGGGAGCTGCAACAGCACCCGGGCAACAAATAAACGGGAAGTCAGCCCAAAAAGGACAGCAATCTGTCTGCATGCACCTGCTGTGGCAAACCGGCCCGCCGTGCAAAAGGCTGTTGGTTCACAGACAAACCCTGCAGAAGCTGCAACAAACTGGGGCGCAGACAGGTGATGTGTAAAATGCACAACCACCATCTCACAAAGACAAGCCCAGGGGCTTTCGTCAGCTCGCCAGAGACAGCGTGGAGTCCATGGAGAATGCTGGGGCATAAGAACATAAGAGCAACCATACTGGGTCAGACCAAAGGTCCAACCAGCCCAGTATCCTGTCTGCCGACAGTGGCCAGTGCCAGGTGCCACAGAGGGAATGAACAGAACAGGTAATCATACAGTGATCCATCCCCTGTTACCCATTCCCGGCTTCTGGCAGACAGAGGCTAGGGACACCATCCCTGCCCATCCTGGCTAATAGCCATTGATGGACCTATCCTCCATGAACTTATCTTTTTTGAACTCTGTTATAGTCTTGGCCTTCACAACATCCTCTGGCAGGGAGTTCCACAGGTTGACTGTGTGTTGTATGAAGAAATACTTCCTTTTGTTCGTTTTAAACCTGCTGCCTATTGATTTCATTTGGTGACCCCTAGTTTTTGTGTTATGAGAAAGAGTAAATAACACATCCTTATTTACTATTTCCACACCAGTCATGATTTTATAGACCTCTCTCATATCCCCCCTTAGTTTCCAAGCTGAAAAGTTCCAGTCTTATTAATCTCTCCTCATAGGGAAGCCGTTCCATACCCCTAATCATTTTTGTTGCCCTTTTATGAACGTTTTCCAATTCCAATTCCAATTCCATTTCTCCAACAGTTTGTGTAACAATAAAGGGTCCGTCGGATTTTTTTACACCGGACGGAGCAAGACGTCAAATGGAGCTGGATACGGGGTCTGCCATGTCTGTGTCGGATACTCTGAGGCTCTTTAAAGAGGGGACTTTGCAGAAAACTTGGTGCTACTAAAAACATACACGGGGAAGTTTTCACTCCCCTGGCAATTATTATACTGAACGCAACATACAAATGTGTACAGCACCTGTTAAACCTCTCTGCTGTGAAGCGAGAGGGTCAGGTATTATTTGACAGAGGGGCTGAGAGAGATTCAGGTGGGCAGCAGAGCATAAAGGTCCAGATCCTCCAAGTTGTTTAGGCACCTAATTTCCGTTGATTTCAAAATGCCAGCAGATTTACAAAATTGTATGGCCTCTGGCCCAAAACAAACCTCTTGGACAAGGCAGAGGATATCTTTCAGGAGGGCATCAAAACCTTAAAACACCTGCCAGCAAAACTTGTGCCTAAAGAGGGAGCAATTCCTACATCTTGCAATGTTCATCCAGTGCATTTTGCCATAGGGCACTTAGGACTCCAGAATTATACCCAAGGTCAACTGGAGCAAAAAAGGGGGAGGAGGGATAGCTCAGTGGTTTGAGCATTGGCCTGCTAAACCCAGGGTTGTGAGTTCAATCCTTGAGGGGGCCATTTAGGGATCGGTGGCAAAAATCTATCTGGGGATTGGTCCCGCTTTGAGCAGGGGGTTGGACTAGATGACCTCCTGAGGTCCCTTCCAACCATGATATTCTATGAAAAAGAACACAGCTGGCCACATTTGTGGTGAATTTCAAGGTTGCCTGGTACTGCATAAAGATCAGTATCCCTGGCCTGGAAGTCAGGCTATAATTGCCTCATTAGCTGGCGGGAAGCATCTCTCTGAGATCAACTGAGTCTGAGCCTATCTACAAATGGAGACCAAAGATTGTCACAAGTATTGTGCGATGAACACACACACAAGGACTTATTCCAACATCACTGACAGGCATTTGGAATAGCATCCACACTTGCTGTCTGGGAGCGAGCTCTGGACCTGCTATTAGGAGACACTGCTGGTGCTCAGCATTTACTGATCACAAGAGCTAGGGGTGAGGAACACCTGGAGAACCTCCCAGAGGTCACTGTGAGTCTGAATCTGGGCTTGGGGCAAACAAGGAGAAATGGGATTTTTTCCAAGATTCAGTTGCATACGGCGGCCATTCCATGGACAAAGATGAGCTGCACAAATCCAAAGAGCAAGGCAAAGCTGTCCTTCCAGCATCCCAGCCACGACTCGTGTCCCACTCACATTCCTTTCTGGGCATGATCAGTTACTACTGACTGATCTTACTTAACACAGCGGCCGGGTTATGAGCTGTTGCACAATGGACATTAGCTCATCTCTCTCATCAATTGAAGTTGGTCCCTTAAAAGACCTTACCCACCTTGTCTGTCTACAGCAGTGGTTTTCAAACTTTGGGTCGCGACTCAGTACTGGGTCACGAAATGCAAGGCACTGGATCACCTTGCTCAGTACCCAGGGACCCTGGCAGCCAGCTAGTAAAAACTAGTAGTCTGTTCTGATATTGCACTGCACCCCGAAAGTGGCCAGCAGCAAGTCCAGCTCCTAGGCAGGGGGGCCATGGGGCTCCATGCACCGCCCCCACCCTGAGCACCAGCTCTGCACTCCCATTGGCTGGGAACTGGCCAATGGGAGCTGGGGGGGTGGAGCCTGCAGACCTCCACCTAGGAGCTGGACCTGCTGCTTATCACTTCCGGGGCACAGTGCAGTCTGTGGTGCCAGGACAGGCATGAAGCCTGCCTCTGCACCCCAGCTTCACCAGAGACTGGAGCCACTGGAGGTAAGTTCATGCCCCAACCTTGTGCCAGTCCAGTACCCTCCCCCCCAAACCTGGAGACCCCTCCTGCACCTCAAACCCCTCATCCCCGGCCTCACCCCCAGAGCCTGCACCCCCAGCCCAGAGCCCTGACCCCCCTCCTGCACCCCAACCCCCTTCCCCAGCCAAGAGCCTCCTCCCACACCCTGAACCCCTCATTCCCAGCCCCACCCCACAACCTTCATCCCCACACCCCAACCTTCTGCCCCAGCCCTGAGCCCCTCCCACACCCCAAACCCCTCATCTCCAGGTCCGTTGGGTCACAGCCATCAACAAGTTTCAACTGGGTCACCAGAAAAAAAGTTTGAAAACCACTGGTCTACAGTGAGTCACAGTTCTTGATGAAGTCAAGAAGTTTCCAGGATCGGGAAGGGACCTTACCAACTACAGCGCACCTTTGCTTATGAAGATAGCTTGTGCCACCTCACGTTATGAAACTGGAGCAGTCATTTCACAAGGGGTGGAAGATCACACTGCCTTAGATTTCTTGGCAAAAGGGAAGGGAGCTGTACTTGAAGTGAGTGAGAAGCTCCGAGTGGAGTTAAAAACTGTCACCAATCCCTGGGTGGACAACGGTTCACCAACCGCTGCTTTCGGTTTTAAAGGAGTCCCGGCAATGACTCCAGCATGGTTACAGAGAGGGGTGATGTTCAAAAGGGCCAACTGACATGCAAATGCAGATTGCTTGACATGCTGGCCCGCTGGAAAGTGGCAGGTAAGCTGGCACACGGAAGTGGCACCAGAGCCAGGTAGGTATGTTCTATATGGCACCCTTCCTTGGCCAACGAAACCCTAACAATGACCCAGTGCTGGTGAAAGAGCAGGACATTTCGAGGAGTGGATGGAGTAATATGCACGGACAGCTGTGTCCATCTTTCTTTGTTCACAAAGAACCGTTATGTGTATATCAAGGTTGCGAATGTGGTTATTCCTATGGGGCTCAGGGCCCATGTATTCCAAGAATTAGACAAAGACTTTTTGGGAATTTCAAAAAGGCAAAGTCTGGCCACGAGTCCTGGGTGGTGGGCAGGAATTGATACACAACGGAGGAAATGCCAGAACAAGCATCAAGATTGTCAGCGAATGCAACACATGCCTAAACGTGCTCCATACTGGACCGTTTTCAGGGCCATATATTGCTGTAGGTGCTCAACCTAACCGACTTGCGGTATTCTGTGTGCATTCCACTAGGTCAGCGCAGAGGGTTAGGACTTGGCTTTTCAGGGACGAGAGTTTCTCAGCAGATGGTGCCAATGTAACCTAATGTAAAGATGTCCAATGATTTGTCAAGATAAATGGTATCAAACATGGCACCTCAGCTCCTCACCGTCCTGGCAGAAATGTTCCTGCAGACATTCAAGCAAGCGATCTAGACTATGACCCCCCGATAAAGCTGGCTTACCACACAATATTGCAATTTTTCTCTTGGCCTATAGCAATGAAGCCCATGCAACTGCATATCAGATGCCAGCAATGTTGTTTATGGGAGGTAATTTAGGGTCTCACCTGGACTGGTTAAACTAGATGTTCATAAGAATCAGGTGGATGTGATTATTTGTGGCTAGACGGTCAGGTCAGGGTGAAAAAATCTTAGTGAGGGACGACCAAGCTGACTGGGGGAGCCCTGGAGTGACTGTACCTGGCTCTCTGCCTCAGTGGAGAGAAACAGCACCAAACATGCACTGGAAATGACTCATAACCCAGTCTTGAAGCACAAGTTCCACAACACTGCTGCCTCCTGGAAATCCCGAGCCGTGATACAGCCAGAGGCAGTGACAGCACCCGAGAGCCTCCTGGCCCTGTTTCTACTCCAAGGGACCCTGATTCTACCAAGCAGGAAGATGTCACCCCAGACACTGTTGCGATGCCCATGAGGCATTCTCCAGGGAGAAGCCACCGCTCAGACTGGCCGGGCAGCATGTTTAGTGATGCTCACGGACTGGTAACTCCTTGGTCGTGTCCTTTCATGCTAAAGGGGGAGGAGCCTGTCATGTGTCAGAACTGGGGGGTCGCCCTTGAGGTTGGGGGGCTCTGGGGAGGCGGCGGGCAATTGGACCAGGCAGGCAGGAGTGCGGGGCAGGTGGGCACCTTGTACTGAGTGACTGGCAACCTGATTATCCATTCAGTAGCACTTACCTTTGTCCCGTTCCCCATACGTCTGGGACCTCTCCTCTTCCTTGTCATAGGGTGAGGCGATTCTGGGAGTCTCGGGCAGGTCGTAATCCTTTTCGGCCGGCGGGGGGATCAGAGGTCTCTCGGGTTGCCGGTACCTCTCCTCTTCCTCGTAGGGCTGGGTGGGGGATGGTATCTTGGGCCTCTTCCCGACAGATGGCTTCTTGGTGGCTTTGGGAGGCTTCTCGGTGGCTTTAGGAGGTTTCTCCTTAGGCTTCTTGGTGGCCTTTGACTGCTTCTCCTTGGGCTTCTTGGTGGCCTTTGGGTCCTTCTCCTTGGGCTTCTTGGTGGTCTTTGGGTGCTTCTCCTTGGGCTTCTTGGTGGCCTTTGGCTGCTTCTCCTTGGGCTTCTTGGTGGGCTTGGGAGGCCTCTCCTTTTTCCCTTTCTTAGGTTTCTCTTTAACCTTCACAGTTGTCCCTGTATAAAAGGAAAGAGTCAGTCCCAGGCCAGTCTCTGGCCCCCACCCAACCAGCTGGGCCCCAGGCCTCTCCCTATTGGGTCTGTGGGATCACCTGCCTCCACCCAGCTGGGCCCCAGGGAGTCATTGTCATTCCACACATGAAGGCAGCCACACTCTGTTGGGGCCTGTCTCTTCCCCAGCCTTTCAGCAGAACATTAAACAATACCCACTGGGGATTTCTGATGCCCACGGCCCACTGGGCACCCAGCCCTGCCAGCACCATAGTCCACAGCCTCTGTGTCTGAGCAGCTCCCTGGGGTTCCTTCTATTTCCCACACGGTGACCTGCCCTGCCTGCATTCTCCACCACTTCCACGCAGGAGCCCAGCATTTAGGATTTTTAAATCTCTTGCTGTTTGGAGCCAGGCTCACAAGCTGTGAATGGTCAGCATTGGTAGTGCCAGCCCTGCAATGTGCCAACCCTGCAACGTGCCCAGCCTATCGTGCTGGTCATTCACCCAGCGAATCTGGCCGCAGTGTGTCTGCTAACCGAGAGGGCACCCGTTGGAACGATTAGCCAGGTTCTTTGCATGCGTCACTCTCGGCCGCTCATTTACTCAGCAAGCAGCTTGGGGGGGCGAGGGGGGGGGGGGTTTCAAACCTCCTGTTCTACTGATTGGAGACCATGGTCCTGAGAATTGTTTCTACTCCCCAATGGGGCGAGAGCAATCAGCTGCCCCAGAGAATTCCCACGGTTATGAATATGAGGTTTGCTTTCTGGAAATGTTCTCCAGCAGTCACAGATCATCTCTCCTCCTTCTGGGAACAATCCACGCTCCCCAGGACAGGCAGGAAGCCAGCACCAAAGAGATGGGGGGAAGATGAGCAGGAAATGCCTTGGCATAATTGCCCAGCTCCAGCCCCACTGATCTGATCTCAGGATGGGCCTCAGGACAGAAGCTAGGACCTTGGTGCACAGTCAGCAGGACAAGGAAGCAAGGGAATAGGGAACAGCTGAAGGAGGAGTGGGAAGCATGACTATCTGGCTCTGTTAGTGCCCTTGCCCGGAGGCCCCTCGTGGACTAGCGTGTGATGCAGGGGGCACTCCAGGAGGCAGGTGCTCTTCAGGCATATGGTCAGGGTGGGGGCTCTGAGATCTCCCCGGCCCAGGGCTCCAGCGAGCTCCAGCCAGACACGGAGGCCTCGCTCCATGACTCAGTGGCTGACAGGAAGGAGAGGAGGCTGCTGAGTAACGGCCCCGTCGCCCCGCGGCAACCACAGGCTCATTCCAAAGCTCTGAGCAGCAGCATTCCCATGTCCTCTGGTGTGTGAGCAGAGAGGGCCCAATTCTGGGCTGGGATTTGTAGCCACTCCTGCTCCTCGGGGAATGGAGCAGAATGTCCCCCGCCCTGAGTGCCCGCTGTCTGTCCAGCACCTGCCAGGAGTGTGACACTCACATGGCCCCGTTGAACTGACACGCCCAGGGCAGGCTGCAGGGAGGAACGAGTCCCCCGTGCAGAGGATACAGGGCTCCTTCCTCCTCCTCGCTCCCTCATGCCCTGGGCCTCTGGGTGAAGCCCCATTCTGGGCACAAGCTGAGTTGGAGTTCCTCACTGCCTGCCCAACCTCGGCAGCGACTGGATGCCCCCACACCCGACCCGGTCGGGGCTGATACCCTCAGCAGCCATGGCTAAGCAGACAAGCAGCAGATTTCTGACAAAACAACGTGCAAGGAGAGCAGTGTGCCATCGCTGGATTCCCGAGTTAACAGCTCCCTGTGATGAACTGCCCCCAGCTCACACCTCTCCAGCCACCTACCCTAACCCAGAGCCCTGCCCCTGGGTGACAGACCATCAGGGCTGTCTCAGACAAGCCGTCCTGTCTTGCTTGGGAAGCACGGCCTCCCTCCTTGGAGAAGCTGGCGCAGCCCCACAGGCTGAGCAAAACAGAGCGAGCCCCCACCAGGGTCCAGGCTGTGCACTAGCAGCCGCCGAGCAGGGAAACCTCGCCTGAGGGCTGGGCCAACAGCCAAACCCCACTCTGCAGGCCTCGGCCTGGAAAAGCTGACGGAATGGAGCGAGTGGCCCACTTCCGAAGCCCAGAGGGGCCGTGCTGTCAGGGGCTTGTGCAATCAGGAGCACTGGTGAGAGACAGCATGTGCACGGCTATCCCTTTCCCCCGCCCAGCTCTTCCATGCCCTTCAACCCTGACCTATAACGCCCTGCTATCCCAGCCCTGGGCTCTTCCCCAGTGTCTGCAATGCCCGTCAGCTCAGACCCAGAGCACGGCACTGGTAAGGATGGTAGCACAAAGCTCTCCAGTGCAGGATTCCCCTTTCTGCCTCATCACTCGACACCCAATCCATACGGCTCTTCCACCCCACCGTGGGGACTGGGAGCAGGGGGAAGAGAACCCAGCTGCCCACTGTGCTCTGGGGCCTGGCAAAGGCACCAGCCCCCACAGAGCCCAGGAATGATACAGCCTCCTCAGGATGCAGGAGGGAGAGAGAATGGAGCTAGGGGCCAGCTGAAAGTTTTCCATCAAGACCATATAGAAATTTGGCTTTTCCACTAAACCAGTTTTTTGTTGTTTTTGTTGTTGCAAAAAGCTTCTCTTTCCTGTGGGGGGATTTCAGTGGAAAAACCAATGCCCGAAACCTGCAATATTTGGATCCTGCAATGCCCCAGGGTAGATGCAGTTGACTTGCCTCGCTCCCCTCTTCTCCTCGATGCACCACGCTCCCCAGGGGACTTCGTCTCCCATGATGCTCCACAGCCACACTCCTTCCAAGCCCCTCCCCAAACGGGGAAACTGTTGTGCATCATGGGACATGTAGCCAGACCAGAGAGCTGGGCCTATAGCAGCCAACAGGAGGACACTGCACCCAAATGACAAATCCCATGAGCAGGAGGGGTTGCAGGGGAATAGGTGGGCTCCCATTTTCGAATCAAAATATTTGGGAGGTTGATTTTTTTTCCACTGAAAACTCTAAATGTTCTAGTTCTCAGTCACACACTCCATGCGGCGGGGTTCACACTGCTATCACCCAGTGAGCTGCTGCTGTGGGTCAGCATGGAGGGGGGACACCATGGGGCAGTGTGGCTGGGGGTTGGGGAAGGCTAACGGCGCCTCCTGCCAGCCTCCAGGAAAGCTGCATAGCAGAGCTGTGTTAAGGCTGAGAGTGGAAGCAGGCAGGCACACAAACACATGCATGGAGGGCACCACGTGCACACACACAAACGCACGGAACCACATGAACACACACATCATGCATCTACCACACACACGCGCAGGGGCACTTCCCTCAAAGACAGTAGCCAGTCACGTTTATTGTTCCGCCAAGCCCATGTTTTCTGGGCTTCTGATTTTCGGGGGTGTGGGCCTGGCTCCCCTCCTGGCCTGGACTCTCCCCTAGAGGCAGCTCAGTGGGGACATTTTGGAGCCTGGCCTGGGATCGCTCTTGTGACCATCTGACTGCGCCACCTGTGAGCTGGTCCCAGAGACAGGCCTGGTGTGAGGGTAACGGCCCCACCTGTGCCCCCCTGTGGCTGTCTGGAGGGGGACACTGGGATATCAGCTTCCCACATCACCCTCTGCGCTAACACCTGGGGGGAAGTGGGGCTGGATTCTCAGCCCCAGGGGCCAGACCCTCCATCAACCCTCTAACCGGGAGAGCATGGACTAGCCCCCCTGCAGCTCTGCTCCTTACCTGGGCCATCGGCGCAGGGGAGGAGGGAGCAGCTCAGTTCATACAGTGCAGGGGGGAGGGGGCTGGGATTGCAGGGGGGAAGGGGATGAATAGACACTGTCCATACAGGGGTTTGCTCTCTTGTAACTGTGACAGATGGGGGAGGGAGTGAGTATGCCCTGGGCTCTACATGGGGGAAGAGGGGGAGATCTGCCCCAGGGGTCACAGACTCCACCATGGCTGCCTCCTGGCTTTGCCTCAGGAATGCTGAGCACACTGCCCCAGGCACTAACAGGCCGGTTTGCTGGGAGGACACCACCGACCAGGTGCTGATCTCCAGACATCTCCATCGGGCAGGAGCCAAATACCAGCCCCCGTCACTTCTTGGGAAGGGACAGTCCACACCCACTTCTGACGGCCGGGGTGTCCCATCACAGCAGGCTTCCCACAGCATCCAGGGCTGCCGCTGTCAGAGACCGGACCCTGGGCTGGTGGACCCAGATCTGACCCAGGCTGGCGAGCCCTGTGGTCCAGTCTCCAGCCTGTCACCCACGGCTGGGAACCCCCGGTAGCAACGACCGGCCTGGGTCGAGGGGAAGGGGCGGCAGCTCCCAAGGCATTTTGGGAAGCCCATCACAGCAAGGGGCACTGGCTGCTCTGCTCTCCCGCTCCCCCTCTCCCAGGGACACCCAGCACGAGCCAGGCAGTGGGAACTCCACATCCCAAGCTGCACGTCGCAGCCAGCACAGCCCCTCTGCCGGCCCTAGGTAGCTGCCAGCGAGTTCCTTCAGGCCCAGTTCCCCCTGCCCAGCCCCTGGGTGCCAGTCACACCTGTGCAGAGGGGATGTAGGAAATGGGGTTTTGAGGGGGCTGGGCAGGGCCAGACTGGACCCAGGCAGAGTTGGGCCCAATGAGGGTGGGTGGGGCAGGATTGGGCCCTCTATGCCCAGGTTGCTCTCAGAACACTTACCTTCTTCCACCTCTGTGGGGGCCTTGGCTGTCTTGTCCTTCCCTGCAGGCTTCAGCCTCCCTTGTGGCTCAGGAGGCTCCTCCAGTGCCCGTCCCCCGGCTTCCTCCTCGCCCTCGGGGCTGACCTCCCGCAGGAAGCCCTGCAAGAACTCCTCGATCTCGTCATCCGTCAACTCCGGCGGGGGCTGCCCTGGGCTAGGGGTCAGCAGCCCCACGAGCAGACAGAGCGGCAGCAGGCGGCAGGCTCCGGCAAGCCCCATGGAAGCCTCACGCCCCCTGGGGGGGGCTAGGGCAGAGTTAGAGACCCCCCAGCCCCGGAGGGCACAGGCCTACGGGCTGGCTGGCCGTGGGGACAGGACCCGGTGGGGGGCTGTTTGTCGCTCTCACTTCCTTTGGGGCAGCTGGGTCACCGGGCTCCACAGTAGGCAGATGCGACGCAGCTGTCAAGACAGGGCAGCTCCGGGGCTTCCGGAGCGGGCGGTGGAATGTGCTGCCGACGGGGGGCGGAGGGGGAGCAGGAGCCAGCCCCAAAGAATGCAGCTCCGCACAGATGGGCTTAATTCAGACCAGAAGGTTGTGGCTGCATCAGCTTTGAAGTCAGAGGCAGCAGGCCAAGGGCTGGGAGCCAGCAGGCCCCCACGACGCCCTGGAGAGGTTGACTCCCCCACATCCAAAAGTGGGGGGTCCAGGCTGGGCTGTACGGATCGGTCCAATAAGCCTAGCAATTGCTGCAGGCAGCAAACAGCGCCTGAGAGCTCAGAGACTCCTTGCTGTCGCCTTGCCGCCCCCACCAGGATCTCCAGCTCCCCCCACACAGAGGGGACTTCGGCAACGCAGTTCCCTTTGCTGAGGCAGGTCACCGGGACTGCAGTCTGCAGGGCGTGGATTAGGGGGTTGATCCAGTCCCGGAGTGCAGCAGCAGCAGGCACCTTCCCCTCTCCCCTACAGCTGTTGGAGTGGAAGCGTGGCAGCTGGAGGAACTGTCTAGCTCTGTGGAGGAAACCAAGGCCAGCCTTCCCTTCCCATTTCCAGAGAAGGGTGGATCAGAGACGGCAGCACCCTTTGCTGTAACCCCATCCTGCCTGGGGAAGGGGAGATGCTGCCCAAGGCAGCTAGCACCGGCTCAGGCACCACAGGACCAGGGGAGACTTCCAGTGGTGTCGGAGAGCCATTCGCAGCCAGCACTGGGATCGGCCTCTGGGATGCCCCCTCTGCGGCATCCGTCAGCACGCTGCCCCAACGGCAGAGTGCACAAGCCAAGATGCCCGAGATGCCGGATCACTGCCGAATGCAGGAGTCCCTGGGAAGATCTGATCCAAACCATGCAGGGGCTGGACGGCTCCAGATCCCTGCAGAGGAAGGCGAGGGCTCTCCTCAAATATACTGAGCAGAGGTGGGATTGGAGGCTCAAAGCCCAGGCAGGCACCCAGGGGGCATGACTGTACAAACAGCAGAGTCACCTTCTTCTCCCAGGACTCTGTTGGTTCTGCAGCTGGACCCCTGGATCTAGTGGCCCGTCCCCCTGGATTTTGTGGCCCACCGGTTTCCATGCCAGGTCCACTGGACTCAGTGGCCAGGCCCCCCGCTGAACTCAGCAGCCTCTGATGCAGCAGATGGGAAATTCTGTGCCTTAATGACATTGGAAGGAGTCCCCTCGCCCTCTGCACAGCGGGCCCCCGGTTGGATAGACAGCTCCGTTTGCCAGGCACTCTTTCCACACTTGCCGTAAGATGCTGGCTGCTGCGTGATTTCACCATGGGAGCTGCCAGGCAGAGCCTGCAGGCCATGGCAACTGCGGAGGGACAGCAAGGGACTGGCACCTATGAAGGCATGGGGAGATTGTGGGAGAAGACACTAGCTGGCTTCTTCCGCTAAAGCAATCAATGATTTGTAGCCCGCCCCTATGGCACCCTTTGATTCCCAAATGTGGTAGAGCTCCTTACTGCTCCCTCCTCAAAGACTTGGTGACGCACCTTAGGACATAAAGCAAATGTGCACGTGCCATCAGTAGGGTTCAGAGTTAACGTGCTCTAGCATCTGCCAGGTCACACAGGGCAGTTTTCATCGAGGAGCAGTCACATGCCAACGGGGAGATCCTGGGAACCAAATCTGCACCCAGAGGAGAATTCTGCCACGCATTCCCCAACAGTGGACTCTGCCGGGCCTCAGTTCTCAGCCAGGCCTTCCCTATGCTGAGCGCAGGACTGAAGGACATGGCACAGCCAGCTTTAAGCTCCCTTTGCATTCAGGTCCTGCCCAGCCTCCTGCGTCAGCTACACTGGCCCCATCGTGCTCCTTGTGGCCCCTGGGAAACAGAGAAGAGAGTTTCAGTGTGGTGTGCCCTGGTCACGGCCCCTCATTTTCCCTGCCTGCAGTGTGCCCCAAACCAGGGGCTGGCTGCCAGGCTGCTCCAGCAACCACCCTTCGATGGGGGTGTGCAGAGGGTGTTCCCCAGAGCTCCTTGGCAATCAGGGATCTGCCTCCGCCAGGTGCTCTGGGATCACTCACGCAGGGCTCCCTGGGCAGTGGGAGGAGTCCGTCCTGCCTCACCCCTTAACACCCCCCCAGATCCCGTCCCCATGGATGTCCTAATCCCTGGCTGGAGACCAGAGCTGGCAAAGCCTGCTGTCAATGGCCCCGGCAGAGCCGTGCGAGCTGCCCTCAGACTCTCCCCACAGCCACAGAGCTGCTGGCGCCAGGGTGGGCGCCCTCCCGCTCCAGATGCCCACCCCTAGTTCCAAATGTCCGAGCCTTTGGGAGACATGGATCTGTGCCCAGGCCAAGCAACAAACCTCACTCTTGTCCCAGCTGCCAGCAGCTGGCACCCACCCGCTGTCCCCCTGGAGTTTCCTTACGGTGAGATTGTTCCCTGGTGCTGGGTAGTGCTTCCCAGGCCCACTCTGTACCACACCAATACTGGGTCCTCCTCTCCCTCCGCCTTGTGCATTCCAGCAGTGCCTGGGAATGAGTCCCTGGCACCCACGTCTGCTGGGATAAGGGGATGTCTTGCTTCCAAGGTGGTTGGACTTGGCCTGGCTCAGATTCCCACTGCAGGCATCTGGGCCTCTTTCCATGGACCCTAATGGGAGTTGGTTGGGCGCCATTATTCAGAGGTTGGCGTAACCCAGCCTGTCTCCTCCGAGGCAGAATCAGCAGCACGGCTGTGATTCCAAACCCGCCCCCGTCTGCTGGGCAACGTGGTCAGCGTGCAGCACCGCAGGGTGCCAGTCTACGCACACAAACATCACTAGCTGCCCGGCTGGCTAGCGACCGGGGGGAATGGAATAAAACCAGCCAGCGAGAGTGAGCTCCCGCCCCCAGCACTCTGCTCATGGCCCCTCTGGGACAGGCCTGGCCTCTTTCAGTGGATCATTCAACAGGCAAGGGAAGGCCTGAGAAGGGACCTTGGTCATTGCTACCAGGTAATTGGCCATCCAGGGCTTATTGCCGCAGAATAGGCTTTGTTACCTGTGACATCTAATATCTTGGAAGCTTTCGCCAGTGGTGCAGAGATCCTCTGGGCTAAGGGGCACTGGAAGGGGATGCTTGGCTCACAGCAGAGATGGGATCTGGGGTCAAATACCAGGCTGTTGACTAATCATCAGTTGGAGAAGCTGGAAGCCAGAGAGATTCCACTGCCAGCAGCAGGATCTCAGACCCCTTGATCAGCCTGGTCAACACCAACCTAACACAGCACCAGATGCTAGGGGAGAGGAGGCAACATGTTCTCCAGAGGAGAGCGTGATCTGACTGTTCTGTCACATGTTCACAGGCCGGCCCTGGGAGGCAGCAAGGCGTTGGCGGGGTCACACAAGGAACCCAGCCTAAGAACCCAGTACCTTTTCTCTCCCCACGGAAAATGGGGGAAAGTCCCATGGAAAGAATGAGTCCCCCCAGGCCTGTATCTGAGGCCCCAGATGAGGAGGCACCCCGAGATGTAAGGGCAGATTGAGGAATCCAGAAAACCCCCAGATGACCCATCTCTAAGGCCAGCCCTGGAGGCTGCCCCATTGGAGCCATGACAGAAGGAGAAAGCAGCAGCTCCTGGGCTAAAGAAACCGGAATAAGGGTCCTGAAGCAGGCACCTGGCAAAGTGCTGGAGTCCTAGAGGCCAGGCAGAGTTCTCAGTGACTACGGGATCTTGCTCCAAGGAAGCTGCAAGTCCCGAATACTTTGGCTCCGAAGGCCCATTTGGCCAAGGCCTTTCTGTGTCGCAGCTGCCTGTCTGAGTCTCTGGAGGGTTGTTGGATCCGACACAGCTTTGGATCTGAGGGCACATCCCTCCGCTGGGCCGATCTGGACTCAGGGGCATGCCAGAGGAGCAGCCATTCCTTACACAGCATGAACGAGAGGCCATTGATGGCTGTGGCTGCCCATGTCTCCCAGGGAAATCCCTATCCATCACAGGCTCGGAGCGCCTAGAACAGGGGAGGGGAGCGGGTGACGGCACAAGTTCATTTCCTGTTTACCACTTACTGACCCTATCCGGGGAAGCAAAACAAGTGAGAGGCCAAGGGCTGAAGATAGGAATCCTCTGCTAGCTAGAGTTGTTGTTACTGTCATTGGGCTGCAGGGTCTAGTGATGAATGGGTGGAAGTTGGAAGCAGATGGGCCATTTCAGCGCCAGTATGGCTCCTCCCCTCACCCCTCTGCAAGATCCCTGAGCTCCTTCTGGGGTTCATTATTTAGCCTTGTTGTCAGGAGAGTGACTTAACCAGAAAGAACAAAAATGAGGCACAAATGCTTAACGGGGAGGGGCAAAGAACTGTCAGAACCACTCGCTCCCAGACGGGGCGAGTAGGGCTTTCCAATGCCTGGGCACTTTCAACTGGGGGGGCTTGTAATGAAGTGGGAATGTTCGTGCTGTGTTATGTGAATGCTGAGTGGGGAGTATTGACCTGGGAAGGTTGCAGGGGAGTTGTGCTGGGACTGCCTGCCTTGGGGTTGCAGGGGAGTTGTGCTGGGACTGCCTGCATTGGGGAAGGGAGAATACCTGAGCATGTAACATGAGAACCCAGGAGAGGGGTTGAAGGCCAGGTGACACCTCTGCCTGGGACACTGAACAAAGGACACAAAGGCTGGGGGAGGAGCCGGGGGAGGCTGAGTGAGGGGCTAGAGGGGTGTTTTCAGTTTGGAAGCTGGCTGGGAAATGGAGGGGAGCCCAGATGGGGCTCGGGCCTCCCAACGAGGCTGTGGCCTTCCTGGGGCCCCAGATGGACATAACTAAAGGGGGCCCTGTTCTCTGTACCAACAAGACCTGTTTGGGACTGTGTTCCTGTCATCTAAATAAACCTCTGTTTTACTGGCTGGCTGAGAGTCACGTCTGACTTCATAGTGGGGGTGCAGGACCCTCTGGCTTCCCCAGGACCCTCCCCCGGGTGGACTCGCTGTGGGAAGCACATGGAGGGGCATATGCTGAATGCTCCTAGGAGAGACCCAGGAAGGTGAAGCCATGTGACCTTGCCCTGCAAACAGTCTCCTCCAAGGGAGAGGAGGCTCCCCAAAGTCCTGACTGGCTTTGTGGGGAGCAGTTCCAGAGCATCGCCTGGGGACTCCGTGACAGGGCTCTTTCTGGTAGCTCAACCTCAAGCTGTGGGCTGTATGCAGGAATTCCTTGGGACAGTCCTTTGGCCTGGGTGATAGAGGGGGCCAGATGAGCAGCATGGTCCCTTCTGGCCACTGATTGTCTAATTCTCGCCCAGACAGCAAACCACTGACCCTCCCCTCCTGGGGAGATGGGTAGCAGCCTCTCCTCACAGCACACACTGCTCTCTCCCCTCTCTCAGATCTCTTCAGTGGCTGAGCCCCCTGGGGACTGGTCTGTTCTGCAGGGGCTAGCCACCCCCACTCTTCCAGGCTCTGCTCACCCTGTGGCAGGGTCCAGCTCCCCAAGGTGTGGCAGATGGGCGGGCTGCTCTATTTGGAAAAAGCGTTTCTCAAGGGTCAATACGAACAAGCCAGAGGAGATGCCGAGCACAGGCCAGCCTCTTCTCACAGAGGAGGGGTGGCACAGTGAATAGGGGACTGATCTAGGACTGAGGAAACCTGGGGTCCAGTCCCTGCTCCACCACAACTGCCTGTGACACCTTGGGCAAGTCACTTAGCCTCTCTGTGCCTCAGTCTCCCCATCTAACAGCCCCACCCTGCCTCACAGCAGTGTTGTAGGAAAAACTGAGGTGCTCAGTTACTACAGTAACAGGGGACAGAGAAATACCTTTGACAGGGAAGTTTAAGCCCCAGAATCCAGTGGAGGAGGATAAAGGCAAGTAGGCCTCTCACCCTGTTCACTTTCCATCTCCTTCTCTGCCCATGATGCCCACTGGAATAACCATATTCTCCTAGCAGTGCCCTGGGAACCAAGGCAGTAAGGCCATTATTGTGTAGGCAGCCCTGGTGGGGATCTCAACCATCTAGTGCCAGGCTCAGGATACACAATGTAAAGGGGGGTCTCTGGCCCAAAAGTGCTTCTAAGCAAAAATCCCCTTCCCAGCATGCTGCTAAGGGTGGCAGAATTGGGCCTGAGATGAAGGGCGTACGGAAATATCTAGCCACAAAGGAAGACAGACGTTTGGCCAATGGAGATCATGTTAATTGTGGAGCCAAGCTCCCTTGGGAATGCCCAGACAGAGGCTTGTTACTGGGTCTCCGTGCAATAATGCTCTGCCATCACAGGAACCGGAGAGAAAGCGACACAGGGTCACCAGTGAGTTGGAGGCTCACCAGTGTTGGTGAGTGGGATCGTTAAGTGCTTGGCCACGCTTTGGTTCATTAGGAAATATGCGCAAGAGCCCAAATAACCAGCGTCTGTCAGGTTTACTGATATGGCCCAGGAAAAAGATTCTATGGGGTACCTGTCTCCAAGGAGCCATCCCGGGAAGCGATGCTACGTTCACCCCATGCAGAAGATGGATTCCTAAAGTTACTCCTCGACAGCCATCCTTTTACACCCTGCTTGTTTCCCAGGAACAGGTACCAGGTAGTATACAGCATTTGAAACTAGATCCAACCAATTAGCTTCTGTATCATTTTTCTGATCCCATGAGGTACCGTTCCCTTTGTTCTGTACCCACCATTCATTCCGCCTCATAACGCATCCGACACCTTCATCTTTGATCTGGATAGATGCCTCGCAAGTACTAAGGGGCATGAAGACACCTCCAGGGATAAACAGGCTTGGGATGGTAACTACCTTTCTATGGCTATAAGGAACCAATTATATGTTCTGATCCTGACAGTTTTCCTACCTACTTAAGCCAAAGCTTATGTCAGCTAATGCAAAGTGTTATGGGATAAGTGAACAGGTTTTACAACAAAGGAACAGGCTTTATATAACTATATAGCTATATAACTGCTATATTAATACTTAATGTGTGTACTTAATACCTATGTATGCTAGCCAGTGGACATTAGTCAACACCAGATGCAAAGCAGATGCTGTTGATCTTAGGCCTTGAAAATGCAAAAAGCCGCTCCCCTCCGTTCCCACAGGGATGGTGGCCAGTGGAGAAAGTGGCACCAGTTGTGAGGGGCCGGCGGGGAGCGGCACATTCACATCCGCTGAGATCTGAGGAATTTGTGGGTTTGTTTTCCTTCTTTCCCCTTCGCCTTTGTGCAAAACGAAAACCCTGCAAGAAAACACCATGCCAGGAGTGACTCAGTCAATGACACGGGGCAGCCAACCCAACGCATCATCCATGAACTGCACCGGCTGACCCATCGCACTGCAGCCATGCCCGAGCCAACCCACAGCTGTCTTATGGTGTCTGAGGTAGGTAAAGGGGGTTTTCTTTTTATTATTTGTCATGTTTATTGCGGTAACACCCAGGAGCCCCAGCCATGGGCCTGGACTCCTTGTGCTCGATGCTGTACAGACACCCAATTAACATGTGTTAGCTAACCTGGACCTAACCACTATCTCTTCCACAGTGTAGACACAGATTATCTATCACCTTTCACCTCCATTTCACAGATTAAGGTCAACAATAGGGGAGGGGAGGTGGGCAGCCATGGTACTAACCCCAGTCCGACCTTAGCCTCTTTTCCCACCATAGCACTGTGGGGAAAGGTGAGGAGAGCTCCAAACCTCTGCGCCTCAACGCACCATGGTCTGGCTCTGGCAGTCAGCCAGGAGCTAGCAATGTTGGGGCTATGGCAGGAGGCATTTAGGGGGACAGCTGGGCAGGGATGAGGGGAGGGGAGAGCTGGCAGTTGAAAGGTTGCCAGCTGAGCCCCTAGAACACACATACACATGGTCCCCGAGTTCCCTTTGAGTGACAGAGCTTCCTCCACTCGGGCTGGACTCCCAGACAGCCTGGGCTCGCAGCCATCACTTGTTGCCTGGTGGAGAATCAGCTGTAGCAGTTTGCATATAGCCACCTGGGTAGATATAGCCACCTGGACGCTCTCCCAACTCTGGGACCAGGCCCAGGAGACCAGAGAGGGACTTGGTGTGGCTATGAGATGCCGACACTGTGTTGTGAACTGCCTGCCTCGCTGGGCGCAAATCAGGAGTAACTTCGCTGGGAAGACCAAGTGCCATGGCGTGGAACGGGTGGGCGAGAGGCCGGACTCCATCCCTCTCCCGGCTTTGAAATCAGAGCCCTGGGTCTTACTTATGCTGGTTTTATATCAGGGTGTCTCCACAGGTGTCAGCAGAGAGCCTGTCTTGAGAGTCACAAGCATGGGAGAGGCAAATCAGGATCTGTCTGCATTGAGTACACGCCTGGTCTAGCGTTGTTAGGATCAATATGTGGATGCTATCAGGGCTGCACAGTACAGGGATCCACAAGCTGGTCTAGGCTTCCCCTTCCTGGGTGCCGGACACTTGGCAGGCCAGTGTGTTAGTCCCCCGATCACACCCCAGCGAGCTGGGCTATGTCCGGACAACAGTACCTCCATTTCCCCAGCGTAGCCCCTCCCACATGCCAGGGCACGTCCGTGACTGGAACCCCACTCCGCACCTCTGGGGGACAAAGCTGATCACCACTCTGCCCAGGGTGCAGCTGTCAGGTCGGTAACTGGCTCTTAAGAATCACCCGGCCCTTCAGCGAGGGTAACGCATCCAGCCGCCGGCCGCTCCCCAGGAGCATGGAATGTGCCGGCTCATTACTCACAGGTGCCTCCTGCCTCTTTCACTCCCTGCCCTGAGCCCGCCAGCAGCCCGGGCTGGTATTTCAATGGGCCTAGTTTGTGGAAAGGGACCCAACCTCTCCGCCCTCCCCAGGGCTTTGGGGGGATCATGACATTGCTGCAGTGCTGGAGAAAGGCTAGATTGTTTCCTAGAGGGATTTCAAAGTGGGCCTTGGGCTTTCCTTCTGGGTCTGGGTCCAGGCCTATCTCCTCCCCGCCCCCCAGCAGCTCTGGGGCATGCTGGGGGCGTTGAGTGTTAGTTAACTCTCTCACAAGAGGAGAATACAAGGCCTCGCCCAGCACTCAGGGCTGTGCAGTGCCGGGAGCTCTTAGCATACAAGAGGCAAGCTGAAAATTCCTGGGCTCCTGGTTCCCAGCCCGTGCACCTTCCCTAAGCCAGAGGCCATTCTGCGAGGGAAGGCTCTGGCTTGCCAAAAGCTGCGGGACAGAGAGGCTCAGTCGTCGTGCAGTGGTTGGACTGTACCATGCCACGTGGGAAGGGGCAGCATTGGATCAGAACAAATCTGCTCAGGATTCTGGGAGCTTAAAGGTATTGGCACAGTCCCCCCCAGGCTGCACAGCGCCCGGTCTGGGCTGCAGCATTGCTGTTTTTCAGAGGGGGCCTAGAAGCAAGGACAGTTTGGGAACTGAGGGAGCAGAGTTAGTGGCATAGGCCTGTAGCTCGTCCATTTGGGAAGACGGCTCAGGGGGCACAGACTGCAGCTCTTCGAAGAGAGGGCTCGGGATACTGCCTACCCCGGCTGCATTCCGCCTCCGCAGCTCTCTCTGCATTCTTGGCTGCTGAGCGACCTGGGGCCGTACCCTGAACTCCTGCCAGACTAAACCTTACATAAGCATTTGGGAAGTTTGGGTTGGCCAGAACCAGAGGGGGGCTGCTGGGAACCAGGGCTGGGAATGCTACCCACAGCCTGAAACTGGAGCTCTCGACTTCAGCAGACGCGCACCCTGGGTCTGCGGCAGGCTCTGTGCTCTGGCCGGAGGGGGACTGGGGGCTCTGTGCTGGGGGCTAAGCCAGAATCTGGGGGCTGCACATTCAGCTCGGACGCAGCTTGGAATCATGTACCGGTACACAAAGCTCAATGGAAAACATGTGGCAGCATCCACACCCTGCCAGCGCAGGCTCTGCGTTCTGCTGGAGGCTGCGGGGACAGTGCTGGCCGGGTGGAGGAAGGGTGCCCCTTGCACTGGGTAGGGCAGCAGGAGTATGCTCCCTGAGAGCTGGGGAGCTCCAGGAAACACAACAGGGGCTTTACTGGCACCATCTGGTCTCAAATTGGAAGCTAAAGTGCAATGGACTCCAGCAGCACCTACCCTGGCACCAGGGAGCCGCCCAGAGCCCTGTGGCTTCTCCTGGCATCCCAAGAAACCGCTCAACTTACAGGCTTCCCAAGAGATGGAGCAGCACAACCACCAGCCCCCGTCCATGCAGCAGCTTTGGCTACCAGGCCGCCCCCTATGCTCCCCCAGGAGCCAGAGCATGAACCACATGAGGAGTGAGCAAAGGCCTGTCCCACCGCTGCACTCATGCATGGTGTGTGTGTGGGTGTGGGTGTTGGTGTCAGCTCCAAAACCAGGGGCTGCAAGCAGAAGGGGGCAGCCTTTGGCAGGGCCCAGCAGCTCTTTGTGGCATGTGACTGGCACGGCTGTTCCCATCTCGCCCTGGCCCAGGAGCGCAATGCTGGATGTCTCAGAGAGCCTGGGGGGCTGGAGGGTGCAGGCACCAGCAGCTTGAGAAACACCAGGCAACTGGAGGGCTCAACAAACCAAAAAAGCCATTGGACTAAACACCCTGCAAAGCTCAAGGCCTGAGACAGACACTCCGTGCAGAACAGACACATGGCACCGCTGCTCCAGCCACACCGCAGGACAAGGGGCGATGCTGGCACTGTCACAGGGTCACAGCTCTCCATGCACTGTCCTGGGGACTGCTGGGAGGGTGCAGACAAACATTCACAGGGGGCCAGCCTGCTTCAGGCAGTGCCCGGGCGGACAGTGCCTCCTCCTCCTCACCCCACCCCTCCCCAAGAAACCACCCAGCCGAGCTGGGGGACGTTCGTGGAGACACATGGTGGCAGCAGAAATTCCCTTGTATTTCTCCAGTTGCTTTTAAAACAACCCTGCTGCATGATGCCAGTCTCTGCAGACAGCTGGAGGGAGCCAGACACGGCCTCCTCCGGAAAGGTGCTGTTGCTGCAGCCCCCACATTCCGCTATGATCCGCTGGAACTTTCCAACGTGTTGGCCGCAGATCCATGTCCTGGTGAGCCCAGGCCTGTTGGTGCAGCTTGGGTCCTGTGCCAACCACTGGCAGCCAGACAGCAGCAGGAAGCAAACTGCTCCACGTTCATTACTCCACATGGGCCCACATGGGAGATGGCTCGCTTCTGCAAAAAGGTGATCTGCCAGGCACAACTCATCCTGCACAGGTTACCCTGCAGCGGTCCGATGCCTCCTCCCATGCAGCCCTGCCTGTCCTGCGGGGACAGGCTCTGATTTGGAGGCTGGCGGCACACAGCAGGTGGTTAAAGCCGGGCCACGTTCGCTTCCGGCACACGGGAGAGACGCCTTGCTTTCGGGCATGTGCCAGGCCCATCCACATCCAGAGGTACTTACATGGCTAAGGTACTTATGTGGCCCCCATCGCCACAGTATCCAGGCAGCCTGCTCTCTGGCATCCCGGGCCTGGAGGGGGCTGTTTTTGTGGTTAGCGACGAAAGGGGAAATGGAATCTTTGAAGTCACATGTTTCAGGCATTCCACACCTGGTGGCTTCGTTGGTCACTAATCTCCTAGAAGGTCCTGGGCCTTTCGAGAATCTCGTGGCACCTCCCCGACTTCCTGAGAGCAGTGTTTTCCTCCAATGACCCAGAATGACAGATCCCAGCATGCAAAGCTATCCTCTTCTAAAGCATGCATGCCAGTCATGCAATGAAGTCTTGAAATGGGCTACCAACGCCGTCAAATAGAAAGTAGCCAAAGGTTTCACAAGTGCAGGGGCACCAAAGATTCTCCCCACCTGGGGCACTGTTTGCTCTAGGGCCAGCCCTGGGCAGGGCTCTCAGCCCCATGGCACAGATGGGAGCTGACAACAGGGAAGCCACCCGCAGCAGGCTCACAGGAGGGGATGGGAAGCAGGGAGCAGACTGACCCATTGCAGAGGGGGAGCAGGGACTGGCCTGACCCATGGCTCACTGGGGGAGGGGAAGCAGGAAGTGGACTGATTGACCCATCACACCTATGGCTCACAGGAGGGGTGGGGGAGCAGGGAGCAGACTGACCCATTGCAGAGGGGGAGCAGGAAGCAGATTGACCCATTGCAAAGGGGGCGCAGGGAGTGGACTGACCCAAAGCTCACTAGGGGCGGGGGAGCAGGGAGTAGACTGATCCATTGAAGAGCGGTAGCAGACTGACCCATTGCAGAGCAGACTGACTTATTGCAAAGGGGGAGATGGGAGTGGCCTGACCTATATGGCTCACTGTGGGAGGGGGAGCAGGGAGTGGACTGATCCATTGTGGAGTGGTTGACCCATGGCTCACAGGAGGGGAGGGGGAAACAAGGAGCAGACTGACCCATTAGGGAGAGGGAGCAGGGAGCGGACTGATCCATTGCAGAGAGGGAGCAGACGGACCCATGGCTCACAGGAGGGGAGGGGGGATCAGGGAGCAGACTGACCCATTAAGGAGGGGGAGCAGGGAGTGGTTCAGGGAGCAGACTGGCCTATTGTTCATGGAGGGGCAGGGGTGCTAGAACAATTTTTATAGGGGAGGAGGGGTTGTGACAGTACTGCCCATGGGAGCCAGCTGAGGTCACTTAATTAGGGTAAACTGCACACAGAACGGGGGCAGACAAACCCCAAAAGCTGGTGGATATTCCACTATTTAGATTTACCAAGCCTGCACAAAACAGCTTCTGTAGTACCTCACTGGTTACTCAGATGTCCAAACAACGCAGTTCCCTAAAGCACCCAGCCTCAAGCCTCTATCCAGACACACTTGTCAAACATATGATGATGAATTCTGAAAATCTTATTTCATCGTATAAAAGAACAGGTTCTCCCAACCCCAAAGAATCAGGCCCCAGACAGGTCCAATTATAACTTAGATCTGACCCAAAATCCATGCTTACAGCCAATTCTTATTAACTAAACTAAAATTTATTTAAAAAGAAAAGAGAGTGATTGTTGGTTAAAAGATCAATATACATACAGACTTGAATTCAATTCTTGAGGTTCAAATGCATAGCAGAGATGAGCTCGTAGTTGCCAAAAGTCCTTTAGAAATAGTCCATAGTGTTGCCGACACAAAGTGCCCGAGGGGGGCAACAGCGGGGTTCGTTGCCCGGTGTACTTCGCGCCAATAAACGTACCAGGGTAGAGAAGCAAACAAAGTTTATTTGAGATCTCAAAGCAGTGCAAGCAGACTAATGCCTCAAATCAAGCACACCTACACAAGTGGCTTTTCCCTTTTTATACGTTTTTTTTCTCTTTCTTCTTTCTTCTCCCCCCCCACCCATTCCTCCTTCTTCCCCCTGTAGCAGTTACATAAGCACAGGTGCATTAAGTAATCTTGGCTGCGGCAGCTCATTAGTAAGTTTTCCTTCTGCAAGTTATCTTGTCCTTCTGCTAAAGGTGCACAGGCCTTATCACTACTGCTTTAGACCGGTTTGAGCTGTGCTGCAACTGATAACTTACTGTTACACATTTAATTTCACAGCTGCTAGCTTTCTAGATCAAGTAGAGTTCAACATGGAGGAGCTTTGGTTCACTGAGGCCTAAATTTATGCCTAGTGACACCAACAATAGGTTATAGTCCAATGTCCATATTCAGGGTGACTCCAGTCAATGACTGGGGATCTCAATCCTCGTCGCTTAAGGTTTCCCCCTCTTGAAACCCAAAGCAGATCTGAGATCAAACAGGATGGTGTCCAAGGGTTTTTATACACTTTCCAGCAGCCTCTTGGCTTGAGAGAATAAGCTTAATCTTCTATCTCCCAACCATCTTGGCAATTAGCATAGTGCAATGTATCCATTAAACAGTTCATTACAACCTTCAAAGAGACATATAGACAATGATACTGTTTCACTCAAGTGTCATCATAAAGGTTAATATGTGGAGGGGTGAAGGAAGGAGGGGCGCCACCACCCTGAATAGCTGGGCTCTTTCTGCTCCCCCTTCCCCTCCTGTGACAGTAATGTTGGCTAGGGGGGCTCAGCCTGCTTTCTGCATGGGCTCTGATTGGCTGCTTGCCCCTCAAGGAGGCAGGGCAGAGGGGGGCATTCCCCAAGCAGGGCAGCCATGTGTTCTGCTCAGCAGCTGGCTCCAGCTGTGACCATGAGATCTGTGTGATCTGCGCCCCCTGGAGCCCAGCTCTGTGAGCCCCAGCTGCACGTTCAGGAGGGGTTCTCTCCCCAATGACCCAGGCTGTCGAGCAGCTGATGGGGCATTACCCACATCCCCTGGGGCAGGGAGGGAGCCTGGGAAACAGCAACTGGCCAGCAGGCATTAGAAAGCACACCTCGGCTGGGTGGGGCCTGCCCGCAATTGCCTTTGGGAACCACCTCCCCCCGGCTCCCTACCACAGCACCCCCTGCCCTACGCCGGCCACACACCACAGCGGGGGCAGTGCCCCGGCTCAGCCATTCAGCCTCCCAGTGGCCCAGTTCCAGGAGAGCAGGTGGCAGGGCAAAGCACACCTGTCTCCCCCTGCCGTCACCTGGGAGCGCCCTTCCCCACAGAGCCAAGGAACCACAACCCTGGCCCACCCAGCACTCACCTCGCACAGCGAGGGCCTCCTAGGCACACACACAGGGGGCCACTCAGAGAGATGTCCAGACATAGTGGGTCTCTCTAGGGGAGAAGGGGCTGGTTGGGGCTGGAATAGTCAGGAACTCCACCCCCAGCCAGCTCCCTGCTCGATCCTTCACCCCAAGGGTACCGCTCTCCCCCTTCCCTACTGCCCTCCAGCCATGGTCGGAAGCCACTGCCCTTGAATGGGTCACTGCGAAGCATCTCCCGGAGGAGGGCTGGCAGCTCTAGGCCGCCGATGGAGGGGTCGCAGCCCGGTTCATGCATCTCTCTAAGCCGCCTGTCAGACTCTCCCTCACCTGCCTCTGTGGGGAACAATGCGCAGCGTTCGGCCTCCCGGGCCTGCAGCCTGATGGGACAAATCAGACACTTCTCCACTGATGCTGGAGGAGCAGACCAGGGAGAACCCACACACACTGCGGAGCCTGGGGAACGCCCCCTCCACTGGCCCTGCCCCTCCATCCCGGCGCTCCCAGATCTCTCCAGGTGAAACCCATCTAACAACCAGTATTGCTGCTCTCTGCCTCCTTTCCTTCCCCATTTGATTTGCTGCCTCCAACAGGCCCTGCCGGCCACCCCAGCCTGCACGGGTGTTGAGCAGGGAGTGGGCTGGGGGCAGCTGCTGGATTTCCTGGCAGGGGCCATGGAGCAGAGGCAGGGTCCTCCATGGCTGTGGAGAGAATGAACCATGGCTGGTCGTTCAGACTGATTTAGTGGCAGGGCTTCAACTTCTGGGGGTGTTGCAATATGCCCAGCACCCCTATAGGGGGCAGGGTGCCTGGCCACTCCCAGCAGAGGGGCCAGAGTTCAGAGTGCCTAGTGCCCCCACAGGAGTCACTGTGCTGTCCCTCCTCTAGAACAATGGGGAATCCCCTCTCCTCCATAGAAAGGGATCTGGAATCCCTCTCCAATTGACCACACTGGGGAGGGAATGGGGCCGAATGCTGCTAGGAGCCAGTCATGGGGCAGACCCCAGTTCCCTCCTCCTGCAGCACATCTCAGGGGCTGACGTGGGAGGTTGCCTGCGAGAGGCAGAGGTGCTCGTGGGGGCGCTGCCACCCTGCTGGGAGTACCTTGGTGCAAAAATGGTGTTGCTGAGACCCCCCAAGCGGGGCACAGCTGCACGGGAGCTGGCCAGCACCCTGGAGAGTGGGACAGCGTCAAGCAGTCTACACCAGCTGGGGTGGCTCTGGGGAGCAGCTGTGCTGTCTGATGCATGTCGGCCCCATGCTCTCCGAGCACCTGGCTGGGCAGAACAGGCCACTGGCTCTGCGGGGAAGAGAAATGACACATTTCCCAGGGCTCCACGTGCTGGCCAGAGAATCCCTCTGTGGGTCCCTGCCAGGGAGCAGGCTGGGCCTGGCTGATATCAGCAGGATATCGAAAAAACGGTCCTTTCCCACCCCAGGGGGGACCCCAGCGCCAAGTGCAAGCGGCAGCTAAAGCAATCAACAGCGTCGCCAGGAGTCAGGGCCTCCTCTGTGCAGCATGAGCGGCTCGAGGCAGAGTCCAGAAGGCTCTCTGGGTGCGGCTGGCAGCCCGTTCCCCGGCCTGCCTGGAGGCAAAAGGGGAAGGGGAGGGAGGGGAGAGGACGTCCTGGCTCTGTCTGTTTGAATCCTTAAGAAGAAGCCCACAGAGGACCAGGGCCTGGTGCAAGGTCTGGTTGGAATCACTCCATGCTCCCTGGGGACCAGCCTGTCTCCTCCTGACACAAAGGATGTTCTGAGCTGAAACAGGGGGGCTGGACCATCCAGACGCTGTAGGGGAAAGGAGGCCACATACTTTCAACAGGTGGCCCTCGGCACACGTTTATCGCCTGCCCAGCTGGAACCGAAAGAAGCAGGTAAGTCTGGGGTTATGGCCACCTGCTGTGCACTGGGCCTGATCTCGCAAGGGGCCACGACCCAGGCCCTGTGACTGCCGAGCGTGTTGGTGCTGCTCAGCCCTCGCTGCCCGTGTGCATTTGAACAGCCGCGTGGAAGGATTTGCACGGTTCCAGAGGAGCGAGCTCAGTCTGTCTTGTTCCTATGGCTGAGACCCGCTGGTGAACTCACTGCATAAAGAGGACTTGGCATGTTTCCTTTGGAAGAGCGTGCTCACAGCAGCCAGCCCTGAGACTCCCTGGCTGACACTCACAGCGCTTCGTTGGGCTGATTTGAAATGTAAGAAGAAAGGGAAATGCAATTGTGACGGAGTGGGAATCTTCTGTAATGATTTGTATGGCAACTGCCTCAGTTCCCCCTATGGGCTACATTGCCACTTGGGGAAACTGAGGCACAGACAGCATTCATACAAGATATTACAGCAAATCCCCACTCTGTCACAGTGACCTCCCACTGTGGGCGTTCACAGGACGTTTGGCCCCCAACTGAGATCATGGTGCTAGTGTTATTTTATTTTTTTTCTGAATGTCAAAAATTGTGGATGAAATTTCACTCCAAATATCGGTCAACGTTGGGAGAGATCAGCCACACCCATTTGTGAATGCTGCTTCCCCATCCCCAATCTAAGAAGCAGTGGGATCTACTCTTGCTTGGCTGGGTAACCATCAAGCCAGCACCCTATGGATTGCCATGGGAACTGAGCTGCCAGCAGAGTTATTGAAGACAATAGGTACAGCATTTTTTAACCAACCCTGTGGGGATTTGAACCCGTGGCCTCAGAAGCAAGAGCCAGACCTGTCCGCTACTTCAACTGTGAAACAAGGACAGTAATTTTTCCTGGCTTCAGGCTCATTGTACAGAGCAGTGTGATTGTAAATTGCTGATCAGGCCCATCAGTGGAAGAGAATTCAGCATCTTTTGAATCCTATCTCTGAGCTTTATCCGTCAAGCAGCGGGTCTGGAAGCGTCCTCCCTGTCAGCGCTATCCCAGAAAGATGCTTTTCCAATTTTTGTTGGTAGCCCTCACTGTGTCGACCTTTCCGTCACCCTGGAATTTCGGGGAAAGTCCAAATCCCGGGGAGTGAGAAAGTTTGCAAAACCAGCCAGTAAATAAATATATCATCTCATCGTCACTGTCACGTGGATTTTCATTCACAAATGTTCTGTGAAAAAACAATGAGGATCCTTGTGGCACTTTAGAGACTAACAAATTTATTTGGGCATAAGCTTTTGTGGGCTAAAACCCACTTCATCAGATGCATGGAGTGAAAAATACAGTAAGGAGGTATAAATACACAGGACATGAAAAGATGAGAGTTGCCTTACCAAGTGGGGAGGGTCACTGCTAACGAGACAACCCAATTAAGGAGGAAGTGGCCTATTCTCAACAGTTGACAAGAAATAGTGAATACCAAGGGTGGGAAAGTCACTTTTGTAGTGCTAATGAGGCCAATGCAATCAAAGTGGCCCATTTCAAACAGTTGACAAGAAGGTGTGAGTATCAGCAGAGGGGAAACTAGTTCTTGTAGTGACCCATCCACTCTCAGTCTTTATTCAGGTCTAATTTGATGGTGTCCAGTTAGCAAATTAATTCCAAGTTCTGCAGTTTCTAGTTGGAGTCTGTTTTTGAATTTTTTTTGTTGAAGAATTGCCACTTTTAAGTCTGTTATTGAGTGTCCAGGGAGATTGAAGTGTTCTCCAACTGGTTTTTGAATGTTATAATTCTTGATATCTGATTTGGGTCCATTTCTTCTTTTGTGTAGAAACTGTCCAGTTTGGCCATGTACATGGCAGAGGGGCATTGCTGGCACATAGTAGCATATATCACATTGGTAGATGTGCAGGTGAACAAGCCCCTGATGGTGTGGCTAATGTGGTTAGGTCCTATGATGGTGTCCGTTGAATAGATATGTGGACAGAGTTGGCAATGGGGTATTCACCCTCCCTTGGTACTCACCCCTTCTTGTCAACTGTTCAAAATAGGCCACTTCCACCTTAATTGAATTGGCTTGTTAGCACTGACCCCCCCACTTGGTAAGGCAACTCCCATCTTTTCATGTGCTGTGTATTTATACCTGCCTACTCTATTTTCCATTCCATTTATCTTATGAGATCAGTTTTAGCCCACGAAAGCTTGTGCCCAAATAAATGTGTTAGTCTCTAAGGTGCCAAAAGGACTCCTTGTTGTCTTTGCTGATACGGACTAACAGGACTGCCACTCTGAAATGTTCCATGGTTTCACACAGAGCTGAACCGGGGGGCAAGCCCATGAATGATCCTGGAAAGACACGGGAACAACAGGCCAGCGGCTCGCCACCTGACATGGGTGTATTCAGGTTTAAAAGCTAGCCGCAAGTGGAGATAGGAAACCCCCAACCTCTGCCTCTGAGCGGGTCTGTGGCCATGAAGCTGGTCTAAGGCCCAGGAAACCTGCATCCAGTTCCTTCTCTGAATTTAGCGTCTCGGCTCCCACAGTTTTGGAGGGAGAGGGATAGCTCAGTGGTTTGAGCATTGCCCTACTAAACCAAGGGTTGTGAGCTCAATCCTTGAGAGGATCACTTAGGGATCTGGGGCAAAAACCAGTACTTGGTCTTGCTAGTGAAGGCAATGGGCTGGGCTCAATGACCTTTCAAGGTTCCTTCCAGTTCTGGGAGATTGGTATATCTCCAATTATTATATGGGGGCTGTTAGGAGTTACATGGGAGGCAGCATGGCCTAGTGGATAGAGCACCAGCTTGGGTTCTATTCCTGACTCCACTGCTGGATGATCTTGGGCAAGTCATTTCACCTCCCTGTGCCGCAATTTCCCCATCTGTACAATGGGGATAACGATAGTGCCCTCCTTTGTAATGCACTTTGAGATCTCCTGACAAGAGGAGCAAGGTGGTGTTATAGCCATTGACAGGTTGGGAAACTGAGGCACAGAGCAGGGACTTGACCTGGCCAGAATCATCCAGCAGGCTGGTGGCAGAGCCAGAAAACCCAGTCAACCTGTGCTTTACTCACAGCTGCTCCTAACGGAGATCTGAGTAAACAAGGGGCTCTGATTAAAACCACATTGCAGCAGACAGTAATGTAACTTTTGGCCCCACAATCACTTGAAATATCAGCTTCCACGTTTCCTTGGTCATGACTGGTTTGAGCTGGAGGGGGAGCAGGAAGGTGGAGAGTTCAAGCAACAGCCTTCACCTAGGGGTCAGCTGTCATGGGGACTTGGCCCTGAACTTGGCTTCAGAATCAGGTGGGTTCCGAGGGACACCAAGGATATCTCTACACTGTTATCAGAGAGGATGATGGCAGCTTATGTAGACACACCTGAGCTAGCTTTAATCTAAACCTGAGTGCCTCCTGCTGCTGGGTTTGAGGATTGGCAGGTTCCTAGCCCAAGAATGACCGTGACGACAGTCCCGCAAGGCAGGGGAGAAGTGGGAAACAAGCTAGGTTCAAGAGGTGACAGGTGGGCACCTGATCTGGAGTGTATGTCGAACCAAGGACAATGGAGAGGAGCCAGGTACCCCAGAGGAGAGGCCATGTACCCCAGGGGAGGGGCCATCCTCAGAGATGTGGGAAAGAGGAATGGTTTTTGGAGGGAAGGAAAGTGTTAATAACCAGGTGTCAGTTTCTCCGGCTGCTCCATGGGGACGCTGGCCCAAGGGCACAAGCAGCAATTAGCGAACTGGCTTCCCTCCACACCTGCTTTACAGTCCCTGTGGGAGCCGTGCCAGGGCCATGTTCTGCGAGGTCATTGCTTCAGGGACCCCGCTGGCCCCGGAGGGGAGCTGGGGTCACGTGCAAACATGGTTCTCATCAGAGAATGGAAAATGTTAGGAGTGGAATTAGATCCCTGCAGGGGCGGCAGCAGCCTGGACTCCAGGCCAAGCACACAGCTGGCTCCAGGAGGGCCGCAGGGCAGAGCTAACACAGCTCAGAAAGCAGAGTGGAAGCACTGGCCCTGCGGGGGCTGGGGGCACAGTGCACGGGGTTGCCTCTGCATCCAGTGTGTGGAGCCTGCTGGGCAGGCAGCGAAATTCACTCCCCAGCTCCTTGGGCTGCTGCTGCAGGAGGAAACCAGGCTGACTTGTCCCTTGGGCCCCAACAGGAGAGAGTGCTGGGTGCCAGGCACCGCATAGCCCCAATGGGACAGACACCCTACCCAGCATTGGGCCCTGGAGCATGGCAGCAGGCACTTGGCTCTTCAATCTCCACCACTGGACTCTCCAGTGGACCTCAGACAACCCCTGGGCCTCTGTTCTTAGGGAAGATGAGGCACAGTTTTGGGTGCCCACCTTGAAACCCCTGGGGCCGGAGGATTGCGATGCTGGTGGAGGGCAGGGGGAGCTGCAGGGGCTCAGTGGTGTTGGAGAATCTGGCCTGAGGGGTCTTAAGAGGAGGGCATCCAAAACCAGAGGCACGTTTGAGCCTTACCTGCCAGTGCCATGCCCTGGGCTAGCCCAGGGAGCTGCTGGCAGAGCTGAGACCATCCCCAGGGTCCTGTGGGCCTCGCTGATGAGTCAGTTGTTCCTCTCCTGGCCTTTGGCCAAGGAGACCATCGGGCACAGGCAGTGAATGGGCAGGAGGGAGACCCTCACCTGAATGCTCCACTGTGCTGGGCAGCTGAGGGTCTGGGCTGCTGCCTGCGACCCCTGGAGACCTCTGGCTCCTAGCGAGACCCCAGCATCATCAAGGAGGGGCTGGGTTAACAGTCCTGGGGCTCCCCTCACACCAGATACCAAGGGAGGCCCAGACTGATCTGGCCCGAGACGCTGGGGAATCATGGTTCTTTTGCTCCAGAATGGCCCCTGGTGCTCCTGAGGGGGGAGCCCAGGGAAGCTGGAGTCTGGCCCTGCAGGGAGACAGCCAGGGACTCAGTGGGGTGTCCTGTTTCCCTGAGCCCCCGGAGCCAGCCTGTCATAAACAGATAGCTAAGGGTTAATGTCTCTTTCACCTGGAAAGGGTTAACAAACACCACCTGACCAGAGGACCAATCAGGAAACAAGATACTTTCAAATCTCAAGGGAGGGAAGCCTTTGTTTGTGGTTTTTGGGTTTGGCTTTGTTCTCTCTGGGTCCTGGACAGGACTAGAGGTGAAACCAGGTTTCTGCAATCTCTCTGCTTCAGTCTCTTATAAATTCAGAATAGTGAGTAAGTAAAAAGGCAGTTATAGTCTTTTTATTTGTGTTTTCTTTATGTGCAAATGTGTAGTTTGCCGGAAATATTTTAAATTGTATTTTTCCTGGATAAGGCTGTTTATCCATTTGGTTATAAGCTAATAGACCCTGTAATATTTCATCTTGATTACAGAGACAATTTTTATGTTTTTTCTTTCTTTTTATTAAAAGTTTGCTTTTTAAGACCTGTTTGATTTTTTTCCTAGTTAAGGCTCAAGGGGACTGAGTCTGTACTCACCAGGGAATTGGTGGGGGAGAAGGGGGAATTCCTGTGTGTGTTAGATTCAAGGGGTTTGAATTACAGTATCTTCCAGGGTAACCTAGGGAGGGAAATGGTTTATTCCCCTTTGTTGTGAGACTCAAGGAATCTGAGTCTTGGGGTCCCCAGTGAAGGTTTTTGGGGGACAGAGTGTATCAGACACTGGAATTTCTGGTTGGTGGCAGCACTACAGGCAGGGCCGGTGCAATCATTTAGGCAAACTAGGCGGCCGCCTAGGGTGCCTACTGGTTGGAGGTGCCTAAAAGTCCCCTCAGGCGAGGAGGTGGAGTGAAGGTGATCTGGGTGGGGGGGGGCATGCCGGGAGGGCTACCCACAGTAATGGGAGGGGGGCACACAGGGGAACAGCTCCCTCCCCCAGCTTACCTCCACTCTGCCTCCTCTGCTGAGCACACAGCCCAGCTTTAAGTCTCCTCCAATCAGCACCGCAAGCCTGCGCGGGGAGGAGAATTAGAGCAGCGCCGGCGTGCTCAGTGGAGGAGGTGAAGCCGAGGTGAGCTGGGGCGGGCTACCCAGGCAGGGTTAGCTTCTGCGGGGGAAGGTCTCCCCAGGCAGGGTTAGCTGCCGTGGTGGTTGGGGGAAGTCTCCCCAGGCGAGGTTAGCTGCCGTGGGGCTTGGGGGGAAGTCTCCCTGGGCGGGGTTAGTTGCTGTGGGGAGACAGGGGGAAAAGGGGTTAGCTGTCACGGTGGGGAGGGTAGCTGCTGCAGGGGGGGCTTCCCAGGTGGGGAGCTGAGTTAGCTGCCGTGGGGGGGCGGGATTAGCTGGGTGGAGGGTGCAAGGTGGAAGTTTCGCCTAGGGTGTGAAATTTCCTTGCACCGGCCCTGACTACAGGATCTAAGCTGGTAATTAAGCTTAGAGGATTCATGCTAGTATCTCATTTTCTGGACGCTAAGGTTCAGATTTAGGAAAGAATACTATGACACAGCCACTCCCCCACAACCTGCATGGGAACAGGGGCCGTTCCCTTTCCCCACCCAGTGCCAGACTGAAGCTGATCCCTGCCAGATGGGCAGCTCCCCAGCCATGTGCCATGGTAGGATCAGACGGCTCTGAGCACAGGATGGTGGCTCCCATGCCACTGGCTGCTCTTCGCCCCTGCCGCTGAGCACTGCCTCCGCTGCACCCTTCACTCAGGACTCAGGGCTGCTTCTGATCAAGTCTGCTGGCCGTTGTGCCCAGACCACATGAAAGCTGAGGGTGCAGTTGCAGATGAGCCAGGCCTGCCTGGTGCATTCCCAGCCTGCCTGGTGCATTCCCAGCCTGCCGGAGAAGTGGGTCTCCCCACAGGACTTGCCCTCAGCCCAAAGCTGGGACTCCAGGGGCCATGTGCTGCCCCTGTGGCAGACTGGAAGATCTGGGCTTCTCCTGCATCCCTTGTCTCTCACATCCTGCCTGAGGCTGGGCTCAGGCACTGAGAACAGAGGCCCTCCTTGCCCTCCATCTGCTCAAGGATGACACCGTTCCAAGGGCTCATGCCAGATCCTCGGGGGGCAGGGGTAGGGATGGGCATTTCTCTGGGTCTCAGACAATGAGGTGGCCCCTGCCTACCTGCAGCTTGCTCCTGCCTACCAGTGCCCATAAGGCTGGCTGGGGGCAGGGAGCCACCCCTACCCCAGGTCAGAGCCCAGTGACTGGGCGTGGCTAATGGGACCAGGTCTCAGCTTGGCTTTCACAGGAGAGGATGCCCTTCTGCACCCCGGATCCCTGCATGGCTGACTTTGTATCCTGGATCCCCCCACACCAAGCCCTTCCACACCGTGGATCCCTCAGGGGCTGCTCTGCATCCCAAATCTCCATGGGCTGATCCACACCCCAAATCCCCACAAGGGTCATGGCACCCTGGATTGCTCCGCACTTCAGACCCCCTCCCCCAGGCTACTCCACTCTCTGGATCCACCATGGGTTGCTCTGTGCCCCAGATCCTCCCCCACTCTCCTCACGGGCTACTCCGTAACCTGGATTCCCCCACATGCTGCGCGCCTGACTAGCCTCCCCACAGCTGCTTTGCTGTCCCATGTACCTCTGCCCCTTGGCCAGCCGCTCGGTCCCTCCAGCCCCAGTCACAGGCCTCTCCCTGGGGGCTCTCCTACCAGGCCAATGCAGTGGGCTCTGCAGCTGCTATTTCTCCAGCCAGCCCTCTGGGGCAGCAGCTGGAAGTGCTTGGAGCTCAGAAAGCTGCCAATGACCAGGCCCAACTTCTCCTGTGACTAAGAGCCGAGGCATGTGCCACAGCTGCCCAGAGCCTGGGGCTGCGTCTGGGTTTGGCAGGCAAGGCCTGGCTGGCAGAGGTACCTCCTTTCTGGGGGCTGGAGAACACTAGGGCCAGGAGGAGCCAGTCACCCCACACCCCTCCCTGGGTCTGGGGGAGTAAATAATCCCTTAAACGTACTGGGCCTGAGCCATAGGGGTGAGTCCTCCCTAACCCCGTGCAGTGGGGTGAGGCGTGGCTTCGTGCAATCAGTTCAGTTCACTCGCCCTGCCCCAGGCATGGACCCAGCTGTCACCGAGCCGGATTGCTGTGATAGGAGCAGGACGCCGCCTTCCCCGCGTGTGGCCTACCTGGCGCGTCTCCTGGACACCGTCTCCCAGCCTGTTACTCCTGCCCAGCAATGGGACCCTGCAGCCCACCTGCTTTAGGTCCCCAGGGCCAGCGCTGGACCCCACCCCCCAAGCTGCCCCAGGGCATAAGCACAGCCTCTCCCGGCATGCCACCCAAAGGTGCAAATGTTTGGGGTTCTCTCGTCAAGGGGCCACATGGTGCATCACAGAGACACCTTGCACCGGCTTTGGTCATTCACTTTACTTACTCACATGAGGAATACACAGATCTGTACAAGCACAACAACCCCTACTTGCATGTCCCTGCCTCAGTTTCCTTCCCACTCCAGGGCGCACACTGGGCTGGGGGTCAGGGTCCTCTGGGGCCATCCAGGAGACTTCTGTGTAGCCCGTGGCTCGGGTCCTGGAAAATGGAGCTTTCTCCCCGAGCTCTTCGTCCACAACGTTGGCCCACCGCTCCCATTCCCCCAGACCCACCCAGCCAATGGGGTTTTCAAGCCCACTGTCAACACCTCATGGTGTCTCCTTGGCCTGGCCCACACTTAAAATTGGTTTAACACCGCTCCGTTGGTCAGTGACAACAGCCCCGTAGCTATACCCTCAGCATAGCAATAGCTGCATCAGCAGAAGAATGCTTTCATGGACGGAGCTACCACAGTTCCAGGCAGTGGTGTTCCTACAGCGGTGAAAACCCCCTTCTGTCACTGCAGGCCGCCTCCACGCTACAGGGTTACATTGGCACAGCCAGGGCGGCAGCATAGTGCAGATGTACCCTTTGTGCTGCTGCTTGGGGCATTTCCACTCACTCTGCCTCCCCAGTCCTTTCCACAGCAGGAGGAAACAGTGTCTCCCCTTGCCCCAAGGTGCTTTATCCTGAGTTCCAAACTCCCTGGTCTCGCAGGGCCCTGCCACCCATGACGGATACATGGTGACTTTGGGACCTCCTGCTACAGCAATTTTCACAGCCACTACTTCACAGCATCCACCAGGAGTCATGAGCTGCACAGACACGTTCCCAATCATCAGAGTTGCTATAGCAGGGTCATCCCCTCCAGAGGAGCCTGGGGAGGCCCTGCAGCAGCCCTGCCTCAGTTTCCTCTCACTGGAGTTTTCCCATCTCTCTCGAAGATTTGCATGGCTGATGGCTCAACCCTTGGTCCCAGTCATTCTGAGAGTTCAGCCCCCTTCCAGCCCTGTTGAGCTCTACAGGCAGCTCTCCCCACCAGCTGGGAGCCCAGGTACAACAGAAACCAAGGAGTTCTCACCCCAGTCCGCAGCTGGGTCCAGAAACCACCTTGAGCATCTTCTCTCTTCCTGCTCTTCTCCAGCAACAACCCCTTGGGCTTTTCCCGGGGTCTGGCCTCCTGTCTCAGCCCCACCACACTGGAGTCCTCTCCTCCCCTTCTAGCTCAGGGTCCCTGCTTAATCCCTGCTGCATCTGCAGCCATCTGCCACCACCCCTCTGCTTTCTCCCCTGGCCTCTGGGCTAGATAAGGGAGTGGGCTGGGTCACATGACCCACCAGTCACATGACCTGGGGAGGTGAGCTAACAGTGCTGCAGGTGGGGCTGGGGCCATCTCCCAGAAGGGGCCAGACACCCTGTGACAGTCACTCTCAAGCAATAAAATGGAGGGACAGCGTGAGCCCCAAAGATAATCCCTGAGTCTGGGGGATTCTACCCAACACCCATCCTTTACCCCAGGCGCCTAGGAAGAGGGTGATGCACTGAACCTGGGTGTCAGTGCCGATGTCCTGTGCCAGGTGTCCAGCTGGGATGTGCCACACCTGTTGAGGCCACTAAGTGTCACTAAGCATAAACCTAAGTAATTTTAAAAGGTAAAGGCTATAAGAATATGGAGTTTTCCCTTAGGCCTCTCATGAGCAAAAGTCCATCCATGTTAAACTCTAATTGACCTAGCAGGCCCATAAAACAAAAGGCCAGGTGTCCGCAGCCTTATCAGTTGCAAGGCCGCTCAAACTAGTATGGAGCAGAAATAATGAGGCCTGCATACTTCTGCCACAAGGGAGTGAAATAAAACACCTCTGGACAGGACAAGATAGTGGTTCAAAGGAGTGGGCCTAACGAACTAGACTTGTAGTTGCCAAATTTGAGTTTAACAGTTTAATGACGCTGATTGATGTAACTGCTACAGGGGGAGAAGGGGGAGGGGGAAAAGGGACGGCTTAGCTAGAGGTAAAGTATAAAAAAGGTAACCTGCTTGTATTAACTCATGCTGGATTTGAGGCAGGTCAAGTCTCCCAGCACCACTTTAAGATCTCAAATAAACCTTGCTGATTTCTCCCACTCGGTGTGTTTATTGGAGCTGAAGCACTCCGGGCAACGAACTACCACTGTTGTTTGCCTCAGCAGTCTATCTGCCCACAACACACTCACCACCCATGTCACAGCCAACATGGCAAAGGCTGACCCGTCCTCCCCGTCTGTCCTTCTCCCATCACATTTTGGCACCAGCTTTGCGGTACCAGAGCTGAGCACTGATCAGGGCTGAGTTTGGGGGCCTGAATGCCACACTTCTGAGGTCACACGCAGGGCTCCCCACAGCCCCGTGCTCAGGGAGCTAGTGCACCTGGGCCCGCTTGGCATAGAAATGAGGGCAGAGGAGGAGACAAATCATCCTCAGCGTCTGGGAATGCCAGGCACATGTGAAGTATCTTTTCCAGCCCTGAAGAAGAGCTCTTTGTGGCTCAAAAGCTTGTCTCTCTCATCAGCAGATGTCGGTCCAATAAAAGCTATTACCTCCCCCACCTTCTCTCAGGAACACCTAGAGACAACAGATAAACCCCTCTGCAAATTGCCAGTCATGGGCTTGCATCTAATGCAACAAGCTCTGCACTCTCTTGCCTAAACCCTCCCGTCTCTGGCAGTGGGGCTCTGCACCTGGAGAGCCATCCGTCGTGCATCACACTTTGCAGGCATTGGAGAGAAGAGAACTCATCTGAGAACTCACTGCGTCTAACCCACAGGCTTGTGGTTCTCTGTGATGCAGCAGAGGGAACCGGTGCATGAGTGCTACAGAAGTTGTCCTGCCCTGGAAAGAAAATGAAACAAAGGACCACTGTAAGTTCTTGTGCTGAACAAATATGTGCCAGGTAATTGCATAACTATAGCGTGTCTTTCTTTCATACCAGAGATGAAAACACCAGCAGAAATAATACTTTTGTTTTAAATAACTGAAACTCAGAAAGTTGAAACCAAATAGAAAGAGGAAGTGAAGACAAATTATTTTTTCATATCATTTATTTTTAAATTCCAAGATTAAACTAAAGGAATGCCAGCTTCTTCCGTTTAGTGTCTGAAAGAGAACAACTTCGGTGGGACAGGACAAGATTACGCTGCAAGCTGCTATGCTCTACGTAAGCTGCGTTGGTTCCTGCATTTGTGTGTCTCAAAGCTGGCTTTGTCAAATGACGAGATGATTAGCTGTCAAAGACCAAAATAAATCGATGTCCACTTTCCCTGGCAGCCAAATCACGACTCCATTTCCCTGGATCGCGCTGGGTGCCACTTCGTCAGTACACAAAGCAAACTCATCGGGAATGTGACCGAAGCAAGGAACTGAAGCATAATCCTCTTTGATGTGTGTCATCACAAGAACTCCTCTGGGATTGACAAGTTGTACCCACTGAAGGGATTTGATAGCAGATTGCCCACTCCTCTGAGTATCACCGCTGCATTTTATTAGCTTTGCAGATGAATTGTCAATAGCAGTTCGACATAGATGCATCAAATTCATGCCAGGATCAGTGGTTACTATATTATTGACATCTTCAGCCTTGAGAAGCTTTTGACCGGCATCCTGTGAAAACTGAGCATAAGTCTCAAGAAACAGAAAACGCTCTTCAATTTCTCAAAAGCAAAGAGCATGCATCGTCTCTGGCTTGCAAACATACCCATTTGTTCAAGGATTGGCTTGCAGATCTCAGCGACAAAATGTACCACAATCCTTCCACATTAAACACTAGGCCTCATCTGACAACATTCTTTTAAGCACCTGCAACCTATGGGCAGGGCCGGCTGTACAGTTTTTGCCGCCTCAAGCAGTGCATCAAATTGCCGCCACAAACGGCGGGGGCAGTCTGTGTGCCCTTAGGGTGGCAGGAGCGTTTCCACAGCGGCGGCAATTCAGCAGCCGCCTCTATGTTTAGCTGAAGCCACCCCGGACAGCTAAATTTAGAAGCTGCCACTGAATTGCCGCCACCGTGGAAACGCACGAGCTGCCTTAAGGGCACATGGACTGTCCCCGCTATCTGTGGTGGCAATTCGGCATGCTGCTTGGGGGGAAAACAACAGGGACTGCCGCCCCCTGCAGAATGCCGCCCCTAGCACCAGCTTGGAATGCTGGTGCCTGGAGCCGACCCTGCCCATGGGATGCTGAGATGCCATAAACACATATTTCTTCTTCAACTACGCTGTGATAATATTCAGAGTAGTTTTGTGCCGTACTGAGTAGCAAAAACGAGAGCCGTGCCATTTAGCTGCTACTGGCTCTGGTACCATTGCTGTCCTGGGAACTTTTTTCTTAAGATAATTTAAGTACCTCATTTTCTTGCCCTCTGAAGTATAGAACATGTGTGAAAATTCATTGACATTCTCAAAGCCCTTATGAAAACTTTCTCCCACCATATTGATTATGTGGGCAAGGCATGTAACATGGATGCTACAGGGAAACAGTCCAGACAGTCCAGAAATGAAAGCTTTTTTTCATGTATGTTGTACGTTACCACATTGTTGTAAGCAATTTTGCAACTGTGCGCCATTTAAACGACAGCTTGAGATGCAGAGCTGTGATTTGTTTTCTGGATGTTAGCAAGATAAAAGCACACCTTTCCAGGGCTGTCTTTCACCAATGGTGCAAACCGTGCAATGCAATTGTGAAGTGTGTAGCAGCCTTCATCATCAGTCATTTCATCAAAATGAAGACCTCCTCCATTTTGTCCTTAAGTTTATTTTGCTCACTGTTGCAGACATCTGTGGCTGGTAACTTCCTGGAACTGCACCACCATTCTTGACTTGTGGGTTAAGAAGCTGTCAGAACAGAGGACTGTCTGTTTTAGATGGTAGTATATTTTTACTGACCCACGTTCGGATCCAATTACAGATAACATTCAACCACTCTTGTTGTGCAATAGTTGTTGTGTTGAAACAGGGTAAAATTGTGGTGTGTTTTATGAGATTCTCCTTGCAAATCTCACTTTCTCGTTAAAGGCTTCCGTGATTTGTTCAGATGGTTTGCAACAGCTGATTTCTGCTCATGGTCAAGAACAATGTTACACATTTTGCAAAAGTGTTTTCCTCTGTCTTCAAATACTTCTCCAGGAAAATCTTTTGCTCTGTCTTTTGCTGATATATTTGCAAAGTGAGACATTTCTTGTGGTATTTTTGGTCAAAACTGTTTAATGCTACCTCTATCCTCTACATGATCTGTCATTTTACTATATCCTTTTGGTTAACAGTCATATTACGCAATATTACATGCCTACGTATAGTGAAACATATTATGCAGGTGCATAATTGCGTCATTCTCTGGGGTTTAATGGAGATGTGCTAAACAACATTTTCTTTTCAATCTGCGTCTATGGCTTGTACCACAGATTCATATGTTCCTTGGCCAGAAGGGACCACTGTGATCATCTATCTGACCTCCTGAACAACACAGGCCAGAGAATGTCTTGAACAAAATTCCTAGAGCACCCAATTTTGATTTTAAATTAGTTAGAGATGAAGAATCCACCACAACCCTTGCTAAATTGTTTCAAATGGTTAATTACACTCACTGTTAAAAATGTATGCCGTATTTCCATTCAGGATTTGTCTAGCTTCAATTTCCGGCCATTGGATCGTGTTTGACGTTCCTCTACTAGATTGAAGAGCCTGTAGCGAGGCGGTGTGGCTCCCCTCCTCCACAGGGAGGGTTGAGCCCCGTCCATCTTCCCCCAGGGCGGAACTTCCGGGCAGAAGACAAGCCCCTCAAAGGGTCAGGCGGCGACCCGGAAGTATAAAAGCCGGGCGCCGGCCTTCAGTTGGAGCTCAGCAGCCAGCGAGAGCAGACGTGCCGGACGACCCTCGTCGCTGGGAGGCTGCCGAGCTC
>NC_133770.1:152793548-152799782 GCF_003597395.2 Chelonoidis abingdonii
CCAAGGCAGGGCCCCACTGACTTTGCCGTGTCCCAGTCCACTCCACAGGGACCGAACGCCCAGACAGTGGACCGTGGACCCGAGGGACAGGACCCGGTGACAACAGGACGAGGCCGGTGTGGCTTCCCTCCTCCACAGGGAGGGTTGAGCCCCGGCTTCCCTCGTCACAAGCCCGTTATTAAATATTTATTCCCTATGTAGGTACTAACAGACTGTGATCAAGTCACCCCTTAGCCGTCTACCACTGTACCCAGGAAATTTACATGGCAGGTTTATTCTGCCACAGGCGCCATCCTCCAGAAAAACAGCTCCCGAAGGGCGACTGTGCTGCTCTGTTGTTGATACAGAGATAGACAAACATCAGTCCAGACTGAGTGAAATGGCTCTGCTGGATGCAGGTGGGATGTTCTCCCATCGCTCCTCTTTCCCATGGAGTGGTCTGAGCTAGAAGCTGAAGTCTGATCCTGGGGTGATCTGATCCTGGAGTGATCACTGGAGTGCCCACCTGGATACTCCGTGGGTAAGGGGTTGGGTCACTCATGACTAGGGCATTAAAGCTAAGAGACCCCAGACACTCCAAGATAGAAAGGTAGATAGATAGATGCATATGAGGAAAGAGCTCTGAACTGTATTTATTTTCAGCAGCTGTACTTTTCATCAGTCTCACAAAACAGGGTTCTGTCTCCTGTTTGCATCCTCCAGGCTCCAGCAGATCAAGTTTCTTTTCCATTGTAGTTACTTGTATTTATTTGGCAAAATTACAGAACTGAATCCAATGAAGCAGTTCGCTCATCTTTTTCCATAATACGATGTTTGGGTCAAAAATCAGGTTTCTTTTCTGCAGCCAGGCCACTGGGCCCAGCACACTTTTATGTGAAGAATTTTCACAGTGAGGCTAATTAACTGTTAGAACAACTTGCCCAGGGACATGGAGGATTTCTCCATTGCGAGGAGTCAGGTTGAATGTCTCTGTCAAAGAGGTTGTCTTTAGCTCAGCCAGTAGCTGTAGGAATTACTGAGCAAGGTTCTCCGGCCCATGCTACGTAGGAGGTCAGACTAGATGATCGCAATGGTCCTTTCTGGGCTTGGAAGCTGTGAAACTGTGTGATAGCTCCATCCGCTGGACACAAGCCTTGGCAGAGTGCTGTGAATGTAGGCTCCAACCCTCCGAACATCCATTGAACTCAATGGAGAACTCTTACTGTCTCTGTCCTTTCTGCAGTAGGGTTCTCCCGCATTGTGTGGCCTCTGCATCCTGCTGCACACACGACACCCAAGGGTCAGGCCATCCTGCCATCCAACTGGCTCTGAATTTGCAGTGGAAGTGAGGAAGGGCCAGAGAGAACGTTTCCACGCTGAGCCTGAGCATGGGCTAGGGACTGCAGGCCTTGCTGCACTCCCTGGTCTTACTGAGGAATCTTTCCTCTGGCCGTGATTTCTCAGCGCTCCTCAAACCCCAGGTGTGCACAGAGGGGGCTGGATGTGAGCCGCCACCCAGCACTCCGCCCTGGGCTCTGGGACAAGGAATGGAACGAGCCTGGGGGACCTGCCTGCTGCAGCACTACAGACGGAAACTCCCTCTGCAAATGCAGACAGAGTCACGAGGAAACCAACCGACCATGACTGCCAAGCCACAAAGGGGAATCCAGCAATGCCTCCTCCTGAGACCCCCCAGCCCTTCCTCCCGAGACCCTCCCCATTCCCCCATCCTCCCAGAGACTCCCTGATCCCCCCAACTCTTCCCCAGAACTTTCCCTATCCCATCCCCAGAGCCTCCCCATCCCCTCCTATCTCACCCAGAGACTCCCTGGTCCCCGAAATCCTCCCCCCAAAGCGTTCCACACCTTCCCAGAGCCTCCCCATTCCCCCATCCCTCCTCCCATCCTCCCAGAGCCTCCCCATTCCCCCATCCCTCCCGGCATCCTCCCAGACACTCCCTGATCCCCCACCCTCCCCCATCCCATCCCCAGAGCCTCCCCATCCCCCTCTTATCCCACCCCAGAGACTCCCTGATTCCCCTCAACCCTCCCCCATTCACCCCTAGCCCACTTACAGTCCCTCCCCTGATCCCAAGACAGCTCCCGGGCTCTGCCCCACTGCTCTCCGTGAGGGGAGGGCGACACCCTGTGGTCCTGAAGGGAAAGCGTCGGCATCATTGCTTTGGGCTTCCTTTTCCAGGGGAGCTCATGGGCCGATGCCTCACTCCAGCTGGGGGGCCTGCCAGGAGCAAGAGAGAGGTTCCAGTCTGGGGCACGGGGTGCTAACGTGTGAGGCTTGAGAATGGGGGTGTGCCCGGAGATGAGATAGACAAGGGGGTGAGAGGTAATCTCCTTTGTTGGACTGACCTCTGCAGAGGAGAGAGACAAGCATTGGCACTGCCCAGAGCTCCTCTTTGGGCCTGGAAAAGGTGCTCCGAGTGCCAGTTACACACAAGGTGGAACAGATGGTTTAGCATGGGGGTAGGCAACCTATGGTACATGTGCCGAAGGCAGCACACGAGCTGATTTTCAGTGACACTCATGCTGCCCAGGTCCTGGCCACCGGTCCGGGGGGCTCTGCATTTTAATTTAATTTTAAATGAAGCTTCTTAAACATTTTAAAAGCCTTATTTACTTTACATACAACAATAGTTTAGTTCTATATTATAGACTTATAGAAAGAGACCTTCTAAAAACATTAAAATGGATTACTGGCACGCGCAACTTTAAATTAGAGTGAATAAATGAAGACTCGGCACAGCACTTCTGAAAGGTTGCCGACCCCTGATTTAGCATAAGGCATTAATACATATTTCAAGGGACCATTCAAGGTGAGGTGGTCCATTAGCACCCATCCAGTCATAGGGGGGGAAAGAAAAAGGAGGAAGACAGCTGGAGTGGGTTGTTAGTGGGTTATAGATTGTTGTAATCCAGTGTCTCTGCTCAGGCCATGGGTTTGTCTAGCAACATTATGAATGCAGCTCCCAGGTTTGCCTTTCGAAAGCATTGGGCAGGTTTCCCTTGAGGCTGGGGGCCAAGAGGCCAGATGTAGGGTGATGGCTTTGTGAAAAGTCTGACATGATGTTCTGCTCACTTGCTTTAGCACCCTTCCCTCTCCCTTTTGCTGCCCTATAGAGTCCCCTCCCTCCAAGCTGATTCAACCCTTTGCGTATTTACAGACAGTTTCCCGTTTTCCCCCCAACTATGTACTCAGCTCTCCTTCCAGCCAGTGTTTGCCAAAGCCAAGGCAGTGCCCCCGGGGCAAGAGCTCAGGAAGCACTAGCTGGGGCGGGGAGGCAGACATTCCCTTCCATAGTTCTCCAGAATCTCAGCTTCCATTTCAAAATCCTCCGTCTTGAGCTGGTTTGGCTCTGATGCCAAAGCACCTGCCAGAGTCTGCAAAGAGCCTGAGACAAGAGCTCTGAAGGGGGTGGGGCTTGCCTTCCTCTGCGGCATAGGGCATGGTTTGCCTGCTGGGATTGTCTGAGCACGTCTCCCCTGAGCAGTTCCTCCAGCACTGGGGGCAGCTGGGACTCTCCTGGTCTCTGTCTCCAGCATGCAACTCCAGTGGACTGAAAAGCTTTCGTCTAACGAGAGACTTTGGGCTCAGTACAGGTGTAGCTGAAGGACCTGTGCTGAGATGCTTTAATGGGCCCTTGTGGGCTTAAAGTCTGTGAGACTGTCCCATTCATTGCAGCAGGGGCTGAGTGAGATGACTAGATGGAGGAGGTATTTTTGAAAGGCAGCTGTGAGGAAGGGAGGGAGGTGGAGGGCAGCCTATGCAACCTGGGAGGGAGACAGTTCAAAAACTGAGGACCCTCGACTATGAAAGAACGGGTTGTGGCCAGAGTAGTTCTTGTCCAGCTGGCCAGGGTTATGCTTGGATCGACGTCCCCTCATCACTCATTAATGGACCAGTTTTCTCTGCAATGTACCATTCACCCCTTGCCCACCAGCAGGGAGGCAGTGCCGTTAATGCAAATGAGCATGGCTTTATGGAGAATAGGGATTGTTAAATAAACTTGTGGTCATTCTTTGATGAGATCACAAGTTGGGTTGATAACGGTAACTGTGTTGACATAAATACTTAGATATGTTAGTTTTACTTAGATTAGTTTCTTTGAGGGCGAGGACAGTCTTGTTGGTCTGTGTTTGTACAGCGCCTGGCACAATGGGGTCCTGGTCCGTGACTGGGGGATCCAAGATGCTACCATACTGTAAACAGTAAATAATAATGTACTTGGATTTCTGTAGGGCATCAGTACTGCACAATGTTCTGATGAAAAAGTAGCACAATGCTGAATCGTTATGGGACCTAAACCATGGGATAAAAACTGGCTAACTGATAGAGCTCAACATGGAACGGTTAGTGGGAAATCATCATCCCAGAAGGTGTTTCTAGGCGGGGTTTGTGATGGAGTAGGGACTGTCTGTGTGGGGAACGGGAAAGCAGGGGATGTCTGTAGGTGAGGGACAGGTAGTCAGGTTGTAATGTGAGCGTGAGCCTGGCAGGGGAAAGGGGGAGCTCTTGGGCGGAGGTAGAAAGGAAACAGTTTTTTTTTTTGTTTTTTTTTTCAGGGAAAAGAAGACCTATCAAAGGCAACTAGAATTTGTTCATGGAAGTAGGGTTGTGTTAGACTTTTTTTTTATTAATCTTTTATAGTTAAGTATATTATCGGAGGGGGAGGCTGGACGTTTGGGTTTGCGGGGCTATTGGGAGGAATTCAGGGGATCTGTTAGAGCTTGGGATTCATGCCTTATCTTCTGAGTACTTTCACCCCAGAAAGTGACTTTCAGTGGAGGGTCCGATAGGGGGGGGACCGTGTTGCCTTTGCAAGCTCTGCTGTATAACACTGGTTCCTTCGCTGTCAAAGCAATAAACCTATCTCTGTTTTAATCATCTTTTGTTTGGCTTGGAATATAAATGTCACTTTGTGGGGTCCCTATGAAGGAGGGTGCAGGTCCAAGATCTTTCCGTTTTTTTTCACCGTGACAACTTGTGGCGACGGTCCTGGGAGATAACTGCAACTATCCTCCCGTTTGTAGTGTTGGTACGGCGTTTTAATGTGTTACCTGCAGGTATATGACTGAGTTGGAGTTCAAGTTAAATTACAGAAGGTTTGTTGATTAATCTTATCGACCTGTGAGATATTATAGTGTTGTTGCACTTACTCTCTTCTAGTGATATTTTTTTTTATTGGACTTTTTTCTCTGCCTTTGCATATATCTGTGTTTTCTCTTTTTTATTTCGATAGATGAAACATCCGGGGATGTTAGCAGTAAATGTGTTTTTTTCGTTGCTCAATGTTCCGTTCTTTATCTAGAGTTTAGTGGACTATTCTATTTTCGTAGCGGTTGTTTTTCTTTTCTATCCATTTGTAGAGTCTGACAAAAAGGTGAAGGCAGGAGGATAGGTAGTCCTGCAAATGAATTAGCTTCCTGTTTTTTTACTGAAATCGGAATCATACTTGATGTGATATGATACCCTGCCTATTCTTTTTTTTGGACAGAAATGGAATTAAGTTTTGTTTGATGTCTCTATGTAATATGACTTTTTCTTTTTGAAGTTCGATTATTAAGGAAGTAGGAGAAGATTGAGAACTGGTCGCAAAAACTTAGGGGTTGTTCCGTTATTCTTTTTTAACCTCTCGAAATTTATTTTATTTTGTTTTAGTTATTCGTGTTGAATGTTATTTGTTATTTATTTTTGTTTGTTGTGATTTGATATTTTATATTAAAATGGGAACCCGTGGGGACGCGGCGAGACCCGACCTTGAGTGGCCAGCAGAAGATGATATGCCAAAGCGGCGCAAGTGTGACCTGCTGGAGCTGTGCAAGCAGAGGGGGCTGCCACCCTAACAGGGAGACTGACGAAAGGACCATCTGATTGCCCCAGCTTGGAGGAGGGAGACCGGAACCCTGTTCTGGGGGGCGGGATGCAGCGCAGTCCGTTCTGTCCTGCGGGGTGGTGGGCGGATGAGGGCTTCCGAGACCTCCCCTAGTTCCTAACCCTGAGGAAGGGCGGGGAGGAGCAGCGAAATGCCAAAGGCACCGTGACCCCCGCCGGGACGGGGGATCCTGGCAGCGAAGCTCACCCGCCAGCAGGGAATCCCCAGGCGACGCTCGACGTGTGGACGCCGCTGGAAGAGGAAAGGGAAGTTGAAGAACGGGGAGCTGAGTTAAAGAGGCAGAGCTGGAGGAGCAAGGTGAACCAGCGTAAACAGAGGAAACCGTACATGAGCTGGAGAGAAGGAGA
>NC_133770.1:152799882-152805770 GCF_003597395.2 Chelonoidis abingdonii
AGCGGCCGGAGTGTGTGAAAGCTGTGGGAAGATGCCCCGAACCTCCTGCGAAGCGAAAGCTCGTGACTGGGAGTGTCTCGAAAGCAAGCCCCACAGCTGAGGTTGTAGAACTGTGCTGTACCTGTGATGCTGCCCCAGCAGATGAGCCTTGGTGCGTGGCCCTGAGACTGGGGAGGGCAAGGTGTGTTCTGCGTGGTTTCTTGTGTTTGAAGATAGCGTTGAAGCTAAGGTTAAATGATGGGGGCTGAGCAATCCAAAGGGATTCCTGCCCCACCAAAAGGTACTCCCGCCGCTTAAATGTATGTGCACCGCGGTCCGTCGAAGTGTAAATATATGCATAAATGGAACCAATATACTAAAAATGATCCGAAGCTACAATTTCCTTTAGAGGGCAGTTTTGACCCTATTAAAATCGGACACCTTCGAGGTGCCCTTCTTGCTCATGCCGTACATCAGGGACAATTTGACTCATACCTAGAATGGCATAATGAAACAGAGAAAAGACGCCAGGAATCGAAAGTTAGAAGCCTAAAAGATACCCAGGAAAAATTAAAAACTCAGTTAAAGGAAACACAGGAAAAACTAAAAAGTGCCAATGACATGTTAAATCCCGTACCAGTAACAGTTCCTTTGTGCCCCTCGACATCCTGCCCCCTTTCCAGTGGGAAAAAGCCAGCCCCATCGGCCCCACCGGAAGATTTAATTGATTTGTTTTTAGAATGCAGGCAATGGCCTCGCTCGGGGCCCCTCCCTTATCGTTCACTGTCTGGCAGTTCGGATTCGGGAAGCAGTTCACAGGAAGCTTCTACAGCCTCCACTACCCCTAATGATTCTTCCCACTGCCAAACCTCTCCGGGGACCTCAAATGTTTCCTCTGGAGCCGACAGCAGTCCCCGTACGTCCCCAGAGTTGACCCCTGAACAACAGTTACAGGAGGTGCAGGCCTTTAGACAGGACTGCGACGCTGTCATAGCGAAACTCACTGGGGATTCTATTGAGAGACCCGATTCATCAATAGACGACTGTATGCGTCGGTTATCAAATAGGTTCGCAGAAATAAAGGAGCTCTTAAAATCTCCAGAAATGAAAGACGACCTAGGTGCTATATACCAACACACCCGACAACGGGAACGGGAGCGAGAGCAAAAGACAAAGGAACAAGTACTGAACCCGCCAAAACTTATGCCTCTGCGTAAGTTGCCTGGGGCTGCGGGCACTGGGGATGGTGACGGGTTAGTCACTGTACATGCCCCTTGGTCACCAAGCGATTTATACCAGCTCATAGAGAAATTTCCTAAGATACGAGAAGACCCCGTTAAGTTCCAGGAACAATTGCGCATGTTGGTCCGATGTTATAACCCCTCATGGGCCGATATGAATCAGTTATTAACCGCCATTATACCCAGAGAAACCCTTGCTCGTTTATGTGACCGAGCGGCCTGGCCACGAGAAGGTGACCTTCTTGATCGTGATCTAAATGCACTGGCAGCCAGGCGAAACGCCCTAATTGATGAAATCCTTAATGTTTGTCCAAAGAAAACAGATTGGACAAAAATAAACTCTTGTAAGCAGAATAAGGGGAAAACCAGCCGATTATATGGAACGTATTAAGCAAGTGTTTGAAAGGTATTCGGGATTGAAAATGCAGAAAGAACGGCAAGACAGGCATTAGTGTCTGCCTTTGTGCAAGGGCTCTTGCCTAGAGTGGGAGAGCAGTTAAAGATAAATGTAGTAGATTGGGAAGGAAAAAATGTTGAGGAAATTATAGCCGCAGCACAACACTTCTACCGGCAATTAGAAAGAAAAAGAGATGAAACAGAATCGAAACTGATGGCCCTGCAGATTAGAACTATGCAGGATGAGAGTAAAAAGAGACCTAGGCGTGCTCCAGTGCTAGCAGGGAAACAAAGTAACCGAACCCGTCATCTCCGTTGAGCCCAACTGCCTGCTTCACTTGCGGACAGGAAGGCCACTGGAGAACAAACTGTCCACAAGCAGGGAAAATCTATTGTAAATACTGTAAGCAGGTGGGACACCTGCTTAAGGATTGCCCCACTCGCCCGCCCAGGCAGTTTCCCGGACCAAGGAGGACTGACTGGACAAGTCCCTAGTCGCCTCCACCCCCGCCTCTGTTTGATTGCTAGGGATGCCAGGAGATTGATAACGTCGTCGTTGCCCCCCTTCTCCCAGTGGATCAAACTGGCCCAACTGTCTCGTGTCTAATCAATGGTACCGTCACCCCTTGCTTGATTGATACCGGAGCCTCTAGATCTACCCTGAGAGCACAAGAATTTCCTTCTGTTCCCCTCTCGTCTGAGATAGTAACAGCCATTGGGGTGGGGAATACTCCTATCCCCCACCCGGTCTCATCTCCCTTATCTGTCTCTATCGGGCCTCTCACGGCGACCATGCTTTCTACTTAGCCCTTAGTTCTCCCATAAATCTTCTCGGTAAAGACCTGCTATGCAAATTGAATTGTACTATTTTCTGTTCCCCGGACGGGGTTTTTTGGAGGTACCTGATCCCGTCCATAATGAGGTACTAGCCCTGTTACACCCTGTATCTGCCCCAGAGGGGGGAGACTGGCCCCAGCCCTTCCTTGTTGCAACAGGAACTGCTGGCACAGGTCCCCCCGTACTGTGGGCAGAACATGCCAATCAAGTGGGGCGTATTAGCTCTGCTCGACCAGTCAAAATTCGTCTAAACCCTGAAAAACCGTTACCTCGAATTCGACAGTATCCCATTTCTCCTCAAGCAGAGGAAGGAATTCGCCCTGTGATTACATCATTACTCGAACAAGGTGTTTAATACCGACAGTTAGTGAATGCAACTCCCCGATTTTGCCTGTACGAAAACCGGGAAGAAACACCTGGCGGTTTGTCCAGGATTTAAGAGCCATAAATGCTGCTGTTTGTCCCTCATTCCCGGTGGTACCAAATCCCGCCACCATCCTCTCTTGTATACCTCCGACAGCGCGCTACTTCTCTGTAATTGATTTATGTTCTGCCTTTTTCTCTATCCCGATTCATCCAGATAGTCAGTTCCTTTTTGCCTTTACTTATCAGGGAGCTCAATATACCTGGACTAGACTGCCACAGGGTTATACTGAGTCTCCCACGATATTCTCTCAGTTCTTGAAAAAGGATCTAGATGACATTCAGTTTCCTATGGGATCCGTTTTAGTTCAATATGTTGATGATTTATTGTTAGCCTCTGAGTCTGTAGAAGCCTCTAAAACTGACACACTGGTCTTGCTCCAAGCGTTGGCCCAAAGGGGTCACAAAGTTTCTAAAGCAAAATTGCAGCTCTGCCTTCCTATGGTCCACTACCTTGGCCATGATATTTCTGCTGGAAAACGCAGCTTATCTCCTTCCCGAATCCTAGCTATCCAAAAGATTCCTAAGCCAGTCACTAAGAAACAGATGCGAGGTTCCTAGGTATGACAGGCTACTGTCGACAATGGATCCCTGGCTATGCAGCCCTTGTCCGACCACTACTAGAGTTAACTCTAAATAACGTTACCGACCCTATTCCCTGGTCTACCAAGACAGAGGAAGCCTTTACACAAGTGAAAAGTGCTCTGACAAAGGCTCCTGCTTTAGGACTCCCGGATTATAAGAAACCATTCACTCTATATTGTCACGAAAAGGAAGGTACTGCTTTGGGAGTCTTAACTCAACCGCACGGGGAGAAAAGCAGACCCGTTGCTTATTTCAGTTATTCTCTGGATTCGGTAGCAGCAGCTCTCCCCCCTGCCTCAGATCAGTTGCAGCTGCTGCACGACTAGTAGAAGCGTCCGCTTCGCTAGTACTAGGAAATCCTTTAACTGTTGCAGTGCCACATGCTGTCACTGCTCTTCTTACTAAAGGGAAAACACAACATCTCTCGAATTCTCGACTCACTAAATATGAAATGCTTCTGTTAAATGCCGCGAATATTACCTTAACTAGGTGTCCTGTGCTTAACCCAGCTTCACTTCTGCCACTGCACAGGATGGAGAACCCATGATTGCATATCCATAACTGAGGAATTGTCTGCCACAAGGCCCGATCTGCTGGACGTTCCGTTGCAAAAATCCTGAGCTGCTGTATTATGTAGATGGTTCTTGTTTGAGAAATACAAGCCGGCCAATTAGTGGCCGGATATGCAGTATGCAGTCAAAACAGTATTGTGGAAGCTCATTCACTTCCCACGGTCCGATCTGCTCAAGTTGCTGAACTCTTCGCCCTTACTCGAGCCTGTTGCTGAGCGACTGGCGTTTCTGTTACTATTTATACTGACTCTCGATATGCCTTCGGGGTTGTGCATGATTACGGGCAATTGTGGAAATATAGGGGTTTCCTTACTTCTACCGGAGCCCCTATTAGCCACGGCCCATACGTTAACGCTCTTCTGTGCGCCTTACAGTTGCCCTCTACCATTGCCATAGTGAAATGTTCTGCCCATTCAAAACCCTGCGACGACGTTAGTCGAGGAAATGCCCTGGTGGATGCTGCCGCCAGGCGTGCGGCCCTTTCCGGGTCTCCGGCCCCTGCGGACACTCTTTTTACATCCCAGCTCCCTTCCCCAACTGATTCCTTACAGAATTTAACAGACATACAGGAATCAGCACCACCGGAGGAAAAGGAACGCTGGAAACGATCTGGGTGCTCAGTACATCCAGAAGATGCCTTGTGGCACGCTCCAGACGGCCGCCTGGTAGCACCCATGGCCTTACTTCCCTACCTAGCGCGAACGGCGCATGGGCTTGCCCATGTAGGTAAGGAGGGAATGATTGCGTCTGTGGCCAAACACTGGTATGCTCCTAAGTTTTCAAGTGTAGCCCAACATTATTGCCGTTCTTGTTCTATCTGTCTGGCCTATAATCAAGGCCAACCTGTTCATACTACCCAAGCAGCACACCCACCTCCTTGGGGACCTTTTGTTAACATCCAGATTGACTTTATAAGTTTACCAAAGTGTGCCTCATATGAGTACGTATTGGTCTGTGTTTGCATGTATTCCAAATGGAAAGAGGCATACCCATGCGCAAAAGCTGATTCTATCACTGTAGCAAAGAAACTGTTGAAGGATTTTATTCCTCGGTTTGGACTTCCTGCCTCAATAAATAGCGACAGAGGCACCCACTTTACCGGCCAAGTGTTCCGACATATTTGCAAGGCACTCAATATCGAGCAACACCTACACTGTGCCCATCACCCCCAGAGCGCTGGGGCAGTGGAACGGAAAAATGGAGACCTGAAAAATAAACTGGCCAAATTATGAGCAGAAACAGGCCTTAAATGGCCAGACGCACTTCCTTTAGTTCTAATGCAGATGAGAAATACTCCAAGTAGGACTCATGGACTATCCCCACATGAAATTCTCATGGCTAGACCCATGAGGGTACCAGTGGTCCCACCACTACCACCTAAAGTTCTTGAATTACAGTTAAATGATGATACTGTGTTAGAATATTGCAAAACTCTAATTCGCTATGTCAAAGTTATTCATTCACAGGTCCAGAACGCATTACCAGACCCCAGGGATACGGCGTGTCATCTCCTCGAACCCGGTGATTGGGTCTGCTGTAAAGTGTTCCAACGCAAAACCTCATTGGATCCTAGGTGGAAAGGCCCATACCAGGTTCTACTGACCACGCATACAGCGGTCAAATGCAAAGGACTTCCTAATTGGATACACGCCTCCCACTGCAAAAAGGTGACCCCACCACTCGACCCAACTTGCGAGCCTTTTGTTCCCTCCGTTGAACACTCAGAAATAACAGACATTCCTTTCCAAGAACCCCGATATAACCTCAGGAAAAGACGGTCATAAAATTGCACGAACCCATGGCTGATCCTAGACAGAAGATCAAGGAAACAGCCTTAGTGCGGAAATGGACCATA